>NW_028296647.1:0-367634 GCF_055471065.1 Atractosteus spatula | reverse complement strand
ACAGCACAGTTTTCAAAACGTGTTTTTCAGCCCGAAATAAACGCGTTTTGTCAGCCCTTGGAATCACAGTGTAACTGCCTAGCTCAGAAGAGCACACTGAGGCAGCCCTTAACCCCAGTGCTCAGAAATTGTCAAAACGTGTTTTCCAGCAGAAATAAACACGTTTTGGCAACTTTGGTCACCACCATGTAACTTATAGGGCAGAAACAGCAGAGTTTTCAAAACGTGTTTTTCAGCCCGAAATAAACGCGTTCTCTCAGCCCTTAGAATCGCAGTGTAACTGCCTAGCTCAGAAGAGCCCACTAAGGCAGCCCTTAACCCCAGTGCTCAGAAATTGTCAAAACGTGTTTTCCAGCAGAAATAAACACGTTTTGGCAACTTTGGTCACCACCATGTAACTTATAGGGCAGAAACAGCACAGTTTTCAAAACGTGTTTTTCAGCAGAAATAAACACGTTTTGGCAACTTTGGTCATCACCATGTAACTTATAGGGCAGAAACAGCACAGTTTTCAAAACGTGTTTTTCAGCCCGAAATAAACGCGTTTTGTCAGCCCTTGGAATCACAGTGTAACTGCCTAGCTCAGAAGAGCCCACTGAGGCAGCCCTTAACCCCAGTGCTCAGAAATTGTCAAAACGTGTTTTTCAGCAGAAATAAACACGTTTTGGCAACTTTGGTCATCACCATGTAACTTATAGGGCAGAAACAGCACACTTTTCAAAACGTGTTTTTCAGCCCGAAATAAACGCGTTTTGTCAGCCCTTGGAATCACAGTGTAACTGCCTAGCTCAGAAGAGCCCAATGAGGCAGCCCTTAACCCCAGTCTGCAGAAATTGTCAAAACGTGTTTTTCAGCAGAAATAAACACGTTTTGGCAACTTTGGTCATCACCATGTAACTTATAGGGCAGAAACAGCACACTTTTCAAAACGTGTTTTTCAGCCCGAAATAAACGCGTTTTGTCAGCCCTTGGAATCACAGAGTAACTGCCTAGCTCAGAAGAGCACACTGAGGCAGCCCTTAACCCCAGTGCTCAGAAATTGTCAAAACGTGTTTTTCAGCAGAAATAAACACGTTTTGGCAACTTTGGTCACCACCATGTAACTTATAGGGCAGAAACAGCACAGTTTTCAAAACGTGTTTTTCAGCCCGAAATATACGCGTTTTGTCAGCCCTTGGAATCACAGTGTAACTGCCTAGCTCAGAAGAGCCCACTGAGGCAGCCCTTAACCCCAGTATGCAGAAATTGTCAAAACGTGTTTTTCAGCAGAAATAAACACGTTTTGGCATCTTTGGTCACCACCATGTAACTTATAGGGCAAAAACAGCACAGTTTTCAAAACGTGTTTTTCAGCCCGAAATAAACGCGTTTTCTCAGCCCTTAGAATCGCAGTGTAACTGCCTGGCTCAGAAGAGCACACTGAGTCAGCCCTTAACCCCAGTGCTCAGAAATTGTCAAAACGTGTTTTTCAGCAGAAATAAACACGTTTTGGCAACTTTGGTCATCACCATGTAACTTATAGGGCAGAAACAGCACACTTTTCAAAACGTGTTTTTCAGCCCGAAATAAACGCGTTTTGTCAGCCCTTGGAATCACAGTGTAACTGCCTAGCTCAGAAGAGCCCACTGAGGCAGCCCTTAACCCCAGTATGCAGAAATTGTCAAAACGTGTTTTTCAGCAGAAATAAACACGTTTTGGCAACTTTGGTCACCACCATGTAACTTATAGGGCAAAAACAGCACAGTTTTCAAAACGTGTTTTTCAGCCCGAAATAAACGCGTTTTCTCAGCCCTTAGAATCGCAGTGTAACTGCCTGGCTCAGAAGAGCACACTGAGTCAGCCCTTAACCCCAGTGCTCAGAAATTGTCAAAACGTGTTTTTCAGCAGAAATAAACACGTTTTGGCAACTTTGGTCATCACCATGTAACTTATAGGGCAGAAACAGCACACTTTTCAAAACGTGTTTTTCAGCCCAAAATAAACGCGTTTTGTCAGCCCTTGGAATCACAGTGTAACTGCCTAGCTCAGAAGAGCCCACTAAGGCAGCCCTTAACCCCAGTGCTCAGAAATTGTCAAAACGTGTTTTCCAGCAGAAATAAACACGTTTTGGCAACTTTGGTCACCACCATGTAACTTATAGGGCAGAAACAGCACAGTTTTCAAAACGTGTTTTTCAGCCCGAAATAAACGCGTTTTCTCAGCCCTTAGAATCGCAGTGTAACTGCCTGTCTCAGAAGAGCACACTGAGTCAGCCCTTAACCCCAGTGCTCACAAATTGTCAAAACGTGTTTTTCAGCAGAAATAAACACGTTTTGGCAACTTTGGTCATCACCATGTAACTTATAGGGCAGAAACAGCACACTTTTCAAAACGTGTTTTTCAGCCCGAAATAAACGCGTTTTGTCAGCCCTTGGAATCACAGTGTAACTGCCTAGCTCAGAAGAGCCCACTAAGGCAGCCCTTAACCCCAGTGCTCAGAAATTGTCAAAACGTGTTTTCCAGCAGAAATAAACACGTTTTGGCAACTTTGGTCACCACCATGTAACTTATAGGGCAGAAACAGCACAGTTTTCAAAACGTGTTTTTCAGCCGGAAATAAACGCGTTTTGTCAGCCCTTGGAATCACAGTGTAACTGCCTAGCTCAGAAGAGCCCACTGAGGCAGCCCTTAACCCCAGTGTGCAGAAATTGTCAAAACGTGTTTTTCAGCAGAAATAAACACGTTTTGGCAACTTTGGTCATCACCATGTAACTTATAGGGCAGAAACAGCACACTTTTCAAAACGTGTTTTTCAGCCCGAAATAAACGCGTTTTGTCAGCCCTTGGAATCACAGAGTAACTGCCTGGCTCAGAAGAGCCCACTGAGGCAGCCCTTAACCCCAGTGCTCAGAAATTGTCAAAACGTGTTTTTCAGCAGAAATAAACACGTTTTGGCAACTTTGGTCATCACCATGTAACTTATAGGGCAGAAACAGCACAGTTTTCAAAACGTGTTTTTCAGCCCGAAATAAACGCGTTTTCTCAGCCCTTAGAATCGCAGTGTAACTGCCTGTCCCAGAAGAGCACACAGAGTCAGCCCTTAACCCCAGTGCTCAGAAATTGTCAAAACGTGTTTTTCAGCAGAAATAAACACGTTTTGGCAACTTTGGTCATCACCATGTAACTTATAGGGCAGAAACAGCACACTTTTCAAAACGTGTTTTTCAGCCCGAAATAAACGCGTTTTGTCAGCCCTTGGAATCACAGTGTAACTGCCTAGCTCAGAAGAGCCCACTGAGGCAGCCCTTAACCCCAGTATGCAGAAATTGTCAAAACGTGTTTTTCAGCAGAAATAAACACGTTTTGGCAACTTTGGTCACCACCATGTAACTTATAGGGCAAAAACAGCACAGTTTTCAAAACGTGTTTTTCAGCCCGAAATAAACGCGTTTTCTCAGCCCTTAGAATCGCAGTGTAACTGCCTGGCTCAGAAGAGCACACTGAGTCAGCCCTTAACCCCAGTGCTCAGAAATTGTCAAAACGTGTTTTTCAGCAGAAATAAACACGTTTTGGCAACTTTGGTCATCACCATGTAACTTATAGGGCAGAAACAGCACACTTTTCAAAACGTGTTTTTCAGCCCGAAATAAACGCGTTTTGTCAGCCCTTGGAATCACAGTGTAACTGCCTAGCTCAGAAGAGCCCACTAAGGCAGCCCTTAACCCCAGTGCTCAGAAATTGTCAAAACGTGTTTTCCAGCAGAAATAAACACGTTTTGGCAACTTTGGTCACCACCATGTAACTTATAGGGCAGAAACAGCACAGTTTTCAAAACGTGTTTTTCAGCCCGAAATAAACGCGTTTTCTCAGCCCTTAGAATCGCAGTGTAACTGCCTGGCTCAGAAGAGCACACTGAGTCAGCCCTTAACCCCAGTGCTCAGAAATTGTCAAAACGTGTTTTTCAGCAGAAATAAACACGTTTTGGCAACTTTGGTCATCACCATGTAACTTATAGGGCAGAAACAGCACAGTTTTCAAAACGTGTTTTTCAGCCCGAAATAAACGCGTTTTGTCAGCCCTTGGAATCACAGTGTAACTGCCTAGCTCAGAAGAGCACACTGAGGCAGCCCTTAACCCCAGTGCTCAGAAATTGTCAAAACGTGTTTTCCAGCAGAAATAAACACGTTTTGGCAACTTTGGTCACCACCATGTAACTTATAGGGCAGAAACAGCAGAGTTTTCAAAACGTGTTTTTCAGCCCGAAATAAACGCGTTCTCTCAGCCCTTAGAATCGCAGTGTAACTGCCTAGCTCAGAAGAGCCCACTAAGGCAGCCCTTAACCCCAGTGCTCAGAAATTGTCAAAACGTGTTTTCCAGCAGAAATAAACACGTTTTGGCAACTTTGGTCACCACCATGTAACTTATAGGGCAGAAACAGCACAGTTTTCAAAACGTGTTTTTCAGCCGGAAATAAACGCGTTTTGTCAGCCCTTGGAATCACAGTGTAACTGCCTAGCTCAGAAGAGCCCACTGAGGCAGCCCTTAACCCCAGTGTGCAGAAATTGTCAAAACGTGTTTTTCAGGAGAAATAAACACGTTTTGGCAACTTTGGTCATCACCATGTAACTTATAGGGCAGAAACAGCACACTTTTCAAAACGTGTTTTTCAGCCCGAAATAAACGCGTTTTGTCAGCCCTTGGAATCACAGAGTAACTGCCTGGCTCAGAAGAGCCCACTGAGGCAGCCCTTAACCCCAGTGCTCAGAAATTGTCAAAACGTGTTTTTCAGCAGAAATAAACACGTTTTGGCAACTTTGGTCATCACCATGTAACTTATAGGGCAGAAACAGCACAGTTTTCAAAACGTGTTTTTCAGCCCGAAATAAACGCGTTTTCTCAGCCCTTAGAATCGCAGTGTAACTGCCTGTCCCAGAAGAGCACACAGAGTCAGCCCTTAACCCCAGTGCTCAGAAATTGTCAAAACGTGTTTTTCAGCAGAAATAAACACGTTTTGGCAACTTTGGTCATCACCATGTAACTTATAGGGCAGAAACAGCACACTTTTCAAAACGTGTTTTTCAGCCCGAAATAAACGCGTTTTGTCAGCCCTTGGAATCACAGTGTAACTGCCTAGCTCAGAAGAGCCCACTGAGGCAGCCCTTAACCCCAGTATGCAGAAATTGTCAAAACGTGTTTTTCAGCAGAAATAAACACGTTTTGGCAACTTTGGTCACCACCATGTAACTTATAGGGCAAAAACAGCACAGTTTTCAAAACGTGTTTTTCAGCCCGAAATAAACGCGTTTTCTCAGCCCTTAGAATCGCAGTGTAACTGCCTGGCTCAGAAGAGCACACTGAGTCAGCCCTTAACCCCAGTGCTCAGAAATTGTCAAAACGTGTTTTTCAGCAGAAATAAACACGTTTTGGCAACTTTGGTCATCACCATGTAACTTATAGGGCAGAAACAGCACACTTTTCAAAACGTGTTTTTCAGCCCGAAATAAACGCGTTTTGTCAGCCCTTGGAATCACAGTGTAACTGCCTAGCTCAGAAGAGCCCACTAAGGCAGCCCTTAACCCCAGTGCTCAGAAATTGTCAAAACGTGTTTTCCAGCAGAAATAAACACGTTTTGGCAACTTTGGTCACCACCATGTAACTTATAGGGCAGAAACAGCACAGTTTTCAAAACGTGTTTTTCAGCCCGAAATAAACGCGTTTTCTCAGCCCTTAGAATCGCAGTGTAACTGCCTGTCTCAGAAGAGCACACTGAGTCAGCCCTTAACCCCAGTGCTCACAAATTGTCAAAACGTGTTTTTCAGCAGAAATAAACACGTTTTGGCAACTTTGGTCATCACCATGTAACTTATAGGGCAGAAACAGCACACTTTTCAAAACGTGTTTTTCAGTCCGAAATAAACGCGTTTTGTCAGCCCTTGGAATCACAGTGTAACTGCCTAGCTCAGAAGAGCCCACTAAGGCAGCCCTTAACCCCAGTGCTCAGAAATTGTCAAAACGTGTTTTCCAGCAGAAATAAACACGTTTTGGCAACTTTGGTCACCACCATGTAACTTATAGGGCAGAAACAGCACAGTTTTCAAAACGTGTTTTTCAGCCGGAAATAAACGCGTTTTGTCAGCCCTTGGAATCACAGTGTAACTGCCTAGCTCAGAAGAGCCCACTGAGGCAGCCCTTAACCCCAGTATGCAGAAATTGTCAAAACGTGTTTTTCAGCAGAAATAAACACGTTTTGGCAACTTTGGTCACCACCATGTAACTTATAGGGCAGAAACAGCACAGTTTTCAAAACGTGTTTTTCAGCCGGAAATAAACGCGTTTTGTCAGCCCTTGGAATCACAGTGTAACTGCCTAGCTCAGAAGAGCCCACTGAGGCAGCCCTTAACCCCAGTGTGCAGAAATTGTCAAAACGTGTTTTTCAGCAGAAATAAACACGTTTTGGCAACTTTGGTCATCACCATGTAACTTATAGGGCAGAAACAGCACACTTTTCAAAACGTGTTTTTCAGCCCGAAATAAACGCGTTTTGTCAGCCCTTGGAATCACAGAGTAACTGCCTGGCTCAGAAGAGCCCACTGAGGCAGCCCTTAACCCCAGTGCTCAGAAATTGTCAAAACGTGTTTTTCAGCAGAAATAAACACGTTTTGGCAACTTTGGTCATCACCATGTAACTTATAGGGCAGAAACAGCACAGTTTTCAATACGTGTTTTTCAGCCCGAAATAAACGCGTTTTCTCAGCCCTTAGAATCGCAGTGTAACTGCCTGGCTCAGAAGAGCACACTGAGTCAGCCCTTAACCCCAGTGCTCAGAAATTGTCAAAACGTGTTTTTCAGCAGAAATAAACACGTTTTGGCAACTTTGGTCATCACCATGTAACTTATAGGGCAGAAACAGCACAGTTTTCAAAACGTGTTTTTCAGCCCGAAATAAACGCGTTTTGTCAGCCCTTGGAATCACAGTGTAACTGCCTAGCTCAGAAGAGCCCACTGAGGCAGCCCTTAACCCCAGTGCTCAGAAATTGTCAAAACGTGTTTTTCAGCAGAAATAAACACGTTTTGGCAACTTTGGTCATCACCATGTAACTTATAGGGCAGAAACAGCACACTTTTCAAAACGTGTTTTTCAGCCCGAAATAAACGCGTTTTGTCAGCCCTTGGAATCACAGTGTAACTGCCTAGCTCAGAAGAGCCCAATGAGGCAGCCCTTAACCCCAGTCTGCAGAAATTGTCAAAACGTGTTTTTCAGCAGAAATAAACACGTTTTGGCAACTTTGGTCATCACCATGTAACTTATAGGGCAGAAACAGCACACTTTTCAAAACGTGTTTTTCAGCCCGAAATAAACGCGTTTTGTCAGCCCTTGGAATCACAGAGTAACTGCCTAGCTCAGAAGAGCACACTGAGGCAGCCCTTAAGCCCAGTGCTCAGAAATTGTCAAAACGTGTTTTTCAGCAGAAATAAACACGTTTTGGCAACTTTGGTCACCACCATGTAACTTATAGGGCAGAAACAGCACAGTTTTCAAAACGTGTTTTTCAGCCCGAAATATACGCGTTTTGTCAGCCCTTGGAATCACAGTGTAACTGCCTAGCTCAGAAGAGCCCACTGAGGCAGCCCTTAACCCCAGTATGCAGAAATTGTCAAAACGTGTTTTTCAGCAGAAATAAACACGTTTTGGCATCTTTGGTCACCACCATGTAACTTATAGGGCAAAAACAGCACAGTTTTCAAAACGTGTTTTTCAGCCCGAAATAAACGCGTTTTCTCAGCCCTTAGAATCGCAGTGTAACTGCCTGGCTCAGAAGAGCACACTGAGTCAGCCCTTAACCCCAGTGCTCAGAAATTGTCAAAACGTGTTTTTCAGCAGAAATAAACACGTTTTGGCAACTTTGGTCATCACCATGTAACTTATAGGGCAGAAACAGCACACTTTTCAAAACGTGTTTTTCAGCCCGAAATAAACGCGTTTTGTCAGCCCTTGGAATCACAGTGTAACTGCCTAGCTCAGAAGAGCCCACTGAGGCAGCCCTTAACCCCAGTATGCAGAAATTGTCAAAACGTGTTTTTCAGCAGAAATAAACACGTTTTGGCAACTTTGGTCACCACCATGTAACTTATAGGGCAAAAACAGCACAGTTTTCAAAACGTGTTTTTCAGCCCGAAATAAACGCGTTTTCTCAGCCCTTAGAATCGCAGTGTAACTGCCTGGCTCAGAAGAGCACACTGAGTCAGCCCTTAACCCCAGTGCTCAGAAATTGTCAAAACGTGTTTTTCAGCAGAAATAAACACGTTTTGGCAACTTTGGTCATCACCATGTAACTTATAGGGCAGAAACAGCACACTTTTCAAAACGTGTTTTTCAGCCCGAAATAAACGCGTTTTGGCAGCCCTTGGAATCACAGTGTAACTGCCTAGCTCAGAAGAGCCCACTAAGGCAGCCCTTAACCCCAGTGCTCAGAAATTGTCAAAACGTGTTTTCCAGCAGAAATAAACACGTTTTGGCAACTTTGGTCACCACCATGTAACTTATAGGGCAGAAACAGCACAGTTTTCAAAACGTGTTTTTCAGCCCGAAATAAACGCGTTTTCTCAGCCCTTAGAATCGCAGTGTAACTGCCTGTCTCAGAAGAGCACACTGAGTCAGCCCTTAACCCCAGTGCTCACAAATTGTCAAAACGTGTTTTTCAGCAGAAATAAACACGTTTTGGCAACTTTGGTCATCACCATGTAACTTATAGGGCAGAAACAGCACACTTTTCAAAACGTGTTTTTCAGCCCGAAATAAACGCGTTTTGTCAGCCCTTGGAATCACAGTGTAACTGCCTAGCTCAGAAGAGCCCACTAAGGCAGCCCTTAACCCCAGTGCTCAGAAATTGTCAAAACGTGTTTTCCAGCAGAAATAAACACGTTTTGGCAACTTTGGTCACCACCATGTAACTTATAGGGCAGAAACAGCACAGTTTTCAAAACGTGTTTTTCAGCCGGAAATAAACGCGTTTTGTCAGCCCTTGGAATCACAGTGTAACTGCCTAGCTCAGAAGAGCCCACTGAGGCAGCCCTTAACCCCAGTATGCAGAAATTGTCAAAACGTGTTTTTCAGCAGAAATAAACACGTTTTGGCAACTTTGGTCATCACCATGTAACTTATAGGGCAGAAACAGCACACTTTTCAAAACGTGTTTTTCAGCCCGAAATAAACGCGTTTTGTCAGCCCTTGGAATCACAGAGTAACTGCCTAGCTCAGAAGAGCCCACTGAGGCAGCCCTTAACCCCAGTGCTCAGAAATTGTCAAAACGTGTTTTTCAGCAGAAATAAACACGTTTTGGCAACTTTGGTCATCACCATGTAACTTATAGGGCAGAAACAGCACAGTTTTCAAAACGTGTTTTTCAGCCCGAAATAAACGCGTTTTCTCAGCCCTTAGAATCGCAGTGTAACTGCCTGGCTCAGAAGAGCACACTGAGTCAGCCCTTAACCCCAGTGCTCAGAAATTGTCAAAACGTGTTTTTCAGCAGAAATAAACACGTTTTGGCAACTTTGGTCATCACCATGTAACTTATAGGGCAGAAACAGCACAGTTTTCAAAACGTGTTTTTCAGCCCGAAATAAACGCGTTTTGTCAGCCCTTGGAATCACAGTGTAACTGCCTAGCTCAGAAGAGCACACTGAGGCAGCCCTTAACCCCAGTGCTCAGAAATTGTCAAAACGTGTTTTCCAGCAGAAATAAACACGTTTTGGCAACTTTGGTCACCACCATGTAACTTATAGGGCAGAAACAGCAGAGTTTTCAAAACGTGTTTTTCAGCCCGAAATAAACGCGTTCTCTCAGCCCTTAGAATCGCAGTGTAACTGCCTAGCTCAGAAGAGCCCACTAAGGCAGCCCTTAACCCCAGTGCTCAGAAATTGTCAAAACGTGTTTTCCAGCAGAAATAAACACGTTTTGGCAACTTTGGTCACCACCATGTAACTTATAGGGCAGAAACAGCACAGTTTTCAAAACGTGTTTTTCAGCCGGAAATAAACGCGTTTTGTCAGCCCTTGGAATCACAGTGTAACTGCCTAGCTCAGAAGAGCCCACTGAGGCAGCCCTTAACCCCAGTGTGCAGAAATTGTCAAAACGTGTTTTTCAGCAGAAATAAACACGTTTTGGCAACTTTGGTCATCACCATGTAACTTATAGGGCAGAAACAGCACACTTTTCAAAACGTGTTTTTCAGCCCGAAATAAACGCGTTTTGTCAGCCCTTGGAATCACAGAGTAACTGCCTGGCTCAGAAGAGCCCACTGAGGCAGCCCTTAACCCCAGTGCTCAGAAATTGTCAAAACGTGTTTTTCAGCAGAAATAAACACGTTTTGGCAACTTTGGTCATCACCATGTAACTTATAGGGCAGAAACAGCACAGTTTTCAAAACGTGTTTTTCAGCCCGAAATAAACGCGTTTTCTCAGCCCTTAGAATCGCAGTGTAACTGCCTGGCTCAGAAGACCACACTGAGTCAGCCCTTAACCCCAGTGCTCAGAAATTGTCAAAACGTGTTTTTCAGCAGAAATAAACACGTTTTGGCAACTTTGGTCATCACCATGTAACTTATAGGGCAGAAACAGCACACTTTTCAAAACGTGTTTTTCAGCCCGAAATAAACGCGTTTTGTCAGCCCTTGGAATCACAGTGTAACTGCCTAGCTCAGAAGAGCCCACTGAGGCAGTCCTTAACCCCAGTGTGCAGAAATTGTCAAAACGTGTTTTTCAGCAGAAATAAACACGTTTTGGCAACTTTGGTCACCACCATGTAACTTATAGGGCAGAAACAGCACAGTTTTCAAAACGTGTTTTTCAGCCCGAAATAAACGCGTTTTCTCAGCCCTTAGAATCGCAGTGTAACTGCCTGTCCCAGAAGAGCACACAGAGTCAGCCCTTAACCCCAGTGCTCAGAAATTGTCAAAACGTGTTTTTCAGCAGAAATAAACACGTTTTGGCAACTTTGGTCATCACCATGTAACTTATAGGGCAGAAACAGCACACTTTTCAAAACGTGTTTTTCAGCCCGAAATAAACGCGTTTTGTCAGCCCTTGGAATCACAGTGTAACTGCCTAACTCAGAAGAGCCCACTGAGGCAGCCCTTAACCCCAGTATGCAGAAATTGTCAAAACGTGTTTTTCAGCAGAAATAAACACGTTTTGGCAACTTTGGTCACCACCATGTAACTTATAGGGCAAAAACAGCACAGTTTTCAAAACGTGTTTTTCAGCCCGAAATAAACGCGTTTTCTCAGCCCTTAGAATCGCAGTGTAACTGCCTGGCTCAGAAGAGCACACTGAGTCAGCCCTTAACCCCAGTGCTCAGAAATTGTCAAAACGTGTTTTTCAGCAGAAATAAACACGTTTTGGCAACTTTGGTCATCACCATGTAACTTATAGGGCAGAAACAGCACACTTTTCAAAACGTGTTTTTCAGCCCGAAATAAACGCGTTTTGTCAGCCCTTGGAATCACAGTGTAACTGCCTAGCTCAGAAGAGCCCACTAAGGCAGCCCTTAACCCCAGTGCTCAGAAATTGTCAAAACGTGTTTTCCAGCAGAAATAAACACGTTTTGGCAACTTTGGTCACCACCATGTAACTTATAGGGCAGAAACAGCACAGTTTTCAAAACGTGTTTTTCAGCCCGAAATAAACGCGTTTTCTCAGCCCTTAGAATCGCAGTGTAACTGCCTGTCTCAGAAGAGCACACTGAGTCAGCCCTTAACCCCAGTGCTCAGAAATTGTCAAAACGTGTTTTCCAGCAGAAATAAACACGTTTTGGCAACTTTGGTCACCACCATGTAACTTATAGGGCAGAAACAGCACAGTTTTCAAAACGTGTTTTTCAGCCGGAAATAAACGCGTTTTGTCAGCCCTTGGAATCACAGTGTAACTGCCTAGCTCAGAAGAGCCCACTGAGGCAGCCCTTAACCCCAGTATGCAGAAATTGTCAAAACGTGTTTTTCAGCAGAAATAAACACGTTTTGGCAACTTTGGTCATCACCATGTAACTTATAGGGCAGAAACAGCACACTTTTCAAAACGTGTTTTTCAGCCCGAAATAAACGCGTTTTGTCAGCCCTTGGAATCACAGAGTAACTGCCTAGCTCAGAAGAGCCCACTGAGGCAGCCCTTAACCCCAGTGCTCAGAAATTGTCAAAACGTGTTTTTCAGCAGAAATAAACACGTTTTGGCAACTTTGGTCATCACCATGTAACTTATAGGGCAGAAACAGCACAGTTTTCAAAACGTGTTTTTCAGCCCGAAATAAACGCGTTTTCTCAGCCCTTAGAATCGCAGTGTAACTGCCTGGCTCAGAAGAGCACACTGAGTCAGCCCTTAACCCCAGTGCTCAGAAATTGTCAAAACGTGTTTTTCAGCAGAAATAAACACGTTTTGGCAACTTTGGTCATCACCATGTAACTTATAGGGCAGAAACAGCACAGTTTTCAAAACGTGTTTTTCAGCCCGAAATAAACGCGTTTTGTCAGCCCTTGGAATCACAGTGTAACTGCCTAGCTCAGAAGAGCACACTGAGGCAGCCCTTAACCCCAGTGCTCAGAAATTGTCAAAACGTGTTTTCCAGCAGAAATAAACACGTTTTGGCAACTTTGGTCACCACCATGTAACTTATAGGGCAGAAACAGCAGAGTTTTCAAAACGTGTTTTTCAGCCCGAAATAAACGCGTTCTCTCAGCCCTTAGAATCGCAGTGTAACTGCCTAGCTCAGAAGAGCCCACTAAGGCAGCCCTTAACCCCAGTGCTCAGAAATTGTCAAAACGTGTTTTCCAGCAGAAATAAACACGTTTTGGCAACTTTGGTCACCACCATGTAACTTATAGGGCAGAAACAGCACAGTTTTCAAAACGTGTTTTTCAGCCGGAAATAAACGCGTTTTGTCAGCCCTTGGAATCACAGTGTAACTGCCTAGCTCAGAAGAGCCCACTGAGGCAGCCCTTAACCCCAGTGTGCAGAAATTGTCAAAACGTGTTTTTCAGCAGAAATAAACACGTTTTGGCAACTTTGGTCATCACCATGTAACTTATAGGGCAGAAACAGCACAATTTTCAAAACGTGTTTTTCAGCCCGAAATAAACGCGTTTTGTCAGCCCTTGGAATCACAGAGTAACTGCCTGGCTCAGAAGAGCCCACTGAGGCAGCCCTTAACCCCAGTGCTCAGAAATTGTCAAAACGTGTTTTTCAGCAGAAATAAACACGTTTTGGCAACTTTGGTCATCACCATGTAACTTATAGGGCAGAAACAGCACAGTTTTCAAAACGTGTTTTTCAGCCCGAAATAAACGCGTTTTCTCAACCCTTAGAATCGCAGTGTAACTGCCTGGCTCAGAAGACCACACTGAGTCAGCCCTTAACCCCAGTGCTCAGAAATTGTCAAAACGTGTTTTTCAGCAGAAATAAACACGTTTTGGCAACTTTGGTCATCACCATGTAACTTATAGGGCAGAAACAGCACACTTTTCAAAACGTGTTTTTCAGCCCGAAATAAACGCGTTTTGTCAGCCCTTGGAATCACAGTGTAACTGCCTAGCTCAGAAGAGCCCAATGAGGCAGCCCTTAACCCCAGTGTGCAGAAATTGTCAAAACGTGTTTTTCAGCAGAAATAAACACGTTTTGGCAACTTTGGTCATCACCATGTAACTTATAGGGCAGAAACAGCACACTTTTCAAAACGTGTTTTTCAGCCCGAAATAAACGCGTTTTGTCAGCCCTTGGAATCACAGAGTAACTGCCTAGCTCAGAAGAGCACACTGAGGCAGCCCTTAACCCCAGTGCTCAGAAATTGTCAAAACGTGTTTTTCAGCAGAAATAAACACGTTTTGGCAACTTTGGTCACCACCATGTAACTTATAGGGCAGAAACAGCACAGTTTTCAAAACGTGTTTTTCAGCCCGAAATAAACGCGTTTTGTCAGCCCTTGGAATCACAGTGTAACTGCCTAGCTCAGAAGAGCCCACTGAGGCAGCCCTTAACCCCAGTGTGCAGAAATTGTCAAAACGTGTTTTTCAGCAGAAATAAACACGTTTTGGCAACTTTGGTCATCACCATGTAACTTATAGGGCAGAAACAGCACACTTTTCAAAACGTGTTTTTCAGCCCGAAATAAACGCGTTTTGTCAGCCCTTGGAATCACAGTGTAACTGCCTAGCTCAGAAGAGCCCACTGAGGCAGTCCTTAACCCCAGTGTGCAGAAATTGTCAAAACGTGTTTTTCAGCAGAAATAAACACGTTTTGGCAACTTTGGTCACCACCATGTAACTTATAGGGCAGAAACAGCACAGTTTTCAAAACGTGTTTTTCAGCCCGAAATAAACGCGTTTTCTCAGCCCTTAGAATCGCAGTGTAACTGCCTGTCCCAGAAGAGCACACAGAGTCAGCCCTTAACCCCAGTGCTCAGAAATTGTCAAAACGTGTTTTTCAGCAGAAATAAACACGTTTTGGCAACTTTGGTCATCACCATGTAACTTATAGGGCAGAAACAGCACACTTTTCAAAACGTGTTTTTCAGCCCGAAATAAACGCGTTTTGTCAGCCCTTGGAATCACAGTGTAACTGCCTAGCTCAGAAGAGCCCACTGAGGCAGCCCTTAACCCCAGTATGCAGAAATTGTCAAAACGTGTTTTTCAGCAGAAATAAACACGTTTTGGCAACTTTGGTCACCACCATGTAACTTATAGGGCAAAAACAGCACAGTTTTCAAAACGTGTTTTTCAGCCCGAAATAAACGCGTTTTCTCAGCCCTTAGAATCGCAGTGTAACTGCCTGGCTCAGAAGAGCACACTGAGTCAGCCCTTATCCCCAGTGCTCAGAAATTGTCAAAACGTGTTTTTCAGCAGAAATAAACACGTTTTGGCAACTTTGGTCATCACCATGTAACTTATAGGGCAGAAACAGCACACTTTTCAAAACGTGTTTTTCAGCCCGAAATAAACGCGTTTTGTCAGCCCTTGGAATCACAGTGTAACTGCCTAGCTCAGAAGAGCCCACTAAGGCAGCCCTTAACCCCAGTGCTCAGAAATTGTCAAAACGTGTTTTCCAGCAGAAATAAACACGTTTTGGCAACTTTGGTCACCACCATGTAACTTATAGGGCAGAAACAGCACAGTTTTCAAAACGTGTTTTTCAGCCCGAAATAAACGCGTTTTCTCAGCCCTTAGAATCGCAGTGTAACTGCCTGTCTCAGAAGAGCACACTGAGTCAGCCCTTAACCCCAGTGCTCACAAATTGTCAAAACGTGTTTTTCAGCAGAAATAAACACGTTTTGGCAACTTTGGTCATCACCATGTAACTTATAGGGCAGAAACAGCACACTTTTCAAAACGTGTTTTTCAGCCCGAAATAAACGCGTTTTGTCAGCCCTTGGAATCACAGTGTAACTGCCTAGCTCAGAAGAGCCCACTAAGGCAGCCCTTAACCCCAGTGCTCAGAAATTGTCAAAACGTGTTTTCCAGCAGAAATAAACACGTTTTGG
Organism: Atractosteus spatula; assembly: GCF_055471065.1. Classification (NCBI taxonomy): domain Eukaryota; kingdom Metazoa; phylum Chordata; class Actinopteri; order Semionotiformes; family Lepisosteidae; genus Atractosteus; species Atractosteus spatula. The sequence continues at coordinate 352,134 of NW_028296647.1, read as the reverse complement.
CAACTTTGGTCACCACCATGTAACTTATAGGGCAGAAACAGCACAGTTTTCAAAACGTGTTTTTCAGCCGGAAATAAACGCGTTTTGTCAGCCCTTGGAATCACAGTGTAACTGCCTAGCTCAGAAGAGCCCACTGAGGCAGCCCTTAACCCCAGTATGCAGAAATTGTCAAAACGTGTTTTTCAGCAGAAATAAACACGTTTTGGCAACTTTGGTCATCACCATGTAACTTATAGGGCAGAAACAGCACACTTTTCAAAACGTGTTTTTCAGCCCGAAATAAACGCGTTTTGTCAGCCCTTGGAATCACAGAGTAACTGCCTAGCTCAGAAGAGCCCACTGAGGCAGCCCTTAACCCCAGTGCTCAGAAATTGTCAAAACGTGTTTTTCAGCAGAAATAAACACGTTTTGGCAACTTTGGTCATCACCATGTAACTTATAGGGCAGAAACAGCACAGTTTTCAAAACGTGTTTTTCAGCCCGAAATAAACGCGTTTTCTCAGCCCTTAGAATCGCAGTGTAACTGCCTGGCTCAGAAGAGCACACTGAGTCAGCCCTTAACCCCAGTGCTCAGAAATTGTCAAAACGTGTTTTTCAGCAGAAATAAACACGTTTTGGCAACTTTGGTCATCACCATGTAACTTATAGGGCAGAAACAGCACAGTTTTCAAAACGTGTTTTTCAGCCCGAAATAAACGCGTTTTGTCAGCCCTTGGAATCACAGTGTAACTGCCTAGCTCAGAAGAGCACACTGAGGCAGCCCTTAACCCCAGTGCTCAGAAATTGTCAAAACGTGTTTTCCAGCAGAAATAAACACGTTTTGGCAACTTTGGTCACCACCATGTAACTTATAGGGCAGAAACAGCAGAGTTTTCAAAACGTGTTTTTCAGCCCGAAATAAACGCGTTCTCTCAGCCCTTAGAATCGCAGTGTAACTGCCTAGCTCAGAAGAGCCCACTAAGGCAGCCCTTAACCCCAGTGCTCAGAAATTGTCAAAACGTGTTTTCCAGCAGAAATAAACACGTTTTGGCAACTTTGGTCACCACCATGTAACTTATAGGGCAGAAACAGCACAGTTTTCAAAACGTGTTTTTCAGCCGGAAATAAACGCGTTTTGTCAGCCCTTGGAATCACAGTGTAACTGCCTAGCTCAGAAGAGCCCACTGAGGCAGCCCTTAACCCCAGTGTGCAGAAATTGTCAAAACGTGTTTTTCAGCAGAAATAAACACGTTTTGGCAACTTTGGTCATCACCATGTAACTTATAGGGCAAAAACAGCACAGTTTTCAAAACGTGTTTTTCAGCCCGAAATAAACGCGTTTTCTCAGCCCTTAGAATCGCAGTGTAACTGCCTGGCTCAGAAGAGCACACTGAGTCAGCCCTTATCCCCAGTGCTCAGAAATTGTCAAAACGTGTTTTTCAGCAGAAATAAACACGTTTTGGCAACTTTGGTCATCACCATGTAACTTATAGGGCAGAAACAGCACACTTTTCAAAACGTGTTTTTCAGCCCGAAATAAACGCGTTTTGTCAGCCCTTGGAATCACAGTGTAACTGCCTAGCTCAGAAGAGCCCACTAAGGCAGCCCTTAACCCCAGTGCTCAGAAATTGTCAAAACGTGTTTTCCAGCAGAAATAAACACGTTTTGGCAACTTTGGTCACCACCATGTAACTTATAGGGCAGAAACAGCACAGTTTTCAAAACGTGTTTTTCAGCCCGAAATAAACGCGTTTTCTCAGCCCTTAGAATCGCAGTGTAACTGCCTGTCTCAGAAGAGCACACTGAGTCAGCCCTTAACCCCAGTGCTCACAAATTGTCAAAACGTGTTTTTCAGCAGAAATAAACACGTTTTGGCAACTTTGGTCATCACCATGTAACTTATAGGGCAGAAACAGCACACTTTTCAAAACGTGTTTTTCAGCCCGAAATAAACGCGTTTTGTCAGCCCTTGGAATCACAGTGTAACTGCCTAGCTCAGAAGAGCCCACTAAGGCAGCCCTTAACCCCAGTGCTCAGAAATTGTCAAAACGTGTTTTCCAGCAGAAATAAACACGTTTTGGCAACTTTGGTCACCACCATGTAACTTATAGGGCAGAAACAGCACAGTTTTCAAAACGTGTTTTTCAGCCGGAAATAAACGCGTTTTGTCAGCCCTTGGAATCACAGTGTAACTGCCTAGCTCAGAAGAGCCCACTGAGGCAGCCCTTAACCCCAGTATGCAGAAATTGTCAAAACGTGTTTTTCAGCAGAAATAAACACGTTTTGGCAACTTTGGTCATCACCATGTAACTTATAGGGCAGAAACAGCACACTTTTCAAAACGTGTTTTTCAGCCCGAAATAAACGCGTTTTGTCAGCCCTTGGAATCACAGAGTAACTGCCTAGCTCAGAAGAGCCCACTGAGGCAGCCCTTAACCCCAGTGCTCAGAAATTGTCAAAACGTGTTTTTCAGCAGAAATAAACACGTTTTGGCAACTTTGGTCATCACCATGTAACTTATAGGGCAGAAACAGCACAGTTTTCAAAACGTGTTTTTCAGCCCGAAATAAACGCGTTTTCTCAGCCCTTAGAATCGCAGTGTAACTGCCTGGCTCAGAAGAGCACACTGAGTCAGCCCTTAACCCCAGTGCTCAGAAATTGTCAAAACGTGTTTTTCAGCAGAAATAAACACGTTTTGGCAACTTTGGTCATCACCATGTAACTTATAGGGCAGAAACAGCACAGTTTTCAAAACGTGTTTTTCAGCCCGAAATAAACGCGTTTTGTCAGCCCTTGGAATCACAGTGTAACTGCCTAGCTCAGAAGAGCACACTGAGGCAGCCCTTAACCCCAGTGCTCAGAAATTGTCAAAACGTGTTTTCCAGCAGAAATAAACACGTTTTGGCAACTTTGGTCACCACCATGTAACTTATAGGGCAGAAACAGCAGAGTTTTCAAAACGTGTTTTTCAGCCCGAAATAAACGCGTTCTCTCAGCCCTTAGAATCGCAGTGTAACTGCCTAGCTCAGAAGAGCCCACTAAGGCAGCCCTTAACCCCAGTGCTCAGAAATTGTCAAAACGTGTTTTCCAGCAGAAATAAACACGTTTTGGCAACTTTGGTCACCACCATGTAACTTATAGGGCAGAAACAGCACAGTTTTCAAAACGTGTTTTTCAGCCGGAAATAAACGCGTTTTGTCAGCCCTTGGAATCACAGTGTAACTGCCTAGCTCAGAAGAGCCCACTGAGGCAGCCCTTAACCCCAGTGTGCAGAAATTGTCAAAACGTGTTTTTCAGCAGAAATAAACACGTTTTGGCAACTTTGGTCATCACCATGTAACTTATAGGGCAGAAACAGCACACTTTTCAAAACGTGTTTTTCAGCCCGAAATAAACGCGTTTTGTCAGCCCTTGGAATCACAGAGTAACTGCCTGGCTCAGAAGAGCCCACTGAGGCAGCCCTTAACCCCAGTGCTCAGAAATTGTCAAAACGTGTTTTTCAGCAGAAATAAACACGTTTTGGCAACTTTGGTCATCACCATGTAACTTATAGGGCAGAAACAGCACAGTTTTCAATACGTGTTTTTCAGCCCGAAATAAACGCGTTTTCTCAGCCCTTAGAATCGCAGTGTAACTGCCTGGCTCAGAAGAGCACACTGAGTCAGCCCTTAACCCCAGTGCTCAGAAATTGTTAAAACGTGTTTTTCAGCAGAAATAAACACGTTTTGGCAACTTTGGTCATCACCATGTAACTTATAGGGCAGAAACAGCACAGTTTTCAAAACGTGTTTTTCAGCTCGAAATAAACGCGTTTTGTCAGCCCTTGGAATCACAGTGTAACTGCCTAGCTCAGAAGAGCCCACTGAGGCAGCCCTTAACCCCAGTGCTCAGAAATTGTCAAAACGTGTTTTTCAGCAGAAATAAACACGTTTTGGCAACTTTGGTCATCACCATGTAACTTATAGGGCAGAAACAGCACACTTTTCAAAACGTGTTTTTCAGCCCGAAATAAACGCGTTTTGTCAGCCCTTGGAATCACAGTGTAACTGCCTAGCTCAGAAGAGCCCAATGAGGCAGCCCTTAACCCCAGTGTGCAGAAATTGTCAAAACGTGTTTTTCAGCAGAAATAAACACGTTTTGGCAACTTTGGTCATCACCATGTAACTTATAGGGCAGAAACAGCACACTTTTCAAAACGTGTTTTTCAGCCCGAAATAAACGCGTTTTGTCAGCCCTTGGAATCACAGAGTAACTGCCTAGCTCAGAAGAGCACACTGAGGCAGCCCTTAACCCCAGTGCTCAGAAATTGTCAAAACGTGTTTTTCAGCAGAAATAAACACGTTTTGGCAACTTTGGTCACCACCATGTAACTTATAGGGCAGAAACAGCACAGTTTTCAAAACGTGTTTTTCAGCCCGAAATAAACGCGTTTTGTCAGCCCTTGGAATCACAGTGTAACTGCCTAGCTCAGAAGAGCCCACTGAGGCAGCCCTTAACCCCAGTGTGCAGAAATTGTCAAAACGTGTTTTTCAGCAGAAATAAACACGTTTTGGCAACTTTGGTCATCACCATGTAACTTATAGGGCAGAAACAGCACACTTTTCAAAACGTGTTTTTCAGCCCGAAATAAACGCGTTTTGTCAGCCCTTGGAATCACAGTGTAACTGCCTAGCTCAGAAGAGCCCACTGAGGCAGTCCTTAACCCCAGTGTGCAGAAATTGTCAAAACGTGTTTTTCAGCAGAAATAAACACGTTTTGGCAACTTTGGTCACCACCATGTAACTTATAGGGCAGAAACAGCACAGTTTTCAAAACGTGTTTTTCAGCCCGAAATAAACGCGTTTTCTCAGCCCTTAGAATCGCAGTGTAACTGCCTGTCCCAGAAGAGCACACAGAGTCAGCCCTTAACCCCAGTGCTCAGAAATTGTCAAAACGTGTTTTTCAGCAGAAATAAACACGTTTTGGCAACTTTGGTCATCACCATGTAACTTATAGGGCAGAAACAGCACACTTTTCAAAACGTGTTTTTCAGCCCGAAATAAACGCGTTTTGTCAGCCCTTGGAATCACAGTGTAACTGCCTAGCTCAGAAGAGCCCACTGAGGCAGCCCTTAACCCCAGTATGCAGAAATTGTCAAAACGTGTTTTTCAGCAGAAATAAACACGTTTTGGCAACTTTGGTCACCACCATGTAACTTATAGGGCAAAAACAGCACAGTTTTCAAAACGTGTTTTTCAGCCCGAAATAAACGCGTTTTCTCAGCCCTTAGAATCGCAGTGTAACTGCCTGGCTCAGAAGAGCACACTGAGTCAGCCCTTATCCCCAGTGCTCAGAAATTGTCAAAACGTGTTTTTCAGCAGAAATAAACACGTTTTGGCAACTTTGGTCATCACCATGTAACTTATAGGGCAGAAACAGCACACTTTTCAAAACGTGTTTTTCAGCCCGAAATAAACGCGTTTTGTCAGCCCTTGGAATCACAGTGTAACTGCCTAGCTCAGAAGAGCCCACTAAGGCAGCCCTTAACCCCAGTGCTCAGAAATTGTCAAAACGTGTTTTCCAGCAGAAATAAACACGTTTTGGCAACTTTGGTCACCACCATGTAACTTATAGGGCAGAAACAGCACAGTTTTCAAAACGTGTTTTTCAGCCCGAAATAAACGCGTTTTCTCAGCCCTTAGAATCGCAGTGTAACTGCCTGTCTCAGAAGAGCACACTGAGTCAGCCCTTAACCCCAGTGCTCACAAATTGTCAAAACGTGTTTTTCAGCAGAAATAAACACGTTTTGGCAACTTTGGTCATCACCATGTAACTTATAGGGCAGAAACAGCACACTTTTCAAAACGTGTTTTTCAGCCCGAAATAAACGCGTTTTGTCAGCCCTTGGAATCACAGTGTAACTGCCTAGCTCAGAAGAGCCCACTAAGGCAGCCCTTAACCCCAGTGCTCAGAAATTGTCAAAACGTGTTTTCCAGCAGAAATAAACACGTTTTGGCAACTTTGGTCACCACCATGTAACTTATAGGGCAGAAACAGCACAGTTTTCAAAACGTGTTTTTCAGCCGGAAATAAACGCGTTTTGTCAGCCCTTGGAATCACAGTGTAACTGCCTAGCTCAGAAGAGCCCACTGAGGCAGCCCTTAACCCCAGTATGCAGAAATTGTCAAAACGTGTTTTTCAGCAGAAATAAACACGTTTTGGCAACTTTGGTCATCACCATGTAACTTATAGGGCAGAAACAGCACACTTTTCAAAACGTGTTTTTCAGCCCGAAATAAACGCGTTTTGTCAGCCCTTGGAATCACAGAGTAACTGCCTAGCTCAGAAGAGCCCACTGAGGCAGCCCTTAACCCCAGTGCTCAGAAATTGTCAAAACGTGTTTTTCAGCAGAAATAAACACGTTTTGGCAACTTTGGTCATCACCATGTAACTTATAGGGCAGAAACAGCACAGTTTTCAAAACGTGTTTTTCAGCCCGAAATAAACGCGTTTTCTCAGCCCTTAGAATCGCAGTGTAACTGCCTGGCTCAGAAGAGCACACTGAGTCAGCCCTTAACCCCAGTGCTCAGAAATTGTCAAAACGTGTTTTTCAGCAGAAATAAACACGTTTTGGCAACTTTGGTCATCACCATGTAACTTATAGGGCAGAAACAGCACAGTTTTCAAAACGTGTTTTTCAGCCCGAAATAAACGCGTTTTGTCAGCCCTTGGAATCACAGTGTAACTGCCTAGCTCAGAAGAGCACACTGAGGCAGCCCTTAACCCCAGTGCTCAGAAATTGTCAAAACGTGTTTTCCAGCAGAAATAAACACGTTTTGGCAACTTTGGTCACCACCATGTAACTTATAGGGCAGAAACAGCAGAGTTTTCAAAACGTGTTTTTCAGCCCGAAATAAACGCGTTCTCTCAGCCCTTAGAATCGCAGTGTAACTGCCTAGCTCAGAAGAGCCCACTAAGGCAGCCCTTAACCCCAGTGCTCAGAAATTGTCAAAACGTGTTTTCCAGCAGAAATAAACACGTTTTGGCAACTTTGGTCACCACCATGTAACTTATAGGGCAGAAACAGCACAGTTTTCAAAACGTGTTTTTCAGCCGGAAATAAACGCGTTTTGTCAGCCCTTGGAATCACAGTGTAACTGCCTAGCTCAGAAGAGCCCACTGAGGCAGCCCTTAACCCCAGTGTGCAGAAATTGTCAAAACGTGTTTTTCAGCAGAAATAAACACGTTTTGGCAACTTTGGTCATCACCATGTAACTTATAGGGCAGAAACAGCACACTTTTCAAAACGTGTTTTTCAGCCCGAAATAAACGCGTTTTGTCAGCCCTTGGAATCACAGAGTAACTGCCTGGCTCAGAAGAGCCCACTGAGGCAGCCCTTAACCCCAGTGCTCAGAAATTGTCAAAACGTGTTTTTCAGCAGAAATAAACACGTTTTGGCAACTTTGGTCATCACCATGTAACTTATAGGGCAGAAACAGCACAGTTTTCAATACGTGTTTTTCAGCCCGAAATAAACGCGTTTTCTCAGCCCTTAGAATCGCAGTGTAACTGCCTGGCTCAGAAGAGCACACTGAGTCAGCCCTTAACCCCAGTGCTCAGAAATTGTCAAAACGTGTTTTTCAGCAGAAATAAACACGTTTTGGCAACTTTGGTCATCACCATGTAACTTATAGGGCAGAAACAGCACAGTTTTCAAAACGTGTTTTTCAGCTCGAAATAAACGCGTTTTGTCAGCCCTTGGAATCACAGTGTAACTGCCTAGCTCAGAAGAGCCCACTGAGGCAGCCCTTAACCCCAGTGCTCAGAAATTGTCAAAACGTGTTTTTCAGCAGAAATAAACACGTTTTGGCAACTTTGGTCATCACCATGTAACTTATAGGGCAGAAACAGCACACTTTTCAAAACGTGTTTTTCAGCCCGAAATAAACGCGTTTTGTCAGCCCTTGGAATCACAGTGTAACTGCCTAGCTCAGAAGAGCCCAATGAGGCAGCCCTTAACCCCAGTCTGCAGAAATTGTCAAAACGTGTTTTTCAGCAGAAATAAACACGTTTTGGCAACTTTGGTCATCACCATGTAACTTATAGGGCAGAAACAGCACACTTTTCAAAACGTGTTTTTCAGCCCGAAATAAACGCGTTTTGTCAGCCCTTGGAATCACAGAGTAACTGCCTAGCTCAGAAGAGCACACTGAGGCAGCCCTTAACCCCAGTGCTCAGAAATTGTCAAAACGTGTTTTTCAGCAGAAATAAACACGTTTTGGCAACTTTGGTCACCACCATGTAACTTATAGGGCAGAAACAGCACAGTTTTCAAAACGTGTTTTTCAGCCCGAAATATACGCGTTTTGTCAGCCCTTGGAATCACAGTGTAACTGCCTAGCTCAGAAGAGCCCACTGAGGCAGCCCTTAACCCCAGTATGCAGAAATTGTCAAAACGTGTTTTTCAGCAGAAATAAACACGTTTTGGCAACTTTGGTCACCACCATGTAACTTATAGGGCAGAAACAGCACAGTTTTCAAAACGTGTTTTTCAGCCCGAAATAAACGCGTTTTCTCAGCCCTTAGAATCGCAGTGTAACTGCCTGTCCCAGAAGAGCACACAGAGTCAGAACTTAACCCCAGTGCTCAGAAATTGTCAAAACGTGTTTTTCAGCAGAAATAAACACGTTTTGGCAACTTTGGTCATCACCATGTAACTTATAGGGCAGAAACAGCACACTTTTCAAAACGTGTTTTTCAGCCCGAAATAAACGCGTTTTGTCAGCCCTTGGAATCACAGTGTAACTGCCTAGCTCAGAAGAGCCCACTGAGGCAGCCCTTAACCCCAGTATGCAGAAATTGTCAAAACGTGTTTTTCAGCAGAAATAAACACGTTTTGGCAACTTTGGTCACCACCATGTAACTTATAGGGCAAAAACAGCACAGTTTTCAAAACGTGTTTTTCAGCCCGAAATAAACGCATTTTCTCAGCCCTTAGAATCGCAGTGTAACTGCCTGGCTCAGAAGAGCACACTGAGTCAGCCCTTAACCCCAGTGCTCAGAAATTGTCAAAACGTGTTTTTCAGCAGAAATAAACACGTTTTGGCAACTTTGGTCATCACCATGTAACTTATAGGGCAGAAACAGCACACTTTTCAAAACGTGTTTTTCAGCCCGAAATAAACGCGTTTTGTCAGCCCTTGGAATCACAGTGTAACTGCCTAGCTCAGAAGAGCCCACTAAGGCAGCCCTTAACCCCAGTGCTCAGAAATTGTCAAAACGTGTTTTCCAGCAGAAATAAACACGTTTTGGCAACTTTGGTCACCACCATGTAACTTATAGGGCAGAAACAGCACAGTTTTCAAAACGTGTTTTTCAGCCCGAAATAAACGCGTTTTCTCAGCCCTTAGAATCGCAGTGTAACTGCCTGTCTCAGAAGAGCACACTGAGTCAGCCCTTAACCCCAGTGCTCACAAATTGTCAAAACGTGTTTTTCAGCAGAAATAAACACGTTTTGGCAACTTTGGTCATCACCATGTAACTTATAGGGCAGAAACAGCACACTTTTCAAAACGTGTTTTTCAGCCCGAAATAAACGCGTTTTGTCAGCCCTTGGAATCACAGTGTAACTGCCTAGCTCAGAAGAGCCCACTAAGGCAGCCCTTAACCCCAGTGCTCAGAAATTGTCAAAACGTGTTTTCCAGCAGAAATAAACACGTTTTGGCAACTTTGGTCACCACCATGTAACTTATAGGGCAGAAACAGCACAGTTTTCAAAACGTGTTTTTCAGCCGGAAATAAACGCGTTTTGTCAGCCCTTGGAATCACAGTGTAACTGCCTAGCTCAGAAGAGCCCACTGAGGCAGCCCTTAACCCCAGTATGCAGAAATTGTCAAAACGTGTTTTTCAGCAGAAATAAACACGTTTTGGCAACTTTGGTCATCACCATGTAACTTATAGGGCAGAAACAGCACACTTTTCAAAACGTGTTTTTCAGCCCGAAATAAACGCGTTTTGTCAGCCCTTGGAATCACAGAGTAACTGCCTAGCTCAGAAGAGCCCACTGAGGCAGCCCTTAACCCCAGTGCTCAGAAATTGTCAAAACGTGTTTTTCAGCAGAAATAAACACGTTTTGGCAACTTTGGTCATCACCATGTAACTTATAGGGCAGAAACAGCACAGTTTTCAAAACGTGTTTTTCAGCCCGAAATAAACGCGTTTTCTCAGCCCTTAGAATCGCAGTGTAACTGCCTGGCTCAGAAGAGCACACTGAGTCAGCCCTTAACCCCAGTGCTCAGAAATTGTCAAAACGTGTTTTTCAGCAGAAATAAACACGTTTTGGCAACTTTGGTCATCACCATGTAACTTATAGGGCAGAAACAGCACAGTTTTCAAAACGTGTTTTTCAGCCCGAAATAAACGCGTTTTGTCAGCCCTTGGAATCACAGTGTAACTGCCTAGCTCAGAAGAGCACACTGAGGCAGCCCTTAACCCCAGTGCTCAGAAATTGTCAAAACGTGTTTTCCAGCAGAAATAAACACGTTTTGGCAACTTTGGTCACCACCATGTAACTTATAGGGCAGAAACAGCAGAGTTTTCAAAACGTGTTTTTCAGCCCGAAATAAACGCGTTCTCTCAGCCCTTAGAATCGCAGTGTAACTGCCTAGCTCAGAAGAGCCCACTAAGGCAGCCCTTAACCCCAGTGCTCAGAAATTGTCAAAACGTGTTTTCCAGCAGAAATAAACACGTTTTGGCAACTTTGGTCACCACCATGTAACTTATAGGGCAGAAACAGCACAGTTTTCAAAACGTGTTTTTCAGCCCGAAATAAACGCGTTTTCTCAACCCTTAGAATCGCAGTGTAACTGCCTGGCTCAGAAGAGCACACTGAGGCAGCCCTTAACCCCAGTGCTCAGAAATTGTCAAAACGTGTTTTTCAGCAGAAATAAACACGTTTTGGCAACTTTGGTCACCACCATGTAACTTATAGGGCAGAAACAGCACAGTTTTCAAAACGTGTTTTTCAGCCCGAAATAAACGCGTTTTGTCAGCCCTTGGAATCACAGTGTAACTGCCTAGCTCAGAAGAGCCCACTGAGGCAGCCCTTAACCCCAGTGTGCAGAAATTGTCAAAACGTGTTTTTCAGCAGAAATAAACACGTTTTGGCAACTTTGGTCATCACCATGTAACTTATAGGGCAGAAACAGCACACTTTTCAAAACGTGTTTTTCAGCCCGAAATAAACGCGTTTTGTCAGCCCTTGGAATCACAGTGTAACTGCCTAGCTCAGAAGAGCCCACTGAGGCAGTCCTTAACCCCAGTGTGCAGAAATTGTCAAAACGTGTTTTTCAGCAGAAATAAACACGTTTTGGCAACTTTGGTCACCACCATGTAACTTATAGGGCAAAAACAGCACAGTTTTCAAAACGTGTTTTTCAGCCCGAAATAAACGCGTTTTCTCAGCCCTTAGAATCGCAGTGTAACTGCCTGGCTCAGAAGAGCACACTGAGTCAGCCCTTAACCCCAGTATGCAGAAATTGTCAAAACGTGTTTTTCAGCAGAAATAAACACGTTTTGGCAACTTTGGTCACCACCATGTAACTTATAGGGCAAAAACAGCACAGTTTTCAAAACGTGTTTTTCAGCCCGAAATAAACGCGTTTTCTCAGCCCTTAGAATCGCAGTGTAACTGCCTGGCTCAGAAGAGCACACTGAGTCAGCCCTTAACCCCAGTGCTCAGAAATTGTCAAAACGTGTTTTTCAGCAGAAATAAACACGTTTTGGCAACTTTGGTCATCACCATGTAACTTATAGGGCAGAAACAGCACACTTTTCAAAACGTGTTTTTCAGCCCGAAATAAACGCGTTTTGTCAGCCCTTGGAATCACAGTGTAACTGCCTAGCTCAGAAGAGCCCACTAAGGCAGCCCTTAACCCCAGTGCTCAGAAATTGTCAAAACGTGTTTTCCAGCAGAAATAAACACGTTTTGGCAACTTTGGTCACCACCATGTAACTTATAGGGCAGAAACAGCACAGTTTTCAAAACGTGTTTTTCAGCCCGAAATAAACGCGTTTTCTCAGCCCTTAGAATCGCAGTGTAACTGCCTGTCTCAGAAGAGCACACTGAGTCAGCCCTTAACCCCAGTGCTCACAAATTGTCAAAACGTGTTTTTCAGCAGAAATAAACACGTTTTGGCAACTTTGGTCATCACCATGTAACTTATAGGGCAGAAACAGCACACTTTTCAAAACGTGTTTTTCAGCCCGAAATAAACGCGTTTTGTCAGCCCTTGGAATAACAGTGTAACTGCCTAGCTCAGAAGAGCCCACTAAGGCAGCCCTTAACCCCAGTGCTCAGAAATTGTCAAAACGTGTTTTCCAGCAGAAATAAACACGTTTTGGCAACTTTGGTCACCACCATGTAACTTATAGGGCAGAAACAGCACAGTTTTCAAAACGTGTTTTTCAGCCGGAAATAAACGCGTTTTGTCAGCCCTTGGAATCACAGTGTAACTGCCTAGCTCAGAAGAGCCCACTGAGGCAGCCCTTAACCCCAGTATGCAGAAATTGTCAAAACGTGTTTTTCAGCAGAAATAAACACGTTTTGGCAACTTTGGTCATCACCATGTAACTTATAGGGCAGAAACAGCACACTTTTCAAAACGTGTTTTTCAGCCCGAAATAAACGCGTTTTGTCAGCCCTTGGAATCACAGAGTAACTGCCTAGCTCAGAAGAGCCCACTGAGGCAGCCCTTAACCCCAGTGCTCAGAAATTGTCAAAACGTGTTTTTCAGCAGAAATAAACACGTTTTGGCAACTTTGGTCATCACCATGTAACTTATAGGGCAGAAACAGCAGAGTTTTCAAAACGTGTTTTTCAGCCCGAAATAAACGCGTTCTCTCAGCCCTTAGAATCGCAGTGTAACTGCCTAGCTCAGAAGAGCCCACTAAGGCAGCCCTTAACCCCAGTGCTCAGAAATTGTCAAAACGTGTTTTCCAGCAGAAATAAACACGTTTTGGCAACTTTGGTCACCACCATGTAACTTATAGGGCAGAAACAGCACAGTTTTCAAAACGTGTTTTTCAGCCGGAAATAAACGCGTTTTGTCAGCCCTTGGAATCACAGTGTAACTGCCTAGCTCAGAAGAGCCCACTGAGGCAGCCCTTAACCCCAGTGTGCAGAAATTGTCAAAACGTGTTTTTCAGCAGAAATAAACACGTTTTGGCAACTTTGGTCATCACCATGTAACTTATAGGGCAGAAACAGCACACTTTTCAAAACGTGTTTTTCAGCCCGAAATAAACGCGTTTTGTCAGCCCTTGGAATCACAGAGTAACTGCCTGGCTCAGAAGAGCCCACTGAGGCAGCCCTTAACCCCAGTGCTCAGAAATTGTCAAAACGTGTTTTTCAGCAGAAATAAACACGTTTTGGCAACTTTGGTCATCACCATGTAACTTATAGGGCAGAAACAGCACAGTTTTCAAAACGTGTTTTTCAGCCCGAAATAAACGCGTTTTCTCAGCCCTTAGAATCGCAGTGTAACTGCCTGGCTCAGAAGACCACACTGAGTCAGCCCTTAACCCCAGTGCTCAGAAATTGTCAAAACGTGTTTTTCAGCAGAAATAAACACGTTTTGGCAACTTTGGTCAACACCATGTAACTTATAGGGCAGAAACAGCACACTTTTCAAAACGTGTTTTTCAGCCCGAAATAAACGCGTTTTGTCAGCCCTTGGAATCACAGTGTAACTGCCTAGCTCAGAAGAGCCCACTGAGGCAGCCCTTAACCCCAGTGCTCAGAAATTGTCAAAACGTGTTTTTCAGCAGAAATAAACACGTTTTGGCAACTTTGGTCATCACCATGTAACTTATAGGGCAGAAACAGCACACTTTTCAAAACGTGTTTTTCAGCCCGAAATAAACGCGTTTTGTCAGCCCTTGGAATCACAGTGTAACTGCCTAGCTCAGAAGAGCCCAATGAGGCAGCCCTTAACCCCAGTGTGCAGAAATTGTCAAAACGTGTTTTTCAGCAGAAATAAACACGTTTTGGCAACTTTGGTCATCACCATGTAACTTATAGGGCAGAAACAGCACACTTTTCAAAACGTGTTTTTCAGCCCGAAATAAACGCGTTTTGTCAGCCCTTGGAATCACAGAGTAACTGCCTAGCTCAGAAGAGCACACTGAGGCAGCCCTTAACCCCAGTGCTCAGAAATTGTCAAAACGTGTTTTTCAGCAGAAATAAACACGTTTTGGCAACTTTGGTCACCACCATGTAACTTATAGGGCAGAAACAGCACAGTTTTCAAAACGTGTTTTTCAGCCCGAAATAAACGCGTTTTCTCAGCCCTTAGAATCGCAGTGTAACTGCCTGGCTCAGAAGACCACACTGAGTCAGCCCTTAACCCCAGTGCTCAGAAATTGTCAAAACGTGTTTTTCAGCAGAAATAAACACGTTTTGGCAACTTTGGTCATCACCATGTAACTTATAGGGCAGAAACAGCACACTTTTCAAAACGTGTTTTTCAGCCCGAAATAAACGCGTTTTGTCAGCCCTTGGAATCACAGTGTAACTGCCTAGCTCAGAAGAGCCCACTGAGGCAGCCCTTAACCCCAGTGCACAGAAATTGTCAAAACTTGTTTTTCAGCAGAAATAAACACGTTTTGGCAACTTTGGTCATCACCATGTAACTTATAGGGCAGAAACAGCACACTTTTCAAAACGTGTTTTTCAGCCCGAAATAAACGCGTTTTGTCAGCCCTTGGAATCACAGTGTAACTGCCTAGCTCAGAAGAGCCCAATGAGGCAGCCCTTAACCCCAGTGTGCAGAAATTGTCAAAACGTGTTTTTCAGCAGAAATAAACACGTTTTGGCAACTTTGGTCATCACCATGTAACTTATAGGGCAGAAACAGCACACTTTTCAAAACGTGTTTTTCAGCCCGAAATAAACGCGTTTTGTCAGCCCTTGGAATCACAGAGTAACTGCCTAGCTCAGAAGAGCACACTGAGGCAGCCCTTAACCCCAGTGCTCAGAAATTGTCAAAACGTGTTTTTCAGCAGAAATAAACACGTTTTGGCAACTTTGGTCACCACCATGTAACTTATAGGGCAGAAACAGCACAGTTTTCAAAACGTGTTTTTCAGCCCGAAATAAACGCGTTTTGTCAGCCCTTGGAATCACAGTGTAACTGCCTAGCTCAGAAGAGCCCACTGAGGCAGCCCTTAACCCCAGTGTGCAGAAATTGTCAAAACGTGTTTTTCAGCAGAAATAAACACGTTTTGGCAACTTTGGTCATCACCATGTAACTTATAGGGCAGAAACAGCACACTTTTCAAAACGTGTTTTTCAGCCCGAAATAAACGCGTTTTGTCAGCCCTTGGAATCACAGTGTAACTGCCTAGCTCAGAAGAGCCCACTGAGGCAGCCCTTAACCCCAGTGCTCAGAAATTGTCAAAACGTGTTTTCCAGCAGAAATAAACACGTTTTGGCAACTTTGGTCACCACCATGTAACTTATAGGGCAGAAACAGCACAGTTTTCAAAACGTGTTTTTCAGCCCGAAATAAACGCGTTTTCTCAGCCCTTAGAATCGCAGTGTAACTGCCTGTCCCAGAAGAGCACACAGAGTCAGCCCTTAACCCCAGTGCTCAGAAATTGTCAAAACGTGTTTTTCAGCAGAAATAAACACGTTTTGGCAACTTTGGTCATCACCATGTAACTTATAGGGCAGAAACAGCACACTTTTCAAAACGTGTTTTTCAGCCCGAAATAAACGCGTTTTGTCAGCCCTTGGAATCACAGTGTAACTGCCTAGCTCAGAAGAGCCCACTGAGGCAGCCCTTAACCCCAGTATGCAGAAATTGTCAAAACGTGTTTTTCAGCAGAAATAAACACGTTTTGGCAACTTTGGTCACCACCATGTAACTTATAGGGCAAAAACAGCACAGTTTTCAAAACGTGTTTTTCAGCCCGAAATAAACGCGTTTTCTCAGCCCTTAGAATCGCAGTGTAACTGCCTGGCTCAGAAGAGCACACTGAGTCAGCCCTTAACCCCAGTGCTCAGAAATTGTCAAAACGTGTTTTTCAGCAGAAATAAACACGTTTTGGCAACTTTGGTCATCACCATGTAACTTATAGGGCATAACAGCACACTTTTCAAAACGTGTTTTTCAGCCCGAAATAAACGCGTTTTGTCAGCCCTTGGAATCACAGTGTAACTGCCTAGCTCAGAAGAGCCCACTAAGGCAGCCCTTAACCCCAGTGCTCAGAAATTGTCAAAACGTGTTTTCCAGCAGAAATAAACACGTTTTGGCAACTTTGGTCACCACCATGTAACTTATAGGGCAGAAACAGCACAGTTTTCAAAACGTGTTTTTCAGCCCGAAATAAACGCGTTTTCTCAGCCCTTAGAATCGCAGTGTAACTGCCTGTCTCAGAAGAGCACACTGAGTCAGCCCTTAACCCCAGTGCTCACAAATTGTCAAAACGTGTTTTTCAGCAGAAATAAACACGTTTTGGCAACTTTGGTCACCACCATGTAACTTATAGGGCAGAAACAGCACAGTTTTCAAAACGTGTTTTTCAGCCCGAAATAAACGCGTTTTCTCAGCCCTTAGAATCGCAGTGTAACTGCCTGTCTCAGAAGAGCACACTGAGTCATCCCTTAACCCCAGTGCTCAGAAATTGTCAAAACGTGTTTTTCAGCAGAAATAAACACGTTTTGGCAACTTTGGTCATCACCATGTAACTTATAGGGCAGAAACAGCACACTTTTCAAAACGTGTTTTTCAGCCCGAAATAAACGCGTTTTGTCAGCCCTTGGAATCACAGTGTAACTGCCTAGCTCAGAAGAGCCCACTGAGGCAGCCCTTAACCCCAGTGTGCAGAAATTGTCAAAACGTGTTTTTCAGCAGAAATAAACACGTTTTGGCAACTTTGGTCATCACCATGTAACTTATAGGGCAGAAACAGCACACTTTTCAAAACGTGTTTTTCAGCCCGAAATAAACGCGTTTTGTCAGCCCTTGGAATCACAGTGTAACTGCCTAGCTCAGAAGAGCCCACTAAGGCAGCCCTTAACCCCAGTGCTCAGAAATTGTCAAAACGTGTTTTCCAGCAGAAATAAACACGTTTTGGCAACTTTGGTCACCACCATGTAACTTATAGGGCAGAAACAGCAGAGTTTTCAAAACGTGTTTTTCAGCCCGAAATAAACGCGTTCTCTCAGCCCTTAGAATCGCAGTGTAACTGCCTAGCTCAGAAGAGCCCACTAAGGCAGCCCTTAACCCCAGTGCTCAGAAATTGTCAAAACGTGTTTTCCAGCAGAAATAAACACGTTTTGGCAACTTTGGTCACCACCATGTAACTTATAGGGCAGAAACAGCACAGTTTTCAAAACGTGTTTTTCAGCCGGAAATAAACGCGTTTTGTCAGCCCTTGGAATCACAGTGTAACTGCCTAGCTCAGAAGAGCCCACTGAGGCAGCCCTTAACCCCAGTGTGCAGAAATTGTCAAAACGTGTTTTTCAGCAGAAATAAACACGTTTTGGCAACTTTGGTCATCACCATGTAACTTATAGGGCAGAAACAGCACACTTTTCAAAACGTGTTTTTCAGCCCGAAATAAACGCGTTTTGTCAGCCCTTGGAATCACAGAGTAACTGCCTGGCTCAGAAGAGCCCACTGAGGCAGCCCTTAACCCCAGTGCTCAGAAATTGTCAAAACGTGTTTTTCAGCAGAAATAAACACGTTTTGGCAACTTTGGTCATCACCATGTAACTTATAGGGCAGAAACAGCACAGTTTTCAATACGTGTTTTTCAGCCCGAAATAAACGCGTTTTCTCAGCCCTTAGAATCGCAGTGTAACTGCCTGGCTCAGAAGAGCACACTGAGTCAGCCCTTAACCCCAGTGCTCAGAAATTGTCAAAACGTGTTTTTCAGCAGAAATAAACACGTTTTGGCAACTTTGGTCATCACCATGTAACTTATAGGGCAGAAACAGCACAGTTTTCAAAACGTGTTTTTCAGCCCGAAATAAACGCGTTTTGTCAGCCCTTGGAATCACAGTGTAACTGCCTAGCTCAGAAGAGCCCACTGAGGCAGCCCTTAACCCCAGTGCTCAGAAATTGTCAAAACGTGTTTTTCAGCAGAAATAAACACGTTTTGGCAACTTTGGTCACCACCATGTAACTTATAGGGCAGAAACAGCACAGTTTTCAAAACGTGTTTTTCAGCCCGAAATAAACGCGTTTTGTCAGCCCTTGGAATCACAGTGTAACTGCCTAGCTCAGAAGAGCCCACTGAGGCAGCCCTTAACCCCAGTGTGCAGAAATTGTCAAAACGTGTTTTTCAGCAGAAATAAACACGTTTTGGCAACTTTGGTCATCACCATGTAACTTATAGGGCAGAAACAGCACACTTTTCAAAACGTGTTTTTCAGCCCGAAATAAACGCGTTTTGTCAGCCCTTGGAATCACAGTGTAACTGCCTAGCTCAGAAGAGCCCACTGAGGCAGCCCTTAACCCCAGTGCTCAGAAATTGTCAAAACGTGTTTTCCAGCAGAAATAAACACGTTTTGGCAACTTTGGTCACCACCATGTAACTTATAGGGCAGAAACAGCACAGTTTTCAAAACGTGTTTTTCAGCCCGAAATAAACGCGTTTTCTCAGCCCTTAGAATCGCAGTGTAACTGCCTGTCCCAGAAGAGCACACAGAGTCAGCCCTTAACCCCAGTGCTCAGAAATTGTCAAAACGTGTTTTTCAGCAGAAATAAACACGTTTTGGCAACTTTGGTCATCACCATGTAACTTATAGGGCAGAAACAGCACACTTTTCAAAACGTGTTTTTCAGCCCGAAATAAACGCGTTTTGTCAGCCCTTGGAATCACAGTGTAACTGCCTAGCTCAGAAGAGCCCACTGAGGCAGCCCTTAACCCCAGTATGCAGAAATTGTCAAAACGTGTTTTTCAGCAGAAATA
The DNA here is from genome assembly GCF_055471065.1 of Atractosteus spatula. Taxonomy (NCBI): domain Eukaryota; kingdom Metazoa; phylum Chordata; class Actinopteri; order Semionotiformes; family Lepisosteidae; genus Atractosteus; species Atractosteus spatula. Next base: position 333,195 of record NW_028296647.1, on the reverse strand, counting down.
AACACGTTTTGGCAACTTTGGTCACCACCATGTAACTTATAGGGCAAAAACAGCACAGTTTTCAAAACGTGTTTTTCAGCCCGAAATAAACGCGTTTTCTCAGCCCTTAGAATCGCAGTGTAACTGCCTGGCTCAGAAGAGCACACTGAGTCAGCCCTTAACCCCAGTGCTCAGAAATTGTCAAAACGTGTTTTTCAGCAGAAATAAACACGTTTTGGCAACTTTGGTCATCACCATGTAACTTATAGGGCATAACAGCACACTTTTCAAAACGTGTTTTTCAGCCCGAAATAAACGCGTTTTGTCAGCCCTTGGAATCACAGTGTAACTGCCTAGCTCAGAAGAGCCCACTAAGGCAGCCCTTAACCCCAGTGCTCAGAAATTGTCAAAACGTGTTTTCCAGCAGAAATAAACACGTTTTGGCAACTTTGGTCACCACCATGTAACTTATAGGGCAGAAACAGCACAGTTTTCAAAACGTGTTTTTCAGCCCGAAATAAACGCGTTTTCTCAGCCCTTAGAATCGCAGTGTAACTGCCTGTCTCAGAAGAGCACACTGAGTCAGCCCTTAACCCCAGTGCTCACAAATTGTCAAAACGTGTTTTTCAGCAGAAATAAACACGTTTTGGCAACTTTGGTCACCACCATGTAACTTATAGGGCAGAAACAGCACAGTTTTCAAAACGTGTTTTTCAGCCCGAAATAAACGCGTTTTCTCAGCCCTTAGAATCGCAGTGTAACTGCCTGTCTCAGAAGAGCACACTGAGTCAGCCCTTAACCCCAGTGCTCAGAAATTGTCAAAACGTGTTTTTCAGCAGAAATAAACACGTTTTGGCAACTTTGGTCATCACCATGTAACTTATAGGGCAGAAACAGCACACTTTTCAAAACGTGTTTTTCAGCCCGAAATAAACGCGTTTTGTCAGCCCTTGGAATCACAGTGTAACTGCCTAGCTCAGAAGAGCCCAATGAGGCAGCCCTTAACCCCAGTGTGCAGAAATTGTCAAAACGTGTTTTTCAGCAGAAATAAACACGTTTTGGCAACTTTGGTCATCACCATGTAACTTATAGGGCAGAAACAGCACACTTTTCAAAACGTGTTTTTCAGCCCGAAATAAACGCGTTTTGTCAGCCCTTGGAATCACAGAGTAACTGCCTAGCTCAGAAGAGCACACTGAGGCAGCCCTTAACCCCAGTGCTCAGAAATTGTCAAAACGTGTTTTTCAGCAGAAATAAACACGTTTTGGCAACTTTGGTCACCACCATGTAACTTATAGGGCAGAAACAGCACAGTTTTCAAAACGTGTTTTTCAGCCCGAAATAAACGCGTTTTGTCAGCCCTTGGAATCACAGTGTAACTGCCTAGCTCAGAAGAGCCCACTGAGGCAGCCCTTAACCCCAGTGTGCAGAAATTGTCAAAACGTGTTTTTCAGCAGAAATAAACACGTTTTGGCAACTTTGGTCATCACCATGTAACTTATAGGGCAGAAACAGCACACTTTTCAAAACGTGTTTTTCAGCCCGAAATAAACGCGTTTTGTCAGCCCTTGGAATCACAGTGTAACTGCCTAGCTCAGAAGAGCCCACTGAGGCAGCCCTTAACCCCAGTGCTCAGAAATTGTCAAAACGTGTTTTCCAGCAGAAATAAACACGTTTTGGCAACTTTGGTCACCACCATGTAACTTATAGGGCAGAAACAGCACAGTTTTCAAAACGTGTTTTTCAGCCCGAAATAAACGCGTTTTCTCAGCCCTTAGAATCGCAGTGTAACTGCCTGTCCCAGAAGAGCACACAGAGTCAGCCCTTAACCCCAGTGCTCAGAAATTGTCAAAACGTGTTTTTCAGCAGAAATAAACACGTTTTGGCAACTTTGGTCATCACCATGTAACTTATAGGGCAGAAACAGCACACTTTTCAAAACGTGTTTTTCAGCCCGAAATAAACGCGTTTTGTCAGCCCTTGGAATCACAGTGTAACTGCCTAGCTCAGAAGAGCCCACTGAGGCAGCCCTTAACCCCAGTATGCAGAAATTGTCAAAACGTGTTTTTCAGCAGAAATAAACACGTTTTGGCAACTTTGGTCACCACCATGTAACTTATAGGGCAAAAACAGCACAGTTTTCAAAACGTGTTTTTCAGCCCGAAATAAACGCGTTTTCTCAGCCCTTAGAATCGCAGTGTAACTGCCTGGCTCAGAAGAGCACACTGAGTCAGCCCTTAACCCCAGTGCTCAGAAATTGTCAAAACGTGTTTTTCAGCAGAAATAAACACGTTTTGGCAACTTTGGTCATCACCATGTAACTTATAGGGCATAACAGCACACTTTTCAAAACGTGTTTTTCAGCCCGAAATAAACGCGTTTTGTCAGCCCTTGGAATCACAGTGTAACTGCCTAGCTCAGAAGAGCCCACTAAGGCAGCCCTTAACCCCAGTGCTCAGAAATTGTCAAAACGTGTTTTCCAGCAGAAATAAACACGTTTTGGCAACTTTGGTCACCACCATGTAACTTATAGGGCAGAAACAGCACAGTTTTCAAAACGTGTTTTTCAGCCCGAAATAAACGCGTTTTCTCAGCCCTTAGAATCGCAGTGTAACTGCCTGTCTCAGAAGAGCACACTGAGTCAGCCCTTAACCCCAGTGCTCACAAATTGTCAAAACGTGTTTTTCAGCAGAAATAAACACGTTTTGGCAACTTTGGTCACCACCATGTAACTTATAGGGCAGAAACAGCACAGTTTTCAAAACGTGTTTTTCAGCCCGAAATAAACGCGTTTTCTCAGCCCTTAGAATCGCAGTGTAACTGCCTGTCTCAGAAGAGCACACTGAGTCAGCCCTTAACCCCAGTGCTCAGAAATTGTCAAAACGTGTTTTTCAGCAGAAATAAACACGTTTTGGCAACTTTGGTCATCACCATGTAACTTATAGGGCAGAAACAGCACACTTTTCAAAACGTGTTTTTCAGCCCGAAATAAACGCGTTTTGTCAGCCCTTGGAATCACAGTGTAACTGCCTAGCTCAGAAGAGCCCACTGAGGCAGCCCTTAACCCCAGTGTGCAGAAATTGTCAAAACGTGTTTTTCAGCAGAAATAAACACGTTTTGGCAACTTTGGTCATCACCATGTAACTTATAGGGCAGAAACAGCACACTTTTCAAAACGTGTTTTTCAGCCCGAAATAAACGCGTTTTGTCAGCCCTTGGAATCACAGTGTAACTGCCTAGCTCAGAAGAGCCCACTAAGGCAGCCCTTAACCCCAGTGCTCAGAAATTGTCAAAACGTGTTTTCCAGCAGAAATAAACACGTTTTGGCAACTTTGGTCACCACCATGTAACTTATAGGGCAGAAACAGCAGAGTTTTCAAAACGTGTTTTTCAGCCCGAAATAAACGCGTTCTCTCAGCCCTTAGAATCGCAGTGTAACTGCCTAGCTCAGAAGAGCCCACTAAGGCAGCCCTTAACCCCAGTGCTCAGAAATTGTCAAAACGTGTTTTCCAGCAGAAATAAACACGTTTTGGCAACTTTGGTCACCACCATGTAACTTATAGGGCAGAAACAGCACAGTTTTCAAAACGTGTTTTTCAGCCGGAAATAAACGCGTTTTGTCAGCCCTTGGAATCACAGTGTAACTGCCTAGCTCAGAAGAGCCCACTGAGGCAGCCCTTAACCCCAGTGTGCAGAAATTGTCAAAACGTGTTTTTCAGCAGAAATAAACACGTTTTGGCAACTTTGGTCATCACCATGTAACTTATAGGGCAGAAACAGCACACTTTTCAAAACGTGTTTTTCAGCCCGAAATAAACGCGTTTTGTCAGCCCTTGGAATCACAGAGTAACTGCCTGGCTCAGAAGAGCCCACTGAGGCAGCCCTTAACCCCAGTGCTCAGAAATTGTCAAAACGTGTTTTTCAGCAGAAATAAACACGTTTTGGCAACTTTGGTCATCACCATGTAACTTATAGGGCAGAAACAGCACAGTTTTCAATACGTGTTTTTCAGCCCGAAATAAACGCGTTTTCTCAGCCCTTAGAATCGCAGTGTAACTGCCTGGCTCAGAAGAGCACACTGAGTCAGCCCTTAACCCCAGTGCTCAGAAATTGTCAAAACGTGTTTTTCAGCAGAAATAAACACGTTTTGGCAACTTTGGTCATCACCATGTAACTTATAGGGCAGAAACAGCACAGTTTTCAAAACGTGTTTTTCAGCCCGAAATAAACGCGTTTTGTCAGCCCTTGGAATCACAGTGTAACTGCCTAGCTCAGAAGAGCCCACTGAGGCAGCCCTTAACCCCAGTGCTCAGAAATTGTCAAAACGTGTTTTTCAGCAGAAATAAACACGTTTTGGCAACTTTGGTCACCACCATGTAACTTATAGGGCAGAAACAGCACAGTTTTCAAAACGTGTTTTTCAGCCCGAAATAAACGCGTTTTGTCAGCCCTTGGAATCACAGTGTAACTGCCTAGCTCAGAAGAGCCCACTGAGGCAGCCCTTAACCCCAGTGTGCAGAAATTGTCAAAACGTGTTTTTCAGCAGAAATAAACACGTTTTGGCAACTTTGGTCATCACCATGTAACTTATAGGGCAGAAACAGCACACTTTTCAAAACGTGTTTTTCAGCCCGAAATAAACGCGTTTTGTCAGCCCTTGGAATCACAGTGTAACTGCCTAGCTCAGAAGAGCCCACTGAGGCAGCCCTTAACCCCAGTGCTCAGAAATTGTCAAAACGTGTTTTCCAGCAGAAATAAACACGTTTTGGCAACTTTGGTCACCACCATGTAACTTATAGGGCAGAAACAGCACAGTTTTCAAAACGTGTTTTTCAGCCCGAAATAAACGCGTTTTCTCAGCCCTTAGAATCGCAGTGTAACTGCCTGTCCCAGAAGAGCACACAGAGTCAGCCCTTAACCCCAGTGCTCAGAAATTGTCAAAACGTGTTTTTCAGCAGAAATAAACACGTTTTGGCAACTTTGGTCATCACCATGTAACTTATAGGGCAGAAACAGCACACTTTTCAAAACGTGTTTTTCAGCCCGAAATAAACGCGTTTTGTCAGCCCTTGGAATCACAGTGTAACTGCCTAGCTCAGAAGAGCCCACTGAGGCAGCCCTTAACCCCAGTATGCAGAAATTGTCAAAACGTGTTTTTCAGCAGAAATAAACACGTTTTGGCAACTTTGGTCACCACCATGTAACTTATAGGGCAAAAACAGCACAGTTTTCAAAACGTGTTTTTCAGCCCGAAATAAACGCGTTTTCTCAGCCCTTAGAATCGCAGTGTAACTGCCTGGCTCAGAAGAGCACACTGAGTCAGCCCTTAACCCCAGTGCTCAGAAATTGTCAAAACGTGTTTTTCAGCAGAAATAAACACGTTTTGGCAACTTTGGTCATCACCATGTAAATTATAGGGCATAACAGCACACTTTTCAAAACGTGTTTTTCAGCCCGAAATAAACGCGTTTTGTCAGCCCTTGGAATCACAGTGTAACTGCCTAGCTCAGAAGAGCCCACTAAGGCAGCCCTTAACCCCAGTGCTCAGAAATTGTCAAAACGTGTTTTCCAGCAGAAATAAACACGTTTTGGCAACTTTGGTCACCACCATGTAACTTATAGGGCAGAAACAGCACAGTTTTCAAAACGTGTTTTTCAGCCCGAAATAAACGCGTTTTCTCAGCCCTTAGAATCGCAGTGTAACTGCCTGTCTCAGAAGAGCACACTGAGTCAGCCCTTAACCCCAGTGCTCACAAATTGTCAAAACGTGTTTTTCAGCAGAAATAAACACGTTTTGGCAACTTTGGTCACCACCATGTAACTTATAGGGCAGAAACAGCACAGTTTTCAAAACGTGTTTTTCAGCCCGAAATAAACGCGTTTTCTCAGCCCTTAGAATCGCAGTGTAACTGCCTGTCTCAGAAGAGCACACTGAGTCAGCCCTTAACCCCAGTGCTCAGAAATTGTCAAAACGTGTTTTTCAGCAGAAATAAACACGTTTTGGCAACTTTGGTCATCACCATGTAACTTATAGGGCAGAAACAGCACACTTTTCAAAACGTGTTTTTCAGCCCGAAATAAACGCGTTTTGTCAGCCCTTGGAATCACAGTGTAACTGCCTAGCTCAGAAGAGCCCACTGAGGCAGCCCTTAACCCCAGTGTGCAGAAATTGTCAAAACGTGTTTTTCAGCAGAAATAAACACGTTTTGGCAACTTTGGTCATCACCATGTAACTTATAGGGCAGAAACAGCACACTTTTCAAAACGTGTTTTTCAGCCCGAAATAAACGCGTTTTGTCAGCCCTTGGAATCACAGTGTAACTGCCTAGCTCAGAAGAGCCCACTAAGGCAGCCCTTAACCCCAGTGCTCAGAAATTGTCAAAACGTGTTTTCCAGCAGAAATAAACACGTTTTGGCAACTTTGGTCACCACCATGTAACTTATAGGGCAGAAACAGCAGAGTTTTCAAAACGTGTTTTTCAGCCCGAAATAAACGCGTTCTCTCAGCCCTTAGAATCGCAGTGTAACTGCCTAGCTCAGAAGAGCCCACTAAGGCAGCCCTTAACCCCAGTGCTCAGAAATTGTCAAAACGTGTTTTCCAGCAGAAATAAACACGTTTTGGCAACTTTGGTCACCACCATGTAACTTATAGGGCAGAAACAGCACAGTTTTCAAAACGTGTTTTTCAGCCGGAAATAAACGCGTTTTGTCAGCCCTTGGAATCACAGTGTAACTGCCTAGCTCAGAAGAGCCCACTGAGGCAGCCCTTAACCCCAGTGTGCAGAAATTGTCAAAACGTGTTTTTCAGCAGAAATAAACACGTTTTGGCAACTTTGGTCATCACCATGTAACTTATAGGGCAGAAACAGCACACTTTTCAAAACGTGTTTTTCAGCCCGAAATAAACGCGTTTTGTCAGCCCTTGGAATCACAGAGTAACTGCCTGGCTCAGAAGAGCCCACTGAGGCAGCCCTTAACCCCAGTGCTCAGAAATTGTCAAAACGTGTTTTTCAGCAGAAATAAACACGTTTTGGCAACTTTGGTCATCACCATGTAACTTATAGGGCAGAAACAGCACAGTTTTCAATACGTGTTTTTCAGCCCGAAATAAACGCGTTTTCTCAGCCCTTAGAATCGCAGTGTAACTGCCTGGCTCAGAAGAGCACACTGAGTCAGCCCTTAACCCCAGTGCTCAGAAATTGTCAAAACGTGTTTTTCAGCAGAAATAAACACGTTTTGGCAACTTTGGTCATCACCATGTAACTTATAGGGCAGAAACAGCACAGTTTTCAAAACGTGTTTTTCAGCCCGAAATAAACGCGTTTTGTCAGCCCTTGGAATCACAGTGTAACTGCCTAGCTCAGAAGAGCCCACTGAGGCAGCCCTTAACCCCAGTGCTCAGAAATTGTCAAAACGTGTTTTCCAGCAGAAATAAACACGTTTTGGCAACTTTGGTCACCACCATGTAACTTATAGGGCAGAAACAGCAGAGTTTTCAAAACGTGTTTTTCAGCCCGAAATAAACGCGTTCTCTCAGCCCTTAGAATCGCAGTGTAACTGCCTAGCTCAGAAGAGCCCACTAAGGCAGCCCTTAACCCCAGTGCTCAGAAATTGTCAAAACGTGTTTTCCAGCAGAAATAAACACGTTTTGGCAACTTTGGTCACCACCATGTAACTTATAGGGCAGAAACAGCACAGTTTTCAAAACGTGTTTTTCAGCCGGAAATAAACGCGTTTTGTCAGCCCTTGGAATCACAGTGTAACTGCCTAGCTCAGAAGAGCCCACTGAGGCAGCCCTTAACCCCAGTGTGCAGAAATTGTCAAAACGTGTTTTTCAGCAGAAATAAACACGTTTTGGCAACTTTGGTCATCACCATGTAACTTATAGGGCAGAAACAGCACACTTTTCAAAACGTGTTTTTCAGCCCGAAATAAACGCGTTTTGTCAGCCCTTGGAATCACAGAGTAACTGCCTGGCTCAGAAGAGCCCACTGAGGCAGCCCTTAACCCCAGTGCTCAGAAATTGTCAAAACGTGTTTTTCAGCAGAAATAAACACGTTTTGGCAACTTTGGTCATCACCATGTAACTTATAGGGCAGAAACAGCACAGTTTTCAAAACGTGTTTTTTAGCCCGAAATAAACGCGTTTTCTCAACCCTTAGAATCGCAGTGTAACTGCCTGGCTCAGAAGAGCACACTGAGTCAGCCCTTAACCCCAGTGCTCAGAAATTGTCAAAACGTGTTTTTCAGCAGAAATAAACACGTTTTGGCAACTTTGGTCATCACCATGTAACTTATAGGGCAGAAACAGCACACTTTTCAAAACGTGTTTTTCAGCCCGAAATAAACGCGTTTTGTCAGCCCTTGGAATCACAGAGTAACTGCCTAGCTCAGAAGAGCACACTGAGGCAGCCCTTAACCCCAGTGCTCAGAAATTGTCAAAACGTGTTTTTCAGCAGAAATAAACACGTTTTGGCAACTTTGGTCATCACCATGTAACTTATAGGGCAGAAACAGCACACTTTTCAAAACGTGTTTTTCAGCCCGAAATAAACGCGTTTTGTCAGCCCTTGGAATCACAGAGTAACTGCCTAGCTCAGAAGAGCCCACTGAGGCAGCCCTTAACCCCAGTGCTCAGAAATTGTCAAAACGTGTTTTTCAGCAGAAATAAACACGTTTTGGCAACTTTGGTCATCACCATGTAACTTATAGGGCAGAAACAGCACAGTTTTCAAAACGTGTTTTTCAGCCCGAAATAAACGCGTTTTCTCAGCCCTTAGAATCGCAGTGTAACTGCCTGGCTCAGAAGAGCACACTGAGTCAGCCCTTAACCCCAGTGCTCAGAAATTGTCAAAACGTGTTTTTCAGCAGAAATAAACACGTTTTGGCAACTTTGGTCATCACCATGTAACTTATAGGGCAGAAACAGCACAGTTTTCAAAACGTGTTTTTCAGCCCGAAATAAACGCGTTTTGTCAGCCCTTGGAATCACAGTGTAACTGCCTAGCTCAGAAGAGCACACTGAGGCAGCCCTTAACCCCAGTGCTCAGAAATTGTCAAAACGTGTTTTCCAGCAGAAATAAACACGTTTTGGCAACTTTGGTCACCACCATGTAACTTATAGGGCAGAAACAGCAGAGTTTTCAAAACGTGTTTTTCAGCCCGAAATAAACGCGTTCTCTCAGCCCTTAGAATCGCAGTGTAACTGCCTAGCTCAGAAGAGCCCACTAAGGCAGCCCTTAACCCCAGTGCTCAGAAATTGTCAAAACGTGTTTTCCAGCAGAAATAAACACGTTTTGGCAACTTTGGTCACCACCATGTAACTTATAGGGCAGAAACAGCACAGTTTTCAAAACGTGTTTTTCAGCCGGAAATAAACGCGTTTTGTCAGCCCTTGGAATCACAGTGTAACTGCCTAGCTCAGAAGAGCCCACTGAGGCAGCCCTTAACCCCAGTGTGCAGAAATTGTCAAAACGTGTTTTTCAGCAGAAATAAACACGTTTTGGCAACTTTGGTCATCACCATGTAACTTATAGGGCAGAAACAGCACACTTTTCAAAACGTGTTTTTCAGCCCGAAATAAACGCGTTTTGTCAGCCCTTGGAATCACAGAGTAACTGCCTGGCTCAGAAGAGCCCACTGAGGCAGCCCTTAACCCCAGTGCTCAGAAATTGTCAAAACGTGTTTTTCAGCAGAAATAAACACGTTTTGGCAACTTTGGTCATCACCATGTAACTTATAGGGCAGAAACAGCACAGTTTTCAAAACGTGTTTTTTAGCCCGAAATAAACGCGTTTTCTCAACCCTTAGAATCGCAGTGTAACTGCCTGGCTCAGAAGAGCACACTGAGTCAGCCCTTAACCCCAGTGCTCAGAAATTGTCAAAACGTGTTTTTCAGCAGAAATAAACACGTTTTGGCAACTTTGGTCATCACCATGTAACTTATAGGGCAGAAACAGCACACTTTTCAAAACGTGTTTTTCAGCCCGAAATAAACGCGTTTTGTCAGCCCTTGGAATCACAGAGTAACTGCCTAGCTCAGAAGAGCACACTGAGGCAGCCCTTAACCCCAGTGCTCAGAAATTGTCAAAACGTGTTTTTCAGCAGAAATAAACACGTTTTGGCAACTTTGGTCACCACCATGTAACTTATAGGGCAGAAACAGCACAGTTTTCAAAACGTGTTTTTCAGCCCGAAATAAACGCGTTTTGTCAGCCCTTGGAATCACAGAGTAACTGCCTAGCTCAGAAGAGCCCACTGAGGCAGCCCTTAACCCCAGTGCTCAGAAATTGTCAAAACGTGTTTTTCAGCAGAAATAAACACGTTTTGGCAACTTTGGTCATCACCATGTAACTTATAGGGCAGAAACAGCACAGTTTTCAAAACGTGTTTTTCAGCCCGAAATAAACGCGTTTTCTCAGCCCTTAGAATCGCAGTGTAACTGCCTGGCTCAGAAGAGCACACTGAGTCAGCCCTTAACCCCAGTGCTCAGAAATTGTCAAAACGTGTTTTTCAGCAGAAATAAACACGTTTTGGCAACTTTGGTCATCACCATGTAACTTATAGGGCAGAAACAGCACAGTTTTCAAAACGTGTTTTTCAGCCCGAAATAAACGCGTTTTGTCAGCCCTTGGAATCACAGTGTAACTGCCTAGCTCAGAAGAGCACACTGAGGCAGCCCTTAACCCCAGTGCTCAGAAATTGTCAAAACGTGTTTTCCAGCAGAAATAAACACGTTTTGGCAACTTTGGTCACCACCATGTAACTTATAGGGCAGAAACAGCAGAGTTTTCAAAACGTGTTTTTCAGCCCGAAATAAACGCGTTCTCTCAGCCCTTGGAATCACAGTGTAACTGCCTAGCTCAGAAGAGCCCACTGAGGCAGCCCTTAACCCCAGTGTGCAGAAATTGTCAAAACGTGTTTTTCAGCAGAAATAAACACGTTTTGGCAACTTTGGTCATCACCATGTAACTTATAGGGCAGAAACAGCACACTTTTCAAAACGTGTTTTTCAGCCCGAAATAAACGCGTTTTGTCAGCCCTTGGAATCACAGAGTAACTGCCTGGCTCAGAAGAGCCCACTGAGGCAGCCCTTAACCCCAGTGCTCAGAAATTGTCAAAACGTGTTTTTCAGCAGAAATAAACACGTTTTGGCAACTTTGGTCATCACCATGTAACTTATAGGGCAGAAACAGCACAGTTTTCAAAACGTGTTTTTTAGCCCGAAATAAACGCGTTTTCTCAACCCTTAGAATCGCAGTGTAACTGCCTGGCTCAGAAGAGCACACTGAGTCAGCCCTTAACCCCAGTGCTCAGAAATTGTCAAAACGTGTTTTTCAGCAGAAATAAACACGTTTTGGCAACTTTGGTCATCACCATGTAACTTATAGGGCAGAAACAGCACACTTTTCAAAACGTGTTTTTCAGCCCGAAATAAACGCGTTTTGTCAGCCCTTGGAATCACAGTGTAACTGCCTAGCTCAGAAGAGCCCAATGAGGCAGCCCTTAACCCCAGTGTGCAGAAATTGTCAAAACGTGTTTTTCAGCAGAAATAAACACGTTTTGGCAACTTTGGTCATCACCATGTAACTTATAGGGCAGAAACAGCACACTTTTCAAAACGTGTTTTTCAGCCCGAAATAAACGCGTTTTGTCAGCCCTTGGAATCACAGAGTAACTGCCTAGCTCAGAAGAGCACACTGAGGCAGCCCTTAACCCCAGTGCTCAGAAATTGTCAAAACGTGTTTTTCAGCAGAAATAAACACGTTTTGGCAACTTTGGTCACCACCATGTAACTTATAGGGCAGAAACAGCACAGTTTTCAAAACGTGTTTTTCAGCCCGAAATAAACGCGTTTTGTCAGCCCTTGGAATCACAGTGTAACTGCCTAGCTCAGAAGAGCCCACTGAGGCAGCCCTTAACCCCAGTGTGCAGAAATTGTCAAAACGTGTTTTTCAGCAGAAATAAACACGTTTTGGCAACTTTGGTCATCACCATGTAACTTATAGGGCAGAAACAGCACAGTTTTCAAAACGTGTTTTTCAGCCCGAAATAAACGCGTTTTGTCAGCCCTTGGAATCACAGTGTAACTGCCTAGCTCAGAAGAGCCCACTAAGGCAGCCCTTAACCCCAGTGCTCAGAAATTGTCAAAACGTGTTTTCCAGCAGAAATAAACACGTTTTGGCAACTTTGGTCACCACCATGTAACTTATAGGGCAGAAACAGCACAGTTTTCAAAACGTGTGTTTCAGCCGGAAATAAACGCGTTTTGTCAGCCCTTGGAATCACAGTGTAACTGCCTAGCTCAGAAGAGCCCACTGAGGCAGCCCTTAACCCCAGTATGCAGAAATTGTCAAAACGTGTTTTTCAGCAGAAATAAACACGTTTTGGCAACTTTGGTCATCACCATGTAACTTATAGGGCAGAAACAGCACACTTTTCAAAACGTGTTTTTCAGCCCGAAATAAACGCGTTTTGTCAGCCCTTGGAATCACAGAGTAACTGCCTAGCTCAGAAGAGCCCACTGAGGCAGCCCTTAACCCCAGTGCTCAGAAATTGTCAAAACGTGTTTTTCAGCAGAAATAAACACGTTTTGGCAACTTTGGTCATCACCATGTAACTTATAGGGCAGAAACAGCACAGTTTTCAAAACGTGTTTTTCAGCCCGAAATAAACGCGTTTTCTCAGCCCTTAGAATCGCAGTGTAACTGCCTGGCTCAGAAGAGCACACTGAGTCAGCCCTTAACCCCAGTGCTCAGAAATTGTCAAAACGTGTTTTTCAGCAGAAATAAACACGTTTTGGCAACTTTGGTCATCACCATGTAACTTATAGGGCAGAAACAGCACAGTTTTCAAAACGTGTTTTTCAGCCCGAAATAAACGCGTTTTGTCAGCCCTTGGAATCACAGTGTAACTGCCTAGCTCAGAAGAGCACACTGAGGCAGCCCTTAACCCCAGTGCTCAGAAATTGTCAAAACGTGTTTTCCAGCAGAAATAAACACGTTTTGGCAACTTTGGTCACCACCATGTAACTTATAGGGCAGAAACAGCAGAGTTTTCAAAACGTGTTTTTCAGCCCGAAATAAACGCGTTCTCTCAGCCCTTAGAATCGCAGTGTAACTGCCTAGCTCAGAAGAGCCCACTAAGGCAGCCCTTAACCCCAGTGCTCAGAAATTGTCAAAACGTGTTTTCCAGCAGAAATAAACACGTTTTGGCAACTTTGGTCACCACCATGTAACTTATAGGGCAGAAACAGCACAGTTTTCAAAACGTGTTTTTCAGCCGGAAATAAACGCGTTTTGTCAGCCCTTGGAATCACAGTGTAACTGCCTAGCTCAGAAGAGCCCACTGAGGCAGCCCTTAACCCCAGTGTGCAGAAATTGTCAAAACGTGTTTTTCAGCAGAAATAAACACGTTTTGGCAACTTTGGTCATCACCATGTAACTTATAGGGCAGAAACAGCACACTTTTCAAAACGTGTTTTTCAGCCCGAAATAAACGCGTTTTGTCAGCCCTTGGAATCACAGAGTAACTGCCTGGCTCAGAAGAGCCCACTGAGGCAGCCCTTAACCCCAGTGCTCAGAAATTGTCAAAACGTGTTTTTCAGCAGAAATAAACACGTTTTGGCAACTTTGGTCATCACCATGTAACTTATAGGGCAGAAACAGCACAGTTTTCAAAACGTGTTTTTCAGCCCGAAATAAACGCGTTTTCTCAACCCTTAGAATCGCAGTGTAACTGCCTGGCTCAGAAGACCACACTGAGTCAGCCCTTAACCCCAGTGCTCAGAAATTGTCAAAACGTGTTTTTCAGCAGAAATAAACACGTTTTGGCAACTTTGGTCATCACCATGTAACTTATAGGGCAGAAACAGCACACTTTTCAAAACGTGTTTTTCAGCCCGAAATAAACGCGTTTTGTCAGCCCTTGGAATCACAGTGTAACTGCCTAGCTCAGAAGAGCCCAATGAGGCAGCCTTTAACCCCAGTGTGCAGAAATTGTCAAAACGTGTTTTTCAGCAGAAATAAACACGTTTTGGCAACTTTGGTCATCACCATGTAACTTATAGGGCAGAAACAGCACACTTTTCAAAACGTGTTTTTCAGCCCGAAATAAACGCGTTTTGTCAGCCCTTGGAATCACAGAGTAACTGCCTAGCTCAGAAGAGCACACTGAGGCAGCCCTTAACCCCAGTGCTCAGAAATTGTCAAAACGTGTTTTTCAGCAGAAATAAACACGTTTTGGCAACTTTGGTCACCACCATGTAACTTATAGGGCAGAAACAGCACAGTTTTCAAAACGTGTTTTTCAGCCCGAAATAAACGCGTTTTGTCAGCCCTTGGAATCACAGTGTAACTGCCTAGCTCAGAAGAGCCCACTGAGGCAGCCCTTAACCCCAGTGTGCAGAAATTGTCAAAACGTGTTTTTCAGCAGAAATAAACACGTTTTGGCAACTTTGGTCATCACCATGTAACTTATAGGGCAGAAACAGCACACTTTTCAAAACGTGTTTTTCAGCCCGAAATAAACGCGTTTTGTCAGCCCTTGGAATCACAGTGTAACTGCCTAGCTCAGAAGAGCCCAATGAGGCAGCCCTTAACCCCAGTGTGCAGAAATTGTCAAAACGTGTTTTTCAGCAGAAATAAACACGTTTTGGCAACTTTGGTCATCACCATGTAACTTATAGGGCAGAAACAGCACACTTTTCAAAACGTGTTTTTCAGCCCGAAATAAACGCGTTTTGTCAGCCCTTGGAATCACAGAGTAACTGCCTAGCTCAGAAGAGCACACTGAGGCAGCCCTTAACCCCAGTGCTCAGAAATTGTCAAAACGTGTTTTTCAGCAGAAATAAACACGTTTTGGCAACTTTGGTCACCACCATGTAACTTATAGGGCAGAAACAGCACAGTTTTCAAAACGTGTTTTTCAGCCCGAAATAAACGCGTTTTGTCAGCCCTTGGAATCACAGTGTAACTGCCTAGCTCAGAAGAGCCCACTGAGGCAGCCCTTAACCCCAGTGTGCGGAAATTGTCAAAACGTGTTTTTCAGCAGAAATAAACACGTTTTGGCAACTTTGGTCATCACCATGTAACTTATAGGGCAGAAACAGCACAGTTTTCAAAACGTGTTTTTCAGCCCGAAATAAACGCGTTTTGTCAGCCCTTGGAATCACAGTGTAACTGCCTAGCTCAGAAGAGCCCACTAAGGCAGCCCTTAACCCCAGTGCTCAGAAATTGTCAAAACGTGTTTTCCAGCAGAAATAAACACGTTTTGGCAACTTTGGTCACCACCATGTAACTTATAGGGCAGAAACAGCACAGTTTTCAAAACGTGTTTTTCAGCCGGAAATAAACGCGTTTTGTCAGCCCTTGGAATCACAGTGTAACTGCCTAGCTCAGAAGAGCCCACTGAGGCAGCCCTTAACCCCAGTATGCAGAAATTGTCAAAACGTGTTTTTCAGCAGAAATAAACACGTTTTGGCAACTTTGGTCATCACCATGTAACTTATAGGGCAGAAACAGCACACTTTTCAAAACGTGTTTTTCAGCCCGAAATAAACGCGTTTTGTCAGCCCTTGGAATCACAGAGTAACTGCCTAGCTCAGAAGAGCCCACTGAGGCAGCCCTTAACCCCAGTGCTCAGAAATTGTCAAAACGTGTTTTTCAGCAGAAATAAACACGTTTTGGCAACTTTGGTCATCACCATGTAACTTATAGGGCAGAAACAGCACAGTTTTCAAAACGTGTTTTTCAGCCCGAAATAAACGCGTTTTCTCAGCCCTTAGAATCGCAGTGTAACTGCCTGGCTCAGAAGAGCACACTGAGTCAGCCCTTAACCCCAGTGCTCAGAAATTGTCAAAACGTGTTTTTCAGCAGAAATAAACACGTTTTGGCAACTTTGGTCATCACCATGTAACTTATAGGGCAGAAACAGCACAGTTTTCAAAACGTGTTTTTCAGCCCGAAATAAACGCGTTTTGTCAGCCCTTGGAATCACAGTGTAACTGCCTAGCTCAGAAGAGCACACTGAGGCAGCCCTTAACCCCAGTGCTCAGAAATTGTCAAAACGTGTTTTCCAGCAGAAATAAACACGTTTTGGCAACTTTGGTCACCACCATGTAACTTATAGGGCAGAAACAGCAGAGTTTTCAAAACGTGTTTTTCAGCCCGAAATAAACGCGTTCTCTCAGCCCTTAGAATCGCAGTGTAACTGCCTAGCTCAGAAGAGCCCACTAAGGCAGCCCTTAACCCCAGTGCTCAGAAATTGTCAAAACGTGTTTTCCAGCAGAAATAAACACGTTTTGGCAACTTTGGTCACCACCATGTAACTTATAGGGCAGAAACAGCACAGTTTTCAAAACGTGTTTTTCAGCCGGAAATAAACGCGTTTTGTCAGCCCTTGGAATCACAGTGTAACTGCCTAGCTCAGAAGAGCCCACTGAGGCAGCCCTTAACCCCAGTGTGCAGAAATTGTCAAAACGTGTTTTTCAGCAGAAATAAACACGTTTTGGCAACTTTGGTCATCACCATGTAACTTATAGGGCAGAAACAGCACACTTTTCAAAACGTGTTTTTCAGCCCGAAATAAACGCGTTTTGTCAGCCCTTGGAATCACAGTGTAACTGCCTAGCTCAGAAGAGCCCACTGAGGCAGTCCTTAACCCCAGTGTGCAGAAATTGTCAAAACGTGTTTTTCAGCAGAAATAAACACGTTTTGGCAACTTTGGCCACCACCATGTAACTTATAGGGCAGAAACAGCACAGTTTTCAAAACGTGTTTTTCA
The DNA here is from genome assembly GCF_055471065.1 of Atractosteus spatula. Lineage (NCBI taxonomy): Eukaryota > Metazoa > Chordata > Actinopteri > Semionotiformes > Lepisosteidae > Atractosteus > Atractosteus spatula. The sequence continues at coordinate 316,434 of NW_028296647.1, read as the reverse complement.
GCCCGAAATAAACGCGTTTTCTCAGCCCTTAGAATCGCAGTGTAACTGCCTGTCCCAGAAGAGCACACTGAGTCAGCCCTTAACCCCAGTGCTCACAAATTGTCAAAACGTGTTTTTCAGCAGAAATAAACACGTTTTGGCAACTTTGGTCATCACCATGTAACTTATAGGGCAGAAACAGCACACTTTTCAAAACGTGTTTTTCAGCCCGAAATAAACGCGTTTTGTCAGCCCTTGGAATCACAGTGTAACTGCCTAGCTCAGAAGAGCCCACTAAGGCAGCCCTTAACCCCAGTGCTCAGAAATTGTCAAAACGTGTTTTCCAGCAGAAATAAACACGTTTTGGCAACTTTGGTCACCACCATGTAACTTATAGGGCAGAAACAGCACAGTTTTCAAAACGTGTTTTTCAGCCGGAAATAAACGCGTTTTGTCAGCCCTTGGAATCACAGTGTAACTGCCTAGCTCAGAAGAGCCCACTGAGGCAGCCCTTAACCCCAGTATGCAGAAATTGTCAAAACGTGTTTTTCAGCAGAAATAAACACGTTTTGGCAACTTTGGTCATCACCATGTAACTTATAGGGCAGAAACAGCACACTTTTCAAAACGTGTTTTTCAGCCCGAAATAAACGCGTTTTGTCAGCCCTTGGAATCACAGAGTAACTGCCTAGCTCAGAAGAGCCCACTGAGGCAGCCCTTAACCCCAGTGCTCAGAAATTGTCAAAACGTGTTTTTCAGCAGAAATAAACACGTTTTGGCAACTTTGGTCATCACCATGTAACTTATAGGGCAGAAACAGCACAGTTTTCAAAACGTGTTTTTCAGCCCGAAATAAACGCGTTTTCTCAGCCCTTAGAATCGCAGTGTAACTGCCTGTCTCAGAAGAGCACACTGAGTCAGCCCTTAACCCCAGTGCTCAGAAATTGTCAAAACGTGTTTTTCAGCAGAAATAAACACGTTTTGGCAACTTTGGTCATCACCATGTAACTTATAGGGCAGAAACAGCACAGTTTTCAAAACGTGTTTTTCAGCCCGAAATAAACGCGTTTTGTCAGCCCTTGGAATCACAGTGTAACTGCCTAGCTCAGAAGAGCACACTGAGGCAGCCCTTAACCCCAGTGCTCAGAAATTGTCAAAACGTGTTTTCCAGCAGAAATAAACACGTTTTGGCAACTTTGGTCACCACCATGTAACTTATAGGGCAGAAACAGCAGAGTTTTCAAAACGTGTTTTTCAGCCCGAAATAAACGCGTTCTCTCAGCCCTTAGAATCGCAGTGTAACTGCCTAGCTCAGAAGAGCCCACTAAGGCAGCCCTTAACCCCAGTGCTCAGAAATTGTCAAAACGTGTTTTCCAGCAGAAATAAACACGTTTTGGCAACTTTGGTCACCACCATGTAACTTATAGGGCAGAAACAGCACAGTTTTCAAAACGTGTTTTTCAGCCGGAAATAAACGCGTTTTGTCAGCCCTTGGAATCACAGTGTAACTGCCTAGCTCAGAAGAGCCCACTGAGGCAGCCCTTAACCCCAGTGTGCAGAAATTGTCAAAACGTGTTTTTCAGCAGAAATAAACACGTTTTGGCAACTTTGGTCATCACCATGTAACTTATAGGGCAGAAACAGCACACTTTTCAAAACGTGTTTTTCAGCCCGAAATAAACGCGTTTTGTCAGCCCTTGGAATCACAGAGTAACTGCCTGGCTCAGAAGAGCCCACTGAGGCAGCCCTTAACCCCAGTGCTCAGAAATTGTCAAAACGTGTTTTTCAGCAGAAATAAACACGTTTTGGCAACTTTGGTCATCACCATGTAACTTATAGGGCAGAAACAGCACAGTTTTCAAAACGTGTTTTTTAGCCCGAAATAAACGCGTTTTCTCAACCCTTAGAATCGCAGTGTAACTGCCTGGCTCAGAGGAGCACACTGAGTCAGCCCTTAACCCCAGTGCTCAGAAATTGTCAAAACGTGTTTTTCAGCAGAAATAAACACGTTTTGGCAACTTTGGTCATCACCATGTAACTTATAGGGCAGAAACAGCACACTTTTCAAAACGTGTTTTTCAGCCCGAAATAAACGCGTTTTGTCAGCCCTTGGAATCACAGAGTAACTGCCTGGCTCAGAAGAGCCCACTGAGGCAGCCCTTAACCCCAGTGCTCAGAAATTGTCAAAACGTGTTTTTCAGCAGAAATAAACACGTTTTGGCAACTTTGGTCATCACCATGTAACTTATAGGGCAGAAACAGCACAGTTTTCAAAACGTGTTTTTTAGCCCGAAATAAACGCGTTTTCTCAACCCTTAGAATCGCAGTGTAACTGCCTGGCTCAGAAGACCACACTGAGTCAGCCCTTAACCCCAGTGCTCAGAAATTGTCAAAACGTGTTTTTCAGCAGAAATAAACACGTTTTGGCAACTTTGGTCATCACCATGTAACTTATAGGGCAGAAACAGCACACTTTTCAAAACGTGTTTTTCAGCCCGAAATAAACGCGTTTTGTCAGCCCTTGGAATCACAGTGTAACTGCCTAGCTCAGAAGAGCCCAATGAGGCAGCCCTTAACCCCAGTGTGCAGAAATTGTCAAAACGTGTTTTTCAGCAGAAATAAACACGTTTTGGCAACTTTGGTCATCACCATGTAACTTATAGGGCAGAAACAGCACACTTTTCAAAACGTGTTTTTCAGCCCGAAATAAACGCGTTTTGTCAGCCCTTGGAATCACAGAGTAACTGCCTAGCTCAGAAGAGCACACTGAGGCAGCCCTTAACCCCAGTGCTCAGAAATTGTCAAAACGTGTTTTTCAGCAGAAATAAACACGTTTTGGCAACTTTGGTCACCACCATGTAACTTATAGGGCAGAAACAGCACAGTTTTCAAAACGTGTTTTTCAGCCCGAAATAAACGCGTTTTGTCAGCCCTTGGAATCACAGTGTAACTGCCTAGCTCAGAAGAGCCCACTGAGGCAGCCCTTAACCCCAGTGTGCAGAAATTGTCAAAACGTGTTTTTCAGCAGAAATAAACACGTTTTGGCAACTTTGGTCATCACCATGTAACTTATAGGGCAGAAACAGCACAGTTTTCAAAACGTGTTTTTCAGCCCGAAATAAACGCGTTTTGTCAGCCCTTGGAATCACAGTGTAACTGCCTAGCTCAGAAGAGCCCAATGAGGCAGCCCTTAACCCCAGTGTGCAGAAATTGTCAAAACGTGTTTTTCAGCAGAAATAAACACGTTTTGGCAACTTTGGTCATCACCATGTAACTTATAGGGCAGAAACAGCACACTTTTCAAAACGTGTTTTTCAGCCCGAAATAAACGCGTTTTGTCAGCCCTTGGAATCACAGAGTAACTGCCTAGCTCAGAAGAGCACACTGAGGCAGCCCTTAACCCCAGTGCTCAGAAATTGTCAAAACGTGTTTTTCAGCAGAAATAAACACGTTTTGGCAACTTTGGTCACCACCATGTAACTTATAGGGCAGAAACAGCACAGTTTTCAAAACGTGTTTTTCAGCCCGAAATAAACGCGTTTTGTCAGCCCTTGGAATCGCAGTGTAACTGCCTAGCTCAGAAGAGCCCACTGAGGCAGCCCTTAACCCCAGTGTGCAGAAATTGTCAAAACGTGTTTTTCAGCAGAAATAAACACGTTTTGGCAACTTTGGTCATCACCATGTAACTTATAGGGCAGAAACAGCACACTTTTCAAAACGTGTTTTTCAGCCCGAAATAAACGCGTTTTGTCAGCCCTTGGAATCACAGTGTAACTGCCTAGCTCAGAAGAGCCCACTAAGGCAGCCCTTAACCCCAGTGCTCAGAAATTGTCAAAACGTGTTTTCCAGCAGAAATAAACACGTTTTGGCAACTTTGGTCACCACCATGTAACTTATAGGGCAGAAACAGCACAGTTTTCAAAACGTGTTTTTCAGCCGGAAATAAACGCGTTTTGTCAGCCCTTGGAATCACAGTGTAACTGCCTAGCTCAGAAGAGCCCACTGAGGCAGCCCTTAACCCCAGTATGCAGAAATTGTCAAAACGTGTTTTTCAGCAGAAATAAACACGTTTTGGCAACTTTGGTCATCACCATGTAACTTATAGGGCAGAAACAGCACACTTTTCAAAACGTGTTTTTCAGCCCGAAATAAACGCGTTTTGTCAGCCCTTGGAATCACAGAGTAACTGCCTAGCTCAGAAGAGCCCACTGAGGCAGCCCTTAACCCCAGTGCTCAGAAATTGTCAAAACGTGTTTTTCAGCAGAAATAAACACGTTTTGGCAACTTTGGTCATCACCATGTAACTTATAGGGCAGAAACAGCACAGTTTTCAAAACGTGTTTTTCAGCCCGAAATAAACGCGTTTTCTCAGCCCTTAGAATCGCAGTGTAACTGCCTGGCTCAGAAGAGCACACTGAGTCAGCCCTTAACCCCAGTGCTCAGAAATTGTCAAAACGTGTTTTTCAGCAGAAATAAACACGTTTTGGCAACTTTGGTCATCACCATGTAACTTATAGGGCAGAAACAGCACAGTTTTCAAAACGTGTTTTTCAGCCCGAAATAAACGCGTTTTGTCAGCCCTTGGAATCACAGTGTAACTGCCTAGCTCAGAAGAGCACACTGAGGCAGCCCTTAACCCCAGTGCTCAGAAATTGTCAAAACGTGTTTTCCAGCAGAAATAAACACGTTTTGGCAACTTTGGTCACCACCATGTAACTTATAGGGCAGAAACAGCAGAGTTTTCAAAACGTGTTTTTCAGCCCGAAATAAACGCGTTCTCTCAGCCCTTAGAATCGCAGTGTAACTGCCTAGCTCAGAAGAGCCCACTAAGGCAGCCCTTAACCCCAGTGCTCAGAAATTGTCAAAACGTGTTTTCCAGCAGAAATAAACACGTTTTGGCAACTTTGGTCACCACCATGTAACTTATAGGGCAGAAACAGCACAGTTTTCAAAACGTGTTTTTCAGCCGGAAATAAACGCGTTTTGTCAGCCCTTGGAATCACAGTGTAACTCCCTAGCTCAGAAGAGCCCACTGAGGCAGCCCTTAACCCCAGTGTGCAGAAATTGTCAAAACGTGTTTTTCAGCAGAAATAAACACGTTTTGGCAACTTTGGTCATCACCATGTAACTTATAGGGCAGAAACAGCACACTTTTCAAAACGTGTTTTTCAGCCCGAAATAAACGCGTTTTGTCAGCCCTTGGAATCACAGAGTAACTGCCTGGCTCAGAAGAGCCCACTGAGGCAGCCCTTAACCCCAGTGCTCAGAAATTGTCAAAACGTGTTTTTCAGCAGAAATAAACACGTTTTGGCAACTTTGGTCATCACCATGTAACTTATAGGGCAGAAACAGCACAGTTTTCAAAACGTGTTTTTCAGCCCGAAATAAACGCGTTTTCTCAACCCTTAGAATCGCAGTGTAACTGCCTGGATCAGAAGACCACACTGAGTCAGCCCTTAACCCCAGTGCTCAGAAATTGTCAAAACGTGTTTTTCAGCAGAAATAAACACGTTTTGGCAACTTTGGTCATCACCATGTAACTTATAGGGCAGAAACAGCACACTTTTCAAAACGTGTTTTTCAGCCCGAAATAAACGCGTTTTGTCAGCCCTTGGAATCACAGTGTAACTGCCTAGCTCAGAAGAGCCCAATGAGGCAGCCCTTAACCCCAGTGTGCAGAAATTGTCAAAACGTGTTTTTCAGCAGAAATAAACACGTTTTGGCAACTTTGGTCATCACCATGTAACTTATAGGGCAGAAACAGCACACTTTTCAAAACGTGTTTTTCAGCCCGAAATAAACGCGTTTTGTCAGCCCTTGGAATCACAGAGTAACTGCCTAGCTCAGAAGAGCACACTGAGGCAGCCCTTAACCCCAGTGCTCAGAAATTGTCAAAACGTGTTTTTCAGCAGAAATAAACACGTTTTGGCAACTTTGGTCACCACCATGTAACTTATAGGGCAGAAACAGCACAGTTTTCAAAACGTGTTTTTCAGCCCGAAATAAACGCGTTTTGTCAGCCCTTGGAATCACAGTGTAACTGCCTAGCTCAGAAGAGCCCACTGAGGCAGCCCTTAACCCCAGTGTGCAGAAATTGTCAAAACGTGTTTTTCAGCAGAAATAAACACGTTTTGGCAACTTTGGTCATCACCATGTAACTTATAGGGCAGAAACAGCACACTTTTCAAAACGTGTTTTTCAGCCCGAAATAAACGCGTTTTGTCAGCCCTTGGAATCACAGTGTAACTGCCTAGCTCAGAAGAGCCCACTGAGGCAGTCCTTAACCCCAGTGTGCAGAAATTGTCAAAACGTGTTTTTCAGCAGAAATAAACACGTTTTGGCAACTTTGGTCACCACCATGTAACTTATAGGGCAGAAACAGCACAGTTTTCAAAACGTGTTTTTCAGCCCGAAATAAACGCGTTTTCTCAGCCCTTAGAATCGCAGTGTAACTGCCTGTCCCAGAAGAGCACACAGAGTCAGCCCTTAACCCCAGTGCTCAGAAATTGTCAAAACGTGTTTTTCAGCAGAAATAAACACGTTTTGGCAACTTTGGTCATCACCATGTAACTTATAGGGCAGAAACAGCACACTTTTCAAAACGTGTTTTTCAGCCCGAAATAAACGCGTTTTGTCAGCCCTTGGAATCACAGTGTAACTGCCTAGCTCAGAAGAGCCCACTGAGGCAGCCCTTAACCCCAGTATGCAGAAATTGTCAAAATGTGTTTTTCAGCAGAAATAAACACGTTTTGGCAACTTTGGTCACCACCATGTAACTTATAGGGCAAAAACAGCACAGTTTTCAAAACGTGTTTTTCAGCCCGAAATAAACGCGTTTTCTCAGCCCTTAGAATCGCAGTGTAACTGCCTGGCTCAGAAGAGCACACTGAGTCAGCCCTTAACCCCAGTGCTCAGAAATTGTCAAAACGTGTTTTTCAGCAGAAATAAACACGTTTTGGCAACTTTGGTCATCACCATGTAACTTATAGGGCAGAAACAGCACACTTTTCAAAACGTGTTTTTCAGCCCGAAATAAACGCGTTTTGTCAGCCCTTGGAATCACAGTGTAACTGCCTAGCTCAGAAGAGCCCACTAAGGCAGCCCTTAACCCCAGTGCTCAGAAATTGTCAAAACGTGTTTTCCAGCAGAAATAAACACGTTTTGGCAACTTTGGTCACCACCATGTAACTTATAGGGCAGAAACAGCACAGTTTTCAAAACGTGTTTTTCAGCCCGAAATAAACGCGTTTTCTCAGCCCTTAGAATCGCAGTGTAACTGCCTGTCTCAGAAGAGCACACTGAGTCAGCCCTTAACCCCAGTGCTCACAAATTGTCAAAACGTGTTTTTCAGCAGAAATAAACACGTTTTGGCAACTTTGGTCATCACCATGTAACTTATAGGGCAGAAACAGCACACTTTTCAAAACGTGTTTTTCAGCCCGAAATAAACGCGTTTTGTCAGCCCTTGGAATCACAGTGTAACTGCCTAGCTCAGAAGAGCCCACTAAGGCAGCCCTTAACCCCAGTGCTCAGAAATTGTCAAAACGTGTTTTCCAGCAGAAATAAACACGTTTTGGCAACTTTGGTCACCACCATGTAACTTATAGGGCAGAAACAGCACAGTTTTCAAAACGTGTTTTTCAGCCGGAAATAAACGCGTTTTGTCAGCCCTTGGAATCACAGTGTAACTGCCTAGCTCAGAAGAGCCCACTGAGGCAGCCCTTAACCCCAGTATGCAGAAATTGTCAAAACGTGTTTTTCAGCAGAAATAAACACGTTTTGGCAACTTTGGTCATCACCATGTAACTTATAGGGCAGAAACAGCACACTTTTCAAAACGTGTTTTTCAGCCCGAAATAAACGCGTTTTGTCAGCCCTTGGAATCACAGAGTAACTGCCTAGCTCAGAAGAGCCCACTGAGGCAGCCCTTAACCCCAGTGCTCAGAAATTGTCAAAACGTGTTTTTCAGCAGAAATAAACACGTTTTGGCAACTTTGGTCATCACCATGTAACTTATAGGGCAGAAACAGCACAGTTTTCAAAACGTGTTTTTCAGCCCGAAATAAACGCGTTTTCTCAGCCCTTAGAATCGCAGTGTAACTGCCTGGCTCAGAAGAGCACACTGAGTCAGCCCTTAACCCCAGTGCTCAGAAATTGTCAAAACGTGTTTTTCAGCAGAAATAAACACGTTTTGGCAACTTTGGTCATCACCATGTAACTTATAGGGCAGAAACAGCACAGTTTTCAAAACGTGTTTTTCAGCCCGAAATAAACGCGTTTTGTCAGCCCTTGGAATCACAGTGTAACTGCCTAGCTCAGAAGAGCACACTGAGGCAGCCCTTAACCCCAGTGCTCAGAAATTGTCAAAACGTGTTTTCCAGCAGAAATAAACACGTTTTGGCAACTTTGGTCACCACCATGTAACTTATAGGGCAGAAACAGCAGAGTTTTCAAAACGTGTTTTGCAGCCCGAAATAAACGCGTTCTCTCAGCCCTTAGAATCGCAGTGTAACTGCCTAGCTCAGAAGAGCCCACTAAGGCAGCCCTTAACCCCAGTGCTCAGAAATTGTCAAAACGTGTTTTCCAGCAGAAATAAACACGTTTTGGCAACTTTGGTCACCACCATGTAACTTATAGGGCAGAAACAGCACAGTTTTCAAAACGTGTTTTTCAGCCGGAAATAAACGCGTTTTGTCAGCCCTTGGAATCACAGTGTAACTGCCTAGCTCAGAAGAGCCCACTGAGGCAGCCCTTAACCCCAGTGTGCAGAAATTGTCAAAACGTGTTTTTCAGCAGAAATAAACACGTTTTGGCAACTTTGGTCATCACCATGTAACTTATAGGGCAGAAACAGCACACTTTTCAAAACGTGTTTTTCAGCCCGAAATAAACGCGTTTTGTCAGCCCTTGGAATCACAGAGTAACTGCCTGGCTCAGAAGAGCCCACTGAGGCAGCCCTTAACCCCAGTGCTCAGAAATTGTCAAAACGTGTTTTTCAGCAGAAATAAACACGTTTTGGCAACTTTGGTCATCACCATGTAACTTATAGGGCAGAAACAGCACAGTTTTCAAAACGTGTTTTTCAGCCCGAAATAAACGCGTTTTCTCAGCCCTTAGAATCGCAGTGTAACTGCCTGGCTCAGAAGACCACACTGAGTCAGCCCTTAACCCCAGTGCTCAGAAATTGTCAAAACGTGTTTTTCAGCAGAAATAAACACGTTTTGGCAACTTTGGTCATCACCATGTAACTTATAGGGCAGAAACAGCACACTTTTCAAAACGTGTTTTTCAGCCCGAAATAAACGCGTTTTGTCAGCCCTTGGAATCACAGTGTAACTGCCTAGCTCAGAAGAGCCCACTGAGGCAGCCCTTAACCCCAGTGCTCAGAAATTGTCAAAACGTGTTTTTCAGCAGAAATAAACACGTTTTGGCAACTTTGGTCATCACCATGTAACTTATAGGGCAGAAACAGCACACTTTTCAAAACGTGTTTTTCAGCCCGAAATAAACGCGTTTTGTCAGCCCTTGGAATCACAGTGTAACTGCCTAGCTCAGAAGAGCCCAATGAGGCAGCCCTTAACCCCAGTGTGCAGAAATTGTCAAAACGTGTTTTTCAGCAGAAATAAACACGTTTTGGCAACTTTGGTCATCACCATGTAACTTATAGGGCAGAAACAGCACACTTTTCAAAACGTGTTTTTCAGCCCGAAATAAACGCGTTTTGTCAGCCCTTGGAATCACAGAGTAACTGCCTAGCTCAGAAGAGCACACTGAGGCAGCCCTTAACCCCAGTGCTCAGAAATTGTCAAAACGTGTTTTTCAGCAGAAATAAACACGTTTTGGCAACTTTGGTCACCACCATGTAAGTTATAGGGCAGAAACAGCACAGTTTTCAAAACGTGTTTTTCAGCCCGAAATAAACGCGTTTTCTCAGCCCTTAGAATCGCAGTGTAACTGCCTGGCTCAGAAGACCACACTGAGTCAGCCCTTAACCCCAGTGCTCAGAAATTGTCAAAACGTGTTTTTCAGCAGAAATAAACACGTTTTGGCAACTTTGGTCATCACCATGTAACTTATAGGGCAGAAACAGCACACTTTTCAAAACGTGTTTTTCAGCCCGAAATAAACGCGTTTTGTCAGCCCTTGGAATCACAGAGTAACTGCCTAGCTCAGAAGAGCACACTGAGGCAGCCCTTAACCCCAGTGCTCAGAAATTGTCAAAACGTGTTTTTCAGCAGAAATAAACACGTTTTGGCAACTTTGGTCACCACCATGTAACTTATAGGGCAGAAACAGCACAGTTTTCAAAACGTGTTTTTCAGCCCGAAATAAACGCGTTTTGTCAGCCCTTGGAATCACAGTGTAACTGCCTAGCTCAGAAGAGCCCACTGAGGCAGCCCTTAACCCCAGTGCTCAGAAATTGTCAAAACGTGTTTTCCAGCAGAAATAAACACGTTTTGGCAACTTTGGTCACCACCATGTAACTTATAGGGCAGAAACAGCACAGTTTTCAAAACGTGTTTTTCAGCCCGAAATAAACGCGTTTTCTCAGCCCTTAGAATCGCAGTGTAACTGCCTGTCCCAGAAGAGCACACAGAGTCAGCCCTTAACCCCAGTGCTCAGAAATTGTCAAAACGTGTTTTTCAGCAGAAATAAACACGTTTTGGCAACTTTGGTCATCACCATGTAACTTATAGGGCAGAAACAGCACACTTTTCAAAACGTGTTTTTCAGCCCGAAATAAACGCGTTTTGTCAGCCCTTGGAATCACAGTGTAACTGCCTAGCTCAGAAGAGCCCACTGAGGCAGCCCTTAACCCCAGTATGCAGAAATTGTCAAAACGTGTTTTTCAGCAGAAATAAACACGTTTTGGCAACTTTGGTCACCACCATGTAACTTATAGGGCAAAAACAGCACAGTTTTCAAAACGTGTTTTTCAGCCCGAAATAAACGCGTTTTCTCAGCCCTTAGAATCGCAGTGTAACTGCCTGGCTCAGAAGAGCACACTGAGTCAGCCCTTAACCCCAGTGCTCAGAAATTGTCAAAACGTGTTTTTCAGCAGAAATAAACACGTTTTGGCAACTTTGGTCATCACCATGTAACTTATAGGGCAGAAACAGCACACTTTTCAAAACGTGTTTTTCAGCCCGAAATAAACGCGTTTTGTCAGCCCTTGGAATCACAGTGTAACTGCCTAGCTCAGAAGAGCCCACTAAGGCAGCCCTTAACCCCAGTGCTCAGAAATTGTCAAAACGTGTTTTCCAGCAGAAATAAACACGTTTTGGCAACTTTGGTCACCACCATGTAACTTATAGGGCAGAAACAGCACAGTTTTCAAAACGTGTTTTTCAGCCCGAAATAAACGCGTTTTCTCAGCCCTTAGAATCGCAGTGTAACTGCCTGTCTCAGAAGAGCACACTGAGTCAGCCCTTAACCCCAGTGCTCACAAATTGTCAAAACGTGTTTTTCAGCAGAAATAAACACGTTTTGGCAACTTTGGTCACCACCATGTAACTTATAGGGCAGAAACAGCACAGTTTTCAAAACGTGTTTTTCAGCCCGAAATAAACGCGTTTTCTCAGCCCTTAGAATCGCAGTGTAACTGCCTGTCTCAGAAGAGCACACTGAGTCAGCCCTTAACCCCAGTGCTCAGAAATTGTCAAAACGTGTTTTTCAGCAGAAATAAACACGTTTTGGCAACTTTGGTCACCACCATGTAACTTATAGGGCAGAAACAGCAGAGTTTTCAAAACGTGTTTTTCAGCCCGAAATAAACGCGTTCTCTCAGCCCTTAGAATCGCAGTGTAACTGCCTAGCTCAGAAGAGCCCACTAAGGCAGCCCTTAACCCCAGTGCTCAGAAATTGTCAAAACGTGTTTTCCAGCAGAAATAAACACGTTTTGGCAACTTTGGTCACCACCATGTAACTTATAGGGCAGAAACAGCACAGTTTTCAAAACGTGTTTTTCAGCCGGAAATAAACGCGTTTTGTCAGCCCTTGGAATCACAGTGTAACTGCCTAGCTCAGAAGAGCCCACTGAGGCAGCCCTTAACCCCAGTGTGCAGAAATTGTCAAAACGTGTTTTCCAGCAGAAATAAACACGTTTTGGCAACTTTGGTCACCACCATGTAACTTATAGGGCAGAAACAGCAGAGTTTTCAAAACGTGTTTTGCAGCCCGAAATAAACGCGTTCTCTCAGCCCTTAGAATCGCAGTGTAACTGCCTAGCTCAGAAGAGCCCACTAAGGCAGCCCTTAACCCCAGTGCTCAGAAATTGTCAAAACGTGTTTTCCAGCAGAAATAAACACGTTTTGGCAACTTTGGTCACCACCATGTAACTTATAGGGCAGAAACAGCACAGTTTTCAAAACGTGTTTTTCAGCCGGAAATAAACGCGTTTTGTCAGCCCTTGGAATCACAGTGTAACTGCCTAGCTCAGAAGAGCCCACTGAGGCAGCCCTTAACCCCAGTGTGCAGAAATTGTCAAAACGTGTTTTTCAGCAGAAATAAACACGTTTTGGCAACTTTGGTCATCACCATGTAACTTATAGGGCAGAAACAGCACACTTTTCAAAACGTGTTTTTCAGCCCGAAATAAACGCGTTTTGTCAGCCCTTGGAATCACAGAGTAACTGCCTGGCTCAGAAGAGCCCACTGAGGCAGCCCTTAACCCCAGTGCTCAGAAATTGTCAAAACGTGTTTTTCAGCAGAAATAAACACGTTTTGGCAACTTTGGTCATCACCATGTAACTTATAGGGCAGAAACAGCACAGTTTTCAAAACGTGTTTTTCAGCCCGAAATAAACGCGTTTTCTCAGCCCTTAGAATCGCAGTGTAACTGCCTGGCTCAGAAGACCACACTGAGTCAGCCCTTAACCCCAGTGCTCAGAAATTGTCAAAACGTGTTTTTCAGCAGAAATAAACACGTTTTGGCAACTTTGGTCATCACCATGTAACTTATAGGGCAGAAACAGCACACTTTTCAAAACGTGTTTTTCAGCCCGAAATAAACGCGTTTTGTCAGCCCTTGGAATCACAGTGTAACTGCCTAGCTCAGAAGAGCCCACTGAGGCAGCCCTTAACCCCAGTGCTCAGAAATTGTCAAAACGTGTTTTTCAGCAGAAATAAACACGTTTTGGCAACTTTGGTCATCACCATGTAACTTATAGGGCAGAAACAGCACACTTTTCAAAACGTGTTTTTCAGCCCGAAATAAACGCGTTTTGTCAGCCCTTGGAATCACAGTGTAACTGCCTAGCTCAGAAGAGCCCAATGAGGCAGCCCTTAACCCCAGTGTGCAGAAATTGTCAAAACGTGTTTTTCAGCAGAAATAAACACGTTTTGGCAACTTTGGTCATCACCATGTAACTTATAGGGCAGAAACAGCACACTTTTCAAAACGTGTTTTTCAGCCCGAAATAAACGCGTTTTGTCAGCCCTTGGAATCACAGAGTAACTGCCTAGCTCAGAAGAGCACACTGAGGCAGCCCTTAACCCCAGTGCTCAGAAATTGTCAAAACGTGTTTTTCAGCAGAAATAAACACGTTTTGGCAACTTTGGTCACCACCATGTAAGTTATAGGGCAGAAACAGCACAGTTTTCAAAACGTGTTTTTCAGCCCGAAATAAACGCGTTTTCTCAGCCCTTAGAATCGCAGTGTAACTGCCTGGCTCAGAAGACCACACTGAGTCAGCCCTTAACCCCAGTGCTCAGAAATTGTCAAAACGTGTTTTTCAGCAGAAATAAACACGTTTTGGCAACTTTGGTCATCACCATGTAACTTATAGGGCAGAAACAGCACACTTTTCAAAACGTGTTTTTCAGCCCGAAATAAACGCGTTTTGTCAGCCCTTGGAATCACAGAGTAACTGCCTAGCTCAGAAGAGCACACTGAGGCAGCCCTTAACCCCAGTGCTCAGAAATTGTCAAAACGTGTTTTTCAGCAGAAATAAACACGTTTTGGCAACTTTGGTCACCACCATGTAACTTATAGGGCAGAAACAGCACAGTTTTCAAAACGTGTTTTTCAGCCCGAAATAAACGCGTTTTGTCAGCCCTTGGAATCACAGTGTAACTGCCTAGCTCAGAAGAGCCCACTGAGGCAGCCCTTAACCCCAGTGCTCAGAAATTGTCAAAACGTGTTTTCCAGCAGAAATAAACACGTTTTGGCAACTTTGGTCACCACCATGTAACTTATAGGGCAGAAACAGCACAGTTTTCAAAACGTGTTTTTCAGCCCGAAATAAACGCGTTTTCTCAGCCCTTAGAATCGCAGTGTAACTGCCTGTCCCAGAAGAGCACACAGAGTCAGCCCTTAACCCCAGTGCTCAGAAATTGTCAAAACGTGTTTTTCAGCAGAAATAAACACGTTTTGGCAACTTTGGTCATCACCATGTAACTTATAGGGCAGAAACAGCACACTTTTCAAAACGTGTTTTTCAGCCCGAAATAAACGCGTTTTGTCAGCCCTTGGAATCACAGTGTAACTGCCTAGCTCAGAAGAGCCCACTGAGGCAGCCCTTAACCCCAGTATGCAGAAATTGTCAAAACGTGTTTTTCAGCAGAAATAAACACGTTTTGGCAACTTTGGTCACCACCATGTAACTTATAGGGCAAAAACAGCACAGTTTTCAAAACGTGTTTTTCAGCCCGAAATAAACGCGTTTTCTCAGCCCTTAGAATCGCAGTGTAACTGCCTGGCTCAGAAGAGCACACTGAGTCAGCCCTTAACCCCAGTGCTCAGAAATTGTCAAAACGTGTTTTTCAGCCGAAATAAACACGTTTTGGCAACTTTGGTCATCACCATGTAACTTATAGGGCAGAAACAGCACACTTTTCAAAACGTGTTTTTCAGCCCGAAATAAACGCGTTTTGTCAGCCCTTGGAATCACAGTGTAACTGCCTAGCTCAGAAGAGCCCACTAAGGCAGCCCTTAACCCCAGTGCTCAGAAATTGTCAAAACGTGTTTTCCAGCAGAAATAAACACGTTTTGGCAACTTTGGTCATCACCATGTAACTTATAGGGCAGAAACAGCACAGTTTTCAAAACGTGTTTTTCAGCCCGAAATAAACGCGTTTTGTCAGCCCTTGGAATCACAGTGTAACTGCCTAGCTCAGAAGAGCCCACTGAGGCAGCCCTTAACCCCAGTGCTCAGAAATTGTCAAAACGTGTTTTTCAGCAGAAATAAACACGTTTTGGCAACTTTGGTCATCACCATGTAACTTATAGGGCAGAAACAGCACACTTTTCAAAACGTGTTTTTCAGCCCGAAATAAACGCGTTTTGTCAGCCCTTGGAATCACAGTGTAACTGCCTAGCTCAGAAGAGCCCACTAAGGCAGCCCTTAACCCCAGTGCTCAGAAATTGTCAAAACGTGTTTTCCAGCAGAAATAAACACGTTTTGGCAACTTTGGTCACCACCATGTAACTTATAGGGCAGAAACAGCACAGTTTTCAAAACGTGTTTTTCAGCCCGAAATAAACGCGTTTTCTCAGCCCTTAGAATCGCAGTGTAACTGCCTGTCTCAGAAGAGCACACTGAGTCAGCCCTTAACCCCAGTGCTCACAAATTGTCAAAACGTGTTTTTCAGCAGAAATAAACACGTTTTGGCAACTTTGGTCACCACCATGTAACTTATAGGGCAGAAACAGCACAGTTTTCAAAACGTGTTTTTCAGCCCGAAATAAACGCGTTTTCTCAGCCCTTAGAATCGCAGTGTAACTGCCTGTCTCAGAAGAGCACACTGAGTCAGCCCTTAACCCCAGTGCTCAGAAATTGTCAAAACGTGTTTTTCAGCAGAAATAAACACGTTTTGGCAACTTTGGTCACCACCATGTAACTTATAGGGCAGAAACAGCAGAGTTTTCAAAACGTGTTTTTCAGCCCGAAATAAACGCGTTCTCTCAGCCCTTAGAATCGCAGTGTAACTGCCTAGCTCAGAAGAGCCCACTAAGGCAGCCCTTAACCCCAGTGCTCAGAAATTGTCAAAACGTGTTTTCCAGCAGAAATAAACACGTTTTGGCAACTTTGGTCACCACCATGTAACTTATAGGGCAGAAACAGCACAGTTTTCAAAACGTGTTTTTCAGCCGGAAATAAACGCGTTTTGTCAGCCCTTGGAATCACAGTGTAACTGCCTAGCTCAGAAGAGCCCACTGAGGCAGCCCTTAACCCCAGTGTGCAGAAATTGTCAAAACGTGTTTTTCAGCAGAAATAAACACGTTTTGGCAACTTTGGTCACCACCATGTAACTTATAGGGCAGAAACAGCACAGTTTTCAAAACGTGTTTTTCAGCCCGAAATAAACGCGTTTTCTCAGCCCTTAGAATCGCAGTGTAACTGCCTGTCCCAGAAGAGCACACAGAGTCAGCCCTTAACCCCAGTGCTCAGAAATTGTCAAAACGTGTTTTTCAGCAGAAATAAACACGTTTTGGCAACTTTGGTCATCACCATGTAACTTATAGGGCAGAAACAGCACACTTTTCAAAACGTGTTTTTCAGCCCGAAATAAACGCGTTTTGTCAGCCCTTTGAATCACAGTGTAACTGCCTAGCTCAGAAGAGCCCACTGAGGCAGCCCTTAACCCCAGTATGCAGAAATTGTCAAAATGTGTTTTTCAGCAGAAATAAACACGTTTTGGCAACTTTGGTCACCACCATGTAACTTATAGGGCAAAAACAGCACAGTTTTCAAAACGTGTTTTTCAGCCCGAAATAAACGCGTTTTCTCAGCCCTTAGAATCGCAGTGTAACTGCCTGGCTCAGAAGAGCACACTGAGTCAGCCCTTAACCCCAGTGCTCAGAAATTGTCAAAACGTGTTTTTCAGCAGAAATAAACACGTTTTGGCAACTTTGGTCATCACCATGTAACTTATAGGGCAGAAACAGCACACTTTTCAAAACGTGTTTTTCAGCCCGAAATAAACGCGTTTTGTCAGCCCTTGGAATCACAGTGTAACTGCCTAGCTCAGAAGAGCCCACTAAGGCAGCCCTTAACCCCAGTGCTCAGAAATTGTCAAAACGTGTTTTCCAGCAGAAATAAACACGTTTTGGCAACTTTGGTCACCACCATGTAACTTATAGGGCAGAAACAGCACAGTTTTCAAAACGTGTTTTTCAGCCCGAAATAAACGCGTTTTCTCAGCCCTTAGAATCGCAGTGTAACTGCCTGTCTCAGAAGAGCACACTGAGTCAGCCCTTAACCCCAGTGCTCACAAATTGTCAAAACGTGTTTTTCAGCAGAAATAAACACGTTTTGGCAACTTTGGTCATCACCATGTAACTTATAGGGCAGAAACAGCACACTTTTCAAAACGTGTTTTTCAGCCCGAAATAAACGCGTTTTGTCAGCCCTTGGAATCACAGTGTAACTGCCTAGCTCAGAAGAGCCCACTAAGGCAGCCCTTAACCCCAGTGCTCAGAAATTGTCAAAACGTGTTTTCCAGCAGAAATAAACACGTTTTGGCAACTTTGGTCACCACCATGTAACTTATAGGGCAGAAACAGCACAGTTTTCAAAACGTGTTTTTCAGCCGGAAATAAACGCGTTTTGTCAGCCCTTGGAATCACAGTGTAACTGCCTAGCTCAGAAGAGCCCACTGAGGCAGCCCTTAACCCCAGTATGCAGAAATTGTCAAAACGTGTTTTTCAGCAGAAATAAACACGTTTTGGCAACTTTGGTCATCACCATGTAACTTATAGGGCAGAAACAGCACACTTTTCAAAACGTGTTTTTCAGCCCGAAATAAACGCGTTTTGTCAGCCCTTGGAATCACAGAGTAACTGCCTAGCTCAGAAGAGCCCACTGAGGCAGCCCTTAACCCCAGTGCTCAGAAATTGTCAAAACGTGTTTTTCAGCAGAAATAAACACGTTTTGGCAACTTTGGTCATCACCATGTAACTTATAGGGCAGAAACAGCACAGTTTTCAAAACGTGTTTTTCAGCCCGAAATAAACGCGTTTTCTCAGCCCTTAGAATCGCAGTGTAACTGCCTGGCTCAGAAGAGCACACTGAGTCAGCCCTTAACCCCAGTGCTCAGAAATTGTCAAAACGTGTTTTTCAGCAGAAATAAACACGTTTTGGCAACTTTGGTCATCACCATGTAACTTATAGGGCAGAAACAGCACAGTTTTCAAAACGTGTTTTTCAGCCCGAAATAAACGCGTTTTGTCAGCCCTTGGAATCACAGTGTAACTGCCTAGCTCAGAAGAGCACACTGAGGCAGCCCTTAACCCCAGTGCTCAGAAATTGTCAAAACGTGTTTTCCAGCAGAAATAAACACGTTTTGGCAACTTTGGTCACCACCATGTAACTTATAGGGCAGAAACAGCAGAGTTTTCAAAACGTGTTTTGCAGCCCGAAATAAACGCGTTCTCTCAGCCCTTAGAATCGCAGTGTAACTGCCTAGCTCAGAAGAGCCCACTAAGGCAGCCCTTAACCCCAGTGCTCAGAAATTGTCAAAACGTGTTTTCCAGCAGAAATAAACACGTTTTGGCAACTTTGGTCACCACCATGTAACTTATAGGGCAGAAACAGCACAGTTTTCAAAACGTGTTTTTCAGCCGGAAATAAACGCGTTTTGTCAGCCCTTGGAATCACAGTGTAACTGCCTAGCTCAGAAGAGCCCACTGAGGCAGCCCTTAACCCCAGTGTGCAGAAATTGTCAAAACGTGTTTTTCAGCAGAAATAAACACGTTTTGGCAACTTTGGTCATCACCATGTAACTTATAGGGCAGAAACAGCACACTTTTCAAAACGTGTTTTTCAGCCCGAAATAAACGCGTTTTGTCAGCCCTTGGAATCACAGAGTAACTGCCTGGCTCAGAAGAGCCCACTGAGGCAGCCCTTAACCCCAGTGCTCAGAAATTGTCAAAACGTGTTTTTCAGCAGAAATAAACACGTTTTGGCAACTTTGGTCATCACCATGTAACTTATAGGGCAGAAACAGCACAGTTTTCAAAACGTGTTTTTCAGCCCGAAATAAACGCGTTTTCTCAGCCCTTAGAATCGCAGTGTAACTGCCTGGCTCAGAAGACCACACTGAGTCAGCCCTTAACCCCAGTGCTCAGAAATTGTCAAAACGTGTTTTTCAGCAGAAATAAACACGTTTTGGCAACTTTGGTCATCACCATGTAACTTATAGGGCAGAAACAGCACACTTTTCAAAACGTGTTTTTCAGCCCGAAATAAACGCGTTTTGTCAGCCCTTGGAATCACAGTGTAACTGCCTAGCTCAGAAGAGCCCACTGAGGCAGCCCTTAACCCCAGTGCTCAGAAATTGTCAAAACGTGTTTTTCAGCAGAAATAAACACGTTTTGGCAACTTTGGTCATCACCATGTAACTTATAGGGCAGAAACAGCACACTTTTCAAAACGTGTTTTTCAGCCCGAAATAAACGCGTTTTGTCAGCCCTTGGAATCACAGTGTAACTGCCTAGCTCAGAAGAGCCCAATGAGGCAGCCCTTAACCCCAGTGTGCAGAAATTGTCAAAACGTGTTTTTCAGCAGAAATAAACACGTTTTGGCAACTTTGGTCATCACCATGTAACTTATAGGGCAGAAACAG
This sequence comes from Atractosteus spatula, assembly GCF_055471065.1. NCBI lineage: Eukaryota > Metazoa > Chordata > Actinopteri > Semionotiformes > Lepisosteidae > Atractosteus > Atractosteus spatula. The sequence continues at coordinate 296,889 of NW_028296647.1, read as the reverse complement.
CACACTTTTCAAAACGTGTTTTTCAGCCCGAAATAAACGCGTTTTGTCAGCCCTTGGAATCACAGAGTAACTGCCTAGCTCAGAAGAGCACACTGAGGCAGCCCTTAACCCCAGTGCTCAGAAATTGTCAAAACGTGTTTTTCAGCAGAAATAAACACGTTTTGGCAACTTTGGTCACCACCATGTAAGTTATAGGGCAGAAACAGCACAGTTTTCAAAACGTGTTTTTCAGCCCGAAATAAACGCGTTTTCTCAGCCCTTAGAATCGCAGTGTAACTGCCTGGCTCAGAAGACCACACTGAGTCAGCCCTTAACCCCAGTGCTCAGAAATTGTCAAAACGTGTTTTTCAGCAGAAATAAACACGTTTTGGCAACTTTGGTCATCACCATGTAACTTATAGGGCAGAAACAGCACACTTTTCAAAACGTGTTTTTCAGCCCGAAATAAACGCGTTTTGTCAGCCCTTGGAATCACAGAGTAACTGCCTAGCTCAGAAGAGCACACTGAGGCAGCCCTTAACCCCAGTGCTCAGAAATTGTCAAAACGTGTTTTTCAGCAGAAATAAACACGTTTTGGCAACTTTGGTCACCACCATGTAACTTATAGGGCAGAAACAGCACAGTTTTCAAAACGTGTTTTTCAGCCCGAAATAAACGCGTTTTGTCAGCCCTTGGAATCACAGTGTAACTGCCTAGCTCAGAAGAGCCCACTGAGGCAGCCCTTAACCCCAGTGCTCAGAAATTGTCAAAACGTGTTTTCCAGCAGAAATAAACACGTTTTGGCAACTTTGGTCACCACCATGTAACTTATAGGGCAGAAACAGCACAGTTTTCAAAACGTGTTTTTCAGCCCGAAATAAACGCGTTTTCTCAGCCCTTAGAATCGCAGTGTAACTGCCTGTCCCAGAAGAGCACACAGAGTCAGCCCTTAACCCCAGTGCTCAGAAATTGTCAAAACGTGTTTTTCAGCAGAAATAAACACGTTTTGGCAACTTTGGTCATCACCATGTAACTTATAGGGCAGAAACAGCACACTTTTCAAAACGTGTTTTTCAGCCCGAAATAAACGCGTTTTGTCAGCCCTTGGAATCACAGTGTAACTGCCTAGCTCAGAAGAGCCCACTGAGGCAGCCCTTAACCCCAGTATGCAGAAATTGTCAAAACGTGTTTTTCAGCAGAAATAAACACGTTTTGGCAACTTTGGTCACCACCATGTAACTTATAGGGCAAAAACAGCACAGTTTTCAAAACGTGTTTTTCAGCCCGAAATAAACGCGTTTTCTCAGCCCTTAGAATCGCAGTGTAACTGCCTGGCTCAGAAGAGCACACTGAGTCAGCCCTTAACCCCAGTGCTCAGAAATTGTCAAAACGTGTTTTTCAGCCGAAATAAACACGTTTTGGCAACTTTGGTCATCACCATGTAACTTATAGGGCAGAAACAGCACACTTTTCAAAACGTGTTTTTCAGCCCGAAATAAACGCGTTTTGTCAGCCCTTGGAATCACAGTGTAACTGCCTAGCTCAGAAGAGCCCACTAAGGCAGCCCTTAACCCCAGTGCTCAGAAATTGTCAAAACGTGTTTTCCAGCAGAAATAAACACGTTTTGGCAACTTTGGTCATCACCATGTAACTTATAGGGCAGAAACAGCACAGTTTTCAAAACGTGTTTTTCAGCCCGAAATAAACGCGTTTTGTCAGCCCTTGGAATCACAGTGTAACTGCCTAGCTCAGAAGAGCCCACTGAGGCAGCCCTTAACCCCAGTGCTCAGAAATTGTCAAAACGTGTTTTTCAGCAGAAATAAACACGTTTTGGCAACTTTGGTCATCACCATGTAACTTATAGGGCAGAAACAGCACACTTTTCAAAACGTGTTTTTCAGCCCGAAATAAACGCGTTTTGTCAGCCCTTGGAATCACAGTGTAACTGCCTAGCTCAGAAGAGCCCACTAAGGCAGCCCTTAACCCCAGTGCTCAGAAATTGTCAAAACGTGTTTTCCAGCAGAAATAAACACGTTTTGGCAACTTTGGTCACCACCATGTAACTTATAGGGCAGAAACAGCACAGTTTTCAAAACGTGTTTTTCAGCCCGAAATAAACGCGTTTTCTCAGCCCTTAGAATCGCAGTGTAACTGCCTGTCTCAGAAGAGCACACTGAGTCAGCCCTTAACCCCAGTGCTCACAAATTGTCAAAACGTGTTTTTCAGCAGAAATAAACACGTTTTGGCAACTTTGGTCACCACCATGTAACTTATAGGGCAGAAACAGCACAGTTTTCAAAACGTGTTTTTCAGCCCGAAATAAACGCGTTTTCTCAGCCCTTAGAATCGCAGTGTAACTGCCTGTCTCAGAAGAGCACACTGAGTCAGCCCTTAACCCCAGTGCTCAGAAATTGTCAAAACGTGTTTTTCAGCAGAAATAAACACGTTTTGGCAACTTTGGTCACCACCATGTAACTTATAGGGCAGAAACAGCAGAGTTTTCAAAACGTGTTTTTCAGCCCGAAATAAACGCGTTCTCTCAGCCCTTAGAATCGCAGTGTAACTGCCTAGCTCAGAAGAGCCCACTAAGGCAGCCCTTAACCCCAGTGCTCAGAAATTGTCAAAACGTGTTTTCCAGCAGAAATAAACACGTTTTGGCAACTTTGGTCACCACCATGTAACTTATAGGGCAGAAACAGCACAGTTTTCAAAACGTGTTTTTCAGCCGGAAATAAACGCGTTTTGTCAGCCCTTGGAATCACAGTGTAACTGCCTAGCTCAGAAGAGCCCACTGAGGCAGCCCTTAACCCCAGTGTGCAGAAATTGTCAAAACGTGTTTTTCAGCAGAAATAAACACGTTTTGGCAACTTTGGTCATCACCATGTAACTTATAGGGCAGAAACAGCACACTTTTCAAAACGTGTTTTTCAGCCCGAAATAAACGCGTTTTGTCAGCCCTTGGAATCACAGTGTAACTGCCTAGCTCAGAAGAGCCCAATGAGGCAGCCCTTAACCCCAGTCTGCAGAAATTGTCAAAACGTGTTTTTCAGCAGAAATAAACACGTTTTGGCAACTTTGGTCATCACCATGTAACTTATAGGGCAGAAACAGCACACTTTTCAAAACGTGTTTTTCAGCCCGAAATAAACGCGTTTTGTCAGCCCTTGGAATCACAGAGTAACTGCCTAGCTCAGAAGAGCACACTGAGGCAGCCCTTAACCCCAGTGCTCAGAAATTGTCAAAACGTGTTTTTCAGCAGAAATAAACACGTTTTGGCATCTTTGGTCACCACCATGTAACTTATAGGGCAGAAACAGCACAGTTTTCAAAACGTGTTTTTCAGCCCGAAATATACGCGTTTTGTCAGCCCTTGGAATCACAGTGTAACTGCCTAGCTCAGAAGAGCCCACTGAGGCAGCCCTTAACCCCAGTATGCAGAAATTGTCAAAACGTGTTTTTCAGCAGAAATAAACACGTTTTGGCATCTTTGGTCACCACCATGTAACTTATAGGGCAAAAACAGCACAGTTTTCAAAACGTGTTTTTCAGCCCGAAATAAACGCGTTTTCTCAGCCCTTAGAATCGCAGTGTAACTGCCTGGCTCAGAAGAGCACACTGAGTCAGCCCTTAACCCCAGTGCTCAGAAATTGTCAAAACGTGTTTTTCAGCAGAAATAAACACGTTTTGGCAACTTTGGTCATCACCATGTAACTTATAGGGCAGAAACAGCACACTTTTCAAAACGTGTTTTTCAGCCCGAAATAAACGCGTTTTGTCAGCCCTTGGAATCACAGTGTAACTGCCTAGCTCAGAAGAGCCCACTGAGGCAGCCCTTAACCCCAGTGCTCAGAAATTGTCAAAACGTGTTTTCCAGCAGAAATAAACACGTTTTGGCAACTTTGGTCACCACCATGTAACTTATAGGGCAGAAACAGCACAGTTTTCAAAACGTGTTTTTCAGCCCGAAATAAACGCGTTTTCTCAGCCCTTAGAATCGCAGTGTAACTGCCTGGCTCAGAAGACCACACTGAGTCAGCCCTTAACCCCAGTGCTCAGAAATTGTCAAAACGTGTTTTTCAGCAGAAATAAACACGTTTTGGCAACTTTGGTCATCACCATGTAACTTATAGGGCAGAAACAGCACACTTTTCAAAACGTGTTTTTCAGCCCGAAATAAACGCGTTTTGTCAGCCCTTGGAATCACAGTGTAACTGCCTGTCTCAGAAGAGCACACTGAGTCAGCCCTTAACCCCAGTGCTCACAAATTGTCAAAACGTGTTTTTCAGCAGAAATAAACACGTTTTGGCAACTTTGGTCACCACCATGTAACTTATAGCGCAGAGACAGCACAGTTTTCAAAACGTGTTTTTCAGCCCGAAATAAACGCGTTTTCTCAGCCCTTAGAATCGCAGTGCAACTGCCTGTCTCAGAAGAGCACACTGAGTCAGCCCTTAACCCCAGTGCTCAGAAATTGTCAAAACGTGTTTTTCAGCAGAAATAAACACGTTTTGGCAACTTTGGTCATCACCATGTAACTTATAGGGCAGAAACAGCACACTTTTCAAAACGTGTTTTTCAGCCCGAAATAAACGCGTTTTGTCAGCCCTTGGAATCACAGTGTAACTGCCTAGCTCAGAAGAGCCCACTGAGGCAGCCCTTAACCCCAGTGTGCAGAAATTGTCAAAACGTGTTTTTCAGCAGAAATAAACACGTTTTGGCAACTTTGGTCATCACCATGTAACTTATAGGGCAGAAACAGCACACTTTTCAAAACGTGTTTTTCAGCCCGAAATAAACGCGTTTTGTCAGCCCTTGGAATCACAGAGTAACTGCCTAGCTCAGAAGAGCCCACTGAGGCAGCCCTTAACCCCAGTGCTCAGAAATTGTCAAAACGTGTTTTTCAGCAGAAATAAACACGTTTTGGCAACTTTGGTCATCACCATGTAACTTATAGGGCAGAAACAGCACAGTTTTCAAAACGTGTTTTTCAGCCCGAAATAAACGCGTTTTCTCAGCCCTTAGAATCGCAGTGTAACTGCCTGGCTCAGAAGAGCACACTGAGTCAGCCCTTAACCCCAGTGCTCAGAAATTGTCAAAACGTGTTTTTCAGCAGAAATAAACACGTTTTGGCAACTTTGGTCATCACCATGTAACTTATAGGGCAGAAACAGCACAGTTTTCAAAACGTGTTTTTCAGCCCGAAATAAACGCGTTTTCTCAGCCCTTAGAATCGCAGTGTAACTGCCTGGCTCAGAAGAGCACACTGAGTCAGCCCTTAACCCCAGTGCTCAGAAATTGTCAAAACGTGTTTTTCAGCAGAAATAAACACGTTTTGGCAACTTTGGTCATCACCATGTAACTTATAGGGCAGAAACAGCACACTTTTCAAAACGTGTTTTTCAGCCCGAAATAAACGCGTTTTGTCAGCCCTTGGAATCACAGTGTAACTGCCTAGCTCAGAAGAGCCCACTGAGGCAGCCCTTAACCCCAGTGCTCAGAAATTGTCAAAACGTGTTTTTCAGCAGAAATAAACACGTTTTGGCAACTTTGGTCACCGCCATGTAACTTATAGGGCAGAAACAGCACAGTTTTCAAAACGTGTTTTTCAGCCCGAAATAAACGCGTTTTCTCAGCCCTTAGAATCGCAGTGTAACTGCCTGGCTCAGAAGAGCACACTGAGTCAGCCCTTAACCCCAGTGCTCAGAAATTGTCAAAACGTGTTTTTCAGCAGAAATAAACACGTTTTGGCAACTTTGGTCATCACCATGTAACTTTTAGGGCAGAAACAGCACACTTTTCAAAACGTGTTTTTCAGCACGAAATAAACGCGTTTTGTCAGCCCTTGGAATCACAGTGTAACTGCCTAGCTCAGAAGAGCCCACTGAGGCAGCCCTTAACCCCAGTGTGCAGAAATTGTCAAAACGTGTTTTTCAGCAGAAATAAACACGTTTTGGCAACTTTGGTCACCACCATGTAACTTATAGGGCAGAAACAGCACAGTTTTCAAAACGTGTTTTTCAGCCCGAAATAAACGCGTTTTCTCAGCCCTTAGAATCGCAGTGTAACTGCCTAGCTCAGAAGAGCACACTGAGGCAGCCCTTAACCCCAGTGCTCAGAAATTGTCAAAACGTGTTTTTCAGCAGAAATAAACACGTTTTGGCAACTTTGGTCACCACCATGTAACTTATAGGGCAGAAACAGCACAGTTTTCAAAACGTGTTTTTCATCCCGAAATAAACGCGTTTTGTCAGCCCTTGGAATCACAGTGTAACTGCCTAGCTCAGAAGAGCCCACTGAGGCAGCCCTTAACCCCAGTGTGCAGAAATTGTCAAAACGTGTTTTTCAGCAGAAATAAACACGTTTTGGCAACTTTGGTCATCACTATGTAACTTATAGGGCAGAAACAGCACACTTTTCAAAACGTGTTTTTCAGCCCGAAATAAACGCGTTTTGTCAGCCCTTGGAATCACAGTGTAACTGCCTAGCTCAGAAGACCCCACTGAGGCAGCCCTTAACCCCTGTGCTCAGAAATTGTCAAAACGTGTTTTCCAGCAGAAATAAACACGTTTTGGCAACTTTGGTCACCACCATGTAACTTATAGGGCAGAAACAGCACAGTTTTCAAAACGTGTTTTTCAGCCCGAAATAAACGCGTTTTCTCAGCCCTTAGAATCGCAGTGTAACTGCCTGGCTCAGAAGACCAGACTGAGTCAACCCTTAACCCCAGTGCTCAGAAATTGTCAAAACGTGTTTTTCAGCAGAAATAAACACGTTTTGGCAACTTTGGTCATCACCATGTAACTTATAGGGCAGAAACAGCACACTTTTCAAAACGTGTTTTTCAGCCCGAAATAAACGCGTTTTGTCAGCCCTTGGAATCACAGTGTAACTGCCTAGCTCAGAAGAGCCCACTGAGGCAGCCCTTAACCCCAGTATGCAGAAATTGTCAAAACGTGTTTTTCAGCAGAAATAAACACGTTTTGGCAACTTTGGTCACCACCATGTAACTTATAGGGCAAAAACAGCACAGTTTTCAAAACGTGTTTTTCAGCCCGAAATAAACGCGTTTTCTCAGCCCTTAGAATCGCAGTGTAACTGCCTGGCTCAGAAGAGCACACTGAGTCAGCCCTTAACCCCAGTGCTCAGAAATTGTCAAAACGTGTTTTTCAGCAGAAATAAACACGTTTTGGCAACTTTGGTCATCACCATGTAACTTATAGGGCAGAAACAGCACACTTTTCAAAACGTGTTTTTCAGCCCGAAATAAACGCGTTTTGTCAGCCCTTGGAATCACAGAGTAACTGCCTAGCTCAGAAGAGCCCACTGAGGCAGCCCTTAACCCCAGTGCTCAGAAATTGTCAAAACGTGTTTTTCAGCAGAAATAAACACGTTTTGGCAACTTTGGTCATCACCATGTAACTTATAGGGCAGAAACAGCACAGTTTTCAAAACGTGTTTTTCAGCCCGAAATAAACGCGTTTTCTCAGCCCTTAGAATCGCAGTGTAACTGCCTAGCTCAGAAGAGCACACTGAGGCAGCCCTTAACCCCAGTGCTCAGAAATTGTCAAAACGTGTTTTCCAGCAGAAATAAACACGTTTTGGCAACTTTGGTCACCACCATGTAACTTATAGGGCAGAAACAGCACAGTTTTCAAAACGTGTTTTTCAGCCCGAAATAAACGCGTTTTCTCAGCCCTTAGAATCGCAGTGTAACTGCCTGTCTCAGAAGAGCACACTGAGTCAGCCCTTAACCCCAGTGCTCAGAAATTGTCAAAACGTGTTTTCCAGCAGAAATAAACACGTTTTGGCAACTTTGGTCACCACCATGTAACTTATAGGGCAGAAACAGCACAGTTTTCAAAACGTGTTTTTCAGCCCGAAATAAACGCGTTTTCTCAGCCCTTAGAATCGCAGTGTAACTGCCTGTCTCAGAAGAGCACACTGAGTCAGCCCTTAACCCCAGTGCTCAGAAATTGTCAAAACGTGTTTTTCAGCAGAAATAAACACGTTTTGGCAACTTTGGTCATCACCATGTAACTTATAGGGCAGAAACAGCACACTTTTCAAAACGTGTTTTTCAGCCCGAAATAAACGCGTTTTGTCAGCCCTTGGAATCACAGTGTAACTGCCTAGCTCAGAAGAGCCCACTAAGGCAGCCCTTAACCCCAGTGCTCGGAAATTGTCAAAACGTGTTTTCCAGCAGAAATAAACACGTTTTGGCAACTTTGGTCACCACCATGTAACTTATAGGGCAGAAACAGCACAGTTTTCAAAACGTGTTTTTCAGCCGGAAATAAACGCGTTTTGTCAGCCCTTGGAATCACAGTGTAACTGCCTAGCTCAGAAGAGCCCAATGAGGCAGCCCTTAACCCCAGTGTGCAGAAATTGTCAAAACGTGTTTTTCAGCAGAAATAAACACGTTTTGGCAACTTTGGTCATCACCATGTAACTTATAGGGCAGAAACAGCACACTTTTCAAAACGTGTTTTTCAGCCCGAAATAAACGCGTTTTGTCAGCCCTTGGAATCACAGAGTAACTGCCTAGCTCAGAAGAGCACACTGAGGCAGCCCTTAACCCCAGTGCTCAGAAATTGTCAAAACGTGTTTTTCAGCAGAAATAAACACGTTTTGGCAACTTTGGTCACAACCATGTAACTTATAGGGCAGAAACAGCACAGTTTTCAAAACGTGTTTTTCAGCCCGAAATAAACGCGTTTTCTCAGCCCTTAGAATCGCAGTGTAACTGCCTGGCTCAGAAGACCACACTGAGTCAGCCCTTAACCCCAGTGCTCAGAAATTGTCAAAACGTGTTTTTCAGCAGAAATAAACACGTTTTGGCAACTTTGGTCATCACCATGTAACTTATAGGGCAGAAACAGCAGAGTTTTCAAAACGTGTTTTTCAGCCCGAAATAAACGCGTTCTCTCAGCCCTTAGAATCGCAGTGTAACTGCCTAGCTCAGAAGAGCCCACTAAGGCAGCCCTTAACCCCAGTGCTCAGAAATTGTCAAAACGTGTTTTCCAGCAGAAATAAACACGTTTTGGCAACTTTGGTCACCACCATGTAACTTATAGGGCAGAAACAGCACAGTTTTCAAAACGTGTTTTTCAGCCGGAAATAAACGCGTTTTGTCAGCCCTTGGAATCACAGTGTAACTGCCTAGCTCAGAAGAGCCCACTGAGGCAGCCCTTAACCCCAGTGTGCAGAAATTGTCAAAACGTGTTTTTCAGCAGAAATAAACACGTTTTGGCAACTTTGGTCATCACCATGTAACTTATAGGGCAGAAACAGCACACTTTTCAAAACGTGTTTTTCAGCCCGAAATAAACGCGTTTTGTCAGCCCTTGGAATCACAGAGTAACTGCCTAGCTCAGAAGAGCACACTGAGGCAGCCCTTAACCCCAGTGCTCAGAAATTGTCAAAACGTGTTTTTCAGCAGAAATAAACACGTTTTGGCAACTTTGGTCACCACCATGTAACTTATAGGGCAGAAACAGCACAGTTTTCAAAACGTGTTTTTCAGCCCGAAATAAACGCGTTTTGTCAGCCCTTGGAATCACAGTGTAACTGCCTAGCTCAGAAGAGCCCACTGAGGCAGCCCTTAACCCCAGTGCTCAGAAATTGTCAAAACGTGTTTTCCAGCAGAAATAAACACGTTTTGGCAACTTTGGTCACCACCATGTAACTTATAGGGCAGAAACAGCACAGTTTTCAAAACGTGTTTTTCAGCCCGAAATAAACGCGTTTTCTCAGCCCTTAGAATCGCAGTGTAACTGCCTGTCCCAGAAGAGCACACAGAGTCAGCCCTTAACCCCAGTGCTCAGAAATTGTCAAAACGTGTTTTTCAGCAGAAATAAACACGTTTTGGCAACTTTGGTCATCACCATGTAACTTATAGGGCAGAAACAGCACACTTTTCAAAACGTGTTTTTCAGCCCGAAATAAACGCGTTTTGTCAGCCCTTGGAATCACAGTGTAACTGCCTAGCTCAGAAGAGCCCACTGAGGCAGCCCTTAACCCCAGTATGCAGAAATTGTCAAAACGTGTTTTTCAGCAGAAATAAACACGTTTTGGCAACTTTGGTCACCACCATGTAACTTATAGGGCAAAAACAGCACAGTTTTCAAAACGTGTTTTTCAGCCCGAAATAAACGCGTTTTCTCAGCCCTTAGAATCGCAGTGTAACTGCCTGGCTCAGAAGAGCACACTGAGTCAGCCCTTAACCCCAGTGCTCAGAAATTGTCAAAACGTGTTTTTCAGCAGAAATAAACACATTTTGGCAACTTTGGTCATCACCATGTAACTTATAGGGCAGAAACAGCACACTTTTCAAAACGTGTTTTTCAGCCCGAAATAAACGCGTTTTGTCAGCCCTTGGAATCACAGTGTAACTGCCTAGCTCAGAAGAGCCCACTAAGGCAGCCCTTAACCCCAGTGCTCAGAAATTGTCAAAACGTGTTTTCCAGCAGAAATAAACACGTTTTGGCAACTTTGGTCACCACCATGTAACTTATAGGGCAGAAACAGCACAGTTTTCAAAACGTGTTTTTCAGCCCGAAATAAACGCGTTTTCTCAGCCCTTAGAATCGCAGTGTAACTGCCTGTCTCAGAAGAGCACACTGAGTCAGCCCTTAACCCCAGTGCTCACAAATTGTCAAAACGTGTTTTTCAGCAGAAATAAACACGTTTTGGCAACTTTGGTCACCACCATGTAACTTATAGGGCAGAAACAGCACAGTTTTCAAAACGTGTTTTTCAGCCCGAAATAAACGCGTTTTCTCAGCCCTTAGAATCGCAGTGTAACTGCCTGTCTCAGAAGAGCACACTGAGTCAGCCCTTAACCCCAGTGCTCAGAAATTGTCAAAACGTGTTTTTCAGCAGAAATAAACACGTTTTGGCAACTTTGGTCATCACCATGTAACTTATAGGGCAGAAGCAGCACACTTTTCAAAACGTGTTTTTCAGCCCGAAATAAACGCGTTTTGTCAGCCCTTGGAATCACAGTGTAACTGCCTAGCTCAGAAGAGCCCACTGAGGCAGCCCTTAACCCCAGTGTGCAGAAATTGTCAAAACGTGTTTTTCAGCAGAAATAAACACGTTTTGGCAACTTTGGTCATCACCATGTAACTTATAGGGCAGAAACAGCACACTTTTCAAAACGTGTTTTTCAGCCCGAAATAAACGCGTTTTGTCAGCCCTTGGAATCACAGTGTAACTGCCTAGCTCAGAAGAGCCCACTAAGGCAGCCCTTAACCCCAGTGCTCAGAAATTGTCAAAACGTGTTTTCCAGCAGAAATAAACACGTTTTGGCAACTTTGGTCACCACCATGTAACTTATAGGGCAGAAACAGCACAGTTTTCAAAACGTGTTTTTCAGCCGGAAATAAACGCGTTTTGTCAGCCCTTGGAATCACAGTGTAACTGCCTAGCTCAGAAGAGCCCACTGAGGCAGCCCTTAACCCCAGTATGCAGAAATTGTCAAAACGTGTTTTTCAGCAGAAATAAACACGTTTTGGCAACTTTGGTCATCACCATGTAACTTATAGGGCAGAAACAGCACACTTTTCAAAACGTGTTTTTCAGCCCGAAATAAACGCGTTTTGTCAGCCCTTGGAATCACAGAGTAACTGCCTAGCTCAGAAGAGCCCACTGAGGCAGCCCTTAACCCCAGTGCTCAGAAATTGTCAAAACGTGTTTTTCAGCAGAAATAAACACGTTTTGGCAACTTTGGTCATCACCATGTAACTTATAGGGTAGAAACAGCACAGTTTTCAAAACGTGTTTTTCAGCCCGAAATAAACGCGTTTTCTCAACCCTTAGAATCGCAGTGTAACTGCCTGGCTCAGAAGAGCACACTGAGTCAGCCCTTAACCCCAGTGCTCAGAAATTGTCAAAACGTGTTTTTCAGCAGAAATAAACACGTTTTGGCAACTTTGGTCATCACCATGTAACTTATAGGGCAGAAACAGCACAGTTTTCAAAACGTGTTTTTCAGCCCGAAATAAACGCGTTTTGTCAGCCCTTGGAATCACAGTGTAACTGCCTAGCTCAGAAGAGCACACTGAGGCAGCCCTTAACCCCAGTGCTCAGAAATTGTCAAAACGTGTTTTCCAGCAGAAATAAACACGTTTTGGCAACTTTGGTCACCACCATGTAACTTATAGGGCAGAAACAGCAGAGTTTTCAAAACGTGTTTTTCAGCCCGAAATAAACGCGTTCTCTCAGCCCTTAGAATCGCAGTGTAACTGCCTAGCTCAGAAGAGCCCACTAAGGCAGCCCTTAACCCCAGTGCTCAGAAATTGTCAAAACGTGTTTTCCAGCAGAGATAAACACGTTTTGGCAACTTTGGTCACCACCATGTAACTTATAGGGCAGAAACAGCACAGTTTTCAAAACGTGTTTTTCAGCCGGAAATAAACGCGTTTTGTCAGCCCTTGGAATCACAGTGTAACTGCCTAGCTCAGAAGAGCCCAGTGAGGCAGCCCTTAACCCCAGTGTGCAGAAATTGTCAAAACGTGTTTTTCAGCAGAAATAAACACGTTTTGGCAACTTTGGTCATCACCATGTAACTTATAGGGCAGAAACAGCACACTTTTCAAAACGTGTTTTTCAGCCCGAAATAAACGCGTTTTGTCAGCCCTTGGAATCACAGAGTAACTGCCTGGCTCAGAAGAGCCCACTGAGGCAGCCCTTAACCCCAGTGCTCAGAAATTGTCAAAACGTGTTTTTCAGCAGAAATAAACACGTTTTGGCAACTTTGGTCATCACCATGTAACTTATAGGGCAGAAACAGCACAGTTTTCAATACGTGTTTTTCAGCCCGAAATAAACGCGTTTTCTCAGCCCTTAGAATCGCAGTGTAACTGCCTGGCTCAGAAGAGCACACTGAGTCAGCCCTTAACCCCAGTGCTCAGAAATTGTCAAAACGTGTTTTTCAGCAGAAATAAACACGTTTTGGCAACTTTGGTCATCACCATGTAACTTATAGGGCAGAAACAGCACAGTTTTCAAAACGTGTTTTTCAGCCCGAAATAAACGCGTTTTGTCAGCCCTTGGAATCACAGTGTAACTGCCTAGCTCAGAAGTGCCCACTGAGGCAGCCCTTAACCCCAGTGCTCAGAAATTGTCAAAACGTGTTTTTCAGCAGAAATAAACACGTTTTGGCAACTTTGGTCATCACCATGTAACTTATAGGGTAGAAACAGCACACTTTTCAAAACGTGTTTTTCAGCCCGAAATAAACGCGTTTTGTCAGCCCTTGGAATCACAGTGTAACTGCCTAGCTCAGAAGAGCCCAATGAGGCAGCCCTTAACCCCAGTCAGCAGAAATTGTCAAAACGTGTTTTCCAGCAGAAATAAACACGTTTTGGCAACTTTGGTCACCACCATGTAACTTATAGGGCAGAAACAGCACAGTTTTCAAAACGTGTTTTTCAGCCCGAAATAAACGCGTTTTCTCAGCCCTTAGAATCGCAGTGTAACTGCCTAGCTCAGAAGAGCACACTGAGGCAGCCCTTAACCCCAGTGCTCAGAAATTGTCAAAACGTGTTTTCCAGCAGAAATAAACACGTTTTGGCAACTTTGGTCACCACCATGTAACTTATAGGGCAGAAACAGCACAGTTTTCAAAACGTGTTTTTCAGCCCGAAATAAACGCGTTTTCTCAGCCCTTAGAATCGCAGTGTAACTGCCTGTCTCAGAAGAGCACACTGAGTCAGCCCTTAACCCCAGTGCTCAGAAATTGTCAAAACGTGTTTTCCAGCAGAAATAAACACGTTTTGGCAACTTTGGTCACCACCATGTAACTGATAGGGCAGAAACAGCACAGTTTTCAAAACGTGTTTTTCAGCCCGAAATAAACGCGTTTTCTCAGCCCTTAGAATCGCAGTGTAACTGCCTGTCTCAGAAGAGCACACTGAGTCAGCCCTTAACCCCAGTGCTCAGAAATTGTCAAAACGTGTTTTTCAGCAGAAATAAACACGTTTTGGCAACTTTGGTCATCACCATGTAACTTATAGGGCAGAAACAGCACACTTTTCAAAATGTGTTTTTCAGCCCGAAATAAACGCGTTTTGTCAGCCCTTGGAATCACAGTGTAACTGCCTAGCTCAGAAGAGCCCACTGAGGCAGCCCTTAACCCCAGTGTGCAGAAATTGTCAAAACGTGTTTTTCAGCAGAAATAAACACGTTTTGGCAACTTTGGTCATCACCATGTAACTTATAGGGCAGAAACAGCACACTTTTCAAAACGTGTTTTTCAGCCCGAAATAAACGCGTTTTGTCAGCCCTTGGAATCACAGTGTAACTGCCTAGCTCAGAAGAGCCCACTAAGGCAGCCCTTAACCCCAGTGCTCAGAAATTGTCAAAACGTGTTTTCCAGCAGAAATAAACACGTTTTGGCAACTTTGGTCACCACCATGTAACTTATAGGGCAGAAACAGCACAGTTTTCAAAACGTGTTTTTCAGCCGGAAATAAACGCGTTTTGTCAGCCCTTGGAATCACAGTGTAACTGCCTAGCTCAGAAGATCCCAATGAGGCAGCCCTTAACCCCAGTGTGCAGAAATTGTCAAAACGTGTTTTTCAGCAGAAATAAACACGTTTTGGCAACTTTGGTCATCACCATGTAACTTATAGGGCAGAAACAGCACACTTTTCAAAACGTGTTTTTCAGCCCGAAATAAACGCGTTTTGTCAGCCCTTGGAATCACAGAGTAACTGCCTAGCTCAGAAGAGCACACTGAGGCAGCCCTTAACCCCAGTGCTCAGAAATTGTCAAAACGTGTTTTTCAGCAGAAATAAACACGTTTTGGCAACTTTGGTCACCACCATGTAACTTATAGGGCAGAAACAGCACAGTTTTCAAAACGTGTTTTTCAGCCCGAAATAAACGCGTTTTCTCAGCCCTTAGAATCGCAGTGTAACTGCCTGGCTCAGAAGACCACACTGAGTCAGCCCTTAACCCCAGTGCTCAGAAATTGTCAAAACGTGTTTTTCAGCAGAAATAAACACGTTTTGGCAACTTTGGTCATCACCATGTAACTTATAGGGCAGAAACAGCACACTTTTCAAAACGTGTTTTTCAGCCCGAAATAAACGCGTTTTGTCAGCCCTTGGAATCACAGTGTAACTGCCTAGCTCAGAAGAGCCCACTGAGGCAGCCCTTAACCCCAGTGCTCAGAAATTGTCAAAACGTGTTTTTCAGCAGAAATAAACACGTTTTGGCAACTTTGGTCATCACCATGTAACTTATAGGGCAGAAACAGCACACTTTTCAAAACGTGTTTTTCAGCCCGAAATAAACGCGTTTTGTCAGCCCTTGGAATCACAGTGTAACTGCCTAGCTCAGAAGAGCCCAATGAGGCAGCCCTTAACCCCAGTGTGCAGAAATTGTCAAAACGTGTTTTTCAGCAGAAATAAACACGTTTTGGCAACTTTGGTCATCACCATGTAACTTATAGGGCAGAAACAGCACACTTTTCAAAACGTGTTTTTCAGCCCGAAATAAACGCGTTTTGTCAGCCCTTGGAATCACAGAGTAACTGCCTAGCTCAGAAGAGCACACTGAGGCAGCCCTTAACCCCAGTGCTCAGAAATTGTCAAAACGTGTTTTTCAGCAGAAATAAACACGTTTTGGCAACTTTGGTCACCACCATGTAACTTATAGGGCAGAAACAGCACAGTTTTCAAAACGTGTTTTTCAGCCCGAAATAAACGCGTTTTGTCAGCCCTTGGAATCACAGTGTAACTGCCTAGCTCAGAAGAGCCCACTGAGGCAGCCCTTAACCCCAGTGTGCAGAAATTGTCAAAACGTGTTTTTCAGCAGAAATAAACACGTTTTGGCAACTTTGGTCATCACCATGTAACTTATAGGGCAGAAACAGCACACTTTTCAAAACGTGTTTTTCAGCCCGAAATAAACGCGTTTTGTCAGCCCTTGGAATCACAGTGTAACTGCCTAGCTCAGAAGAGCCCACTGAGGCAGCCCTTAACCCCAGTGCTCAGAAATTGTCAAAACGTGTTTTCCAGCAGAAATAAACACGTTTTGGCAACTTTGGTCACCACCATGTAACTTATAGGGCAGAAACAGCACAGTTTTCAAAACGTGTTTTTCAGCCCGAAATAAACGCGTTTTCTCAGCCCTTAGAATCGCAGTGTAACTGCCTGTCCCAGAAGAGCACACAGAGTCAGCCCTTAACCCCAGTGCTCAGAAATTGTCAAAACGTGTTTTCCAGCAGAAATAAACACGTTTTGGCAACTTTGGTCACCACCATGTAACTTATAGGGCAGAAACAGCACAGTTTTCAAAACGTGTTTTTCAGCCCGAAATAAACGCGTTTTCTCAGCCCTTAGAATCGCAGTGTAACTGCCTGTCTCAGAAGAGCACACTGAGTCAGCCCTTAACCCCAGTGCTCACAAATTGTCAAAACGTGTTTTTCAGCAGAAATAAACACGTTTTGGCAACTTTGGTCACCACCATGTAACTTATAGGGCAGAAACAGCACAGTTTTCAAAACGTGTTTTTCAGCCCGAAATAAACGCGTTTTCTCAGCCCTTAGAATCGCAGTGTAACTGCCTGTCTCAGAAGAGCACACTGAGTCAGCCCTTAACCCCAGTGCTCAGAAATTGTCAAAACGTGTTTTTCAGCAGAAATAAACACGTTTTGGCAACTTTGGTCATCACCATGTAACTTATAGGGCAGAAACAGCACACTTTTCAAAACGTGTTTTTCAGCCCGAAATAAACGCGTTTTGTCAGCCCTTGGAATCACAGTGTAACTGCCTAGCTCAGAAGAGCCCACTGAGGCAGCCCTTAACCCCAGTGTGCAGAAATTGTCAAAACGTGTTTTTCAGCAGAAATAAACACGTTTTGGCAACTTTGGTCATCACCATGTAACTTATAGGGCAGAAACAGCACACTTTTCAAAACGTGTTTTTCAGCCCGAAATAAACGCGTTTTGTCAGCCCTTGGAATCACAGTGTAACTGCCTAGCTCAGAAGAGCCCACTAAGGCAGCCCTTAACCCCAGTGCTCAGAAATTGTCAAAACGTGTTTTCCAGCAGAAATAAACACGTTTTGGCAACTTTGGTCACCACCATGTAACTTATAGGGCAGAAACAGCACAGTTTTCAAAACGTGTTTTTCAGCCGGAAATAAACGCGTTTTGTCAGCCCTTGGAATCACAGTGTAACTGCCTAGCTCAGAAGAGCCCACTGAGGCAGCCCTTAACCCCAGTATGCAGAAATTGTCAAAACGTGTTTTTCAGCAGAAATAAACACGTTTTGGCAACTTTGGTCATCACCATGTAACTTATAGGGCAGAAACAGCACACTTTTCAAAACGTGTTTTTCAGCCCGAAATAAACGCGTTTTGTCAGCCCTTGGAATCACAGAGTAACTGCCTAGCTCAGAAGAGCCCACTGAGGCAGCCCTTAACCCCAGTGCTCAGAAATTGTCAAAACGTGTTTTTCAGCAGAAATAAACACGTTTTGGCAACTTTGGTCATCACCATGTAACTTATAGGGCAGAAACAGCACAGTTTTCAAAACGTGTTTTTCAGCCCGAAATAAACGCGTTTTCTCAGCCCTTAGAATCGCAGTGTAACTGCCTAGCTCAGAAGAGCCCACTAAGGCAGCCCTTAACCCCAGTGCTCAGAAATTGTCAAAACGTGTTTTCCAGCAGAAATAAACACGTTTTGGCAACTTTGGTCACCACCATGTAACTTATAGGGCAGAAACAGCACAGTTTTCAAAACGTGTTTTTCAGCCGGAAATAAACGCGTTTTGTCAGCCCTTGGAATCACAGTGTAACTGCCTAGCTCAGAAGAGCCCACTGAGGGAGCCCTTAACCCCAGTGTGCAGAAATTGTCAAAACGTGTTTTTCAGCAGAAATAAACACGTTTTGGCAACTTTGGTCATCACCATGTAACTTATAGGGCAGAAACAGCACACTTTTCAAAACGTGTTTTTCAGCCCGAAATAAACGCGTTTTGTCAGCCCTTGGAATCACAGAGTAACTGCCTGGCTCAGAAGAGCCCACGGAGGCAGCCCTTAACCCCAGTGCTCAGAAATTGTCAAAACGTGTTTTTCAGCAGAAATAAACACGTTTTGGCAACTTTGGTCATCACCATGTAACTTATAGGGCAGAAACAGCACAGTTTTCAATACGTGTTTTTCAGCCCGAAATAAACGCGTTTTCTCAGCCCTTAGAATCGCAGTGTAACTGCCTGGCTCAGAAGAGCACACTGAGTCAGCCCTTAACCCCAGTGCTCAGAAATTGTCAAAACGTGTTTTTCAGCAGAAATAAACACGTTTTGGCAACTTTGGTCATCACCATGTAACTTATAGGGCAGAAACAGCACAGTTTTCAAAACGTGTTTTTCAGCCCGAAATAAACGCGTTTTGTCAGCCCTTGGAATCACAGTGTAACTGCCTAGCTCAGAAGAGCCCACTGAGGCAGCCCTTAACCCCAGTGCTCAGAAATTGTCAAAACGTGTTTTTCAGCAGAAATAAACACGTTTTGGCAACTTTGGTCATCACCATGTAACTTATAGGGCAGAAACAGCACACTTTTCAAAACGTGTTTTTCAGCCCGAAATAAACGCGTTTTGTCAGCCCTTGGAATCACAGTGTAACTGCCTAGCTCAGAAGAGCCCAATGAGGCAGCCCTTAACCCCAGTCTGCAGAAATTGTCAAAACGTGTTTTCCAGCAGAAATAAACACGTTTTGGCAACTTTGGTCACCACCATGTAACTTATAGGGCAGAAACAGCACAGTTTTCAAAACGTGTTTTTCAGCCCGAAATAAACGCGTTTTCTCAGCCCTTAGAATCGCAGTGTAACTGCCTAGCTCAGAAGAGCACACTGAGGCAGCCCTTAACCCCAGTGCTCAGAAATTGTCAAAACGTGTTTTCCAGCAGAAATAAACACGTTTTGGCAACTTTGGTCACCACCATGTAACTTATAGGGCAGAAACAGCACAGTTTTCAAAACGTGTTTTTCAGCCCGAAATAAACGCGTTTTCTCAGCCCTTAGAATCGCAGTGTAACTGCCTGTCTCAGAAGAGCACACTGAGTCAGCCCTTAACCCCAGTGCTCAGAAATTGTCAAAACGTGTTTTCCAGCAGAAATAAACACGTTTTGGCAACTTTGGTCACCACCATGTAACTTATAGGGCAGAAACAGCACAGTTTTCAAAACGTGTTTTTCAGCCCGAAATAAACGCGTTTTCTCAGCCCTTAGAATCGCAGTGTAACTGCCTGTCTCAGAAGAGCACACTGAGTCAGCCCTTAACCCCAGTGCTCAGAAATTGTCAAAACGTGTTTTTCAGCAGAAATAAACACGTTTTGGCAACTTTGGTCATCACCATGTAACTTATAGGGCAGAAACAGCACACTTTTCAAAACGTGTTTTTCAGCCCGAAATAAACGCGTTTTGTCAGCCCTTGGAATCACAGTGTAACTGCCTAGCTCAGAAGAGCCCACTGAGGCAGCCCTTAACCCCAGTGTGCAGAAATTGTCAAAACGTGTTTTTCAGCAGAAATAAACACGTTTTGGCAACTTTGGTCATCACCATGTAACTTATAGGGCAGAAACAGCACACTTTTCAAAACGTGTTTTTCAGCCCGAAATAAACGCGTTTTGTCAGCCCTTGGAATCACAGTGTAACTGCCTAGCTCAGAAGAGCCCACTAAGGCAGCCCTTAACCCCAGTGCTCAGAAATTGTCAAAACGTGTTTTCCAGCAGAAATAAACACGTTTTGGCAACTTTGGTCACCACCATGTAACTTATAGGGCAGAAACAGCACAGTTTTCAAAACGTGTTTTTCAGCCGGAAATAAACGCGTTTTGTCAGCCCTTGGAATCACAGTGTAACTGCCTAGCTCAGAAGAGCCCAATGAGGCAGCCCTTAACCCCAGTGTGCAGAAATTGTCAAAACGTGTTTTTCAGCAGAAATAAACACGTTTTGGCAACTTTGGTCATCACCATGTAACTTATAGGGCAGAAACAGCACACTTTTCAAAACGTGTTTTTCAGCCCGAAATAAACGCGTTTTGTCAGCCCTTGGAATCACAGAGTAACTGCCTAGCTCAGAAGAGCACACTGAGGCAGCCCTTAACCCCAGTGCTCAGAAATTGTCAAAACGTGTTTTTCAGCAGAAATAAACACGTTTTGGCAACTTTGGTCACCACCATGTAACTTATAGGGCAGAAACAGCACAGTTTTCAAAACGTGTTTTTCAGCCCGAAATAAACGCGTTTTCTCAGCCCTTAGAATCGCAGTGTAACTGCCTGGCTCAGAAGACCACACTGAGTCAGCCCTTAACCCCAGTGCTCAGAAATTGTCAAAACGTGTTTTTCAGCAGAAATAAACACGTTTTGGCAACTTTGGTCATCACCATGTAACTTATAGGGCAGAAACAGCACACTTTTCAAAACGTGTTTTTCAGCCCGAAATAAACGCGTTTTCTCAGCCCTTAGAATCGCAGTGTAACTGCCTGGCTCAGAAGAGCACACTGAGTCAGCCCTTAACCCCAGTGCTCAGAAATTGTCAAAACGTGTTTTTCAGCAGAAATAAACACGTTTTGGCAACTTTGGTCATCACCATGTAACTTATAGGGCAGAAACAGCACACTTTTCAAAACGTGTTTTTCAGCCCGAAATAAACGCGTTTTGTCAGCCCTTGGAATCACAGTGTAACTGCCTAGCTCAGAAGAGCCCACTGAGGCAGCCCTTAACCCCAGTGCTCAGAAATTGTCAAAACGTGTTTTTCAGCAGAAATAAACACGTTTTGGCAACTTTGGTCACCGCCATGTAACTTATAGGGCAGAAACAGCACAGTTTTCAAAACGTGTTTTTCAGCCCGAAATAAACGCGTTTTCTCAGCCCTTAGAATCGCAGTGTAACTGCCTGGCTCAGAAGAGCACACTGAGTCAGCCCTTAACCCCAGTGCTCAGAAATTGTCAAAACGTGTTTTTCAGCAGAAATAAACACGTTTTGGCAACTTTGGTCACCACCATGTAACTTATAGGGCAGAAACAGCACAGTTTTCAAAAAGTGTTTTTCAGCCCGAAATAAACGCGTTTTCTCAGCCCTTAGAATCGCAGTGTAACTGCCTAGCTCAGAAGAGCACACTGAGGCAGCCCTTAACCCCAGTGCTCAGAAATTGTCAAAACGTGTTTTTCAGCAGAAATAAACACGTTTTGGCAACTTTGGTCACCACCATGTAACTTATAGGGCAGAAACAGCACAGTTTTCAAAACGTGTTTTTCATCCCGAAATAAACGCGTTTTGTCAGCCCTTGGAATCACAGTGTAACTGCCTAGCTCAGAAGAGCCCACTGAGGCAGCCCTTAACCCCAGTGTGCAGAAATTGTCAAAACGTGTTTTTCAGCAGAAATAAACACGTTTTGGCAACTTTGGTCATCACTATGTAACTTATAGGGCAGAAACAGCACACTTTTCAAAACGTGTTTTTCAGCCCGAAATAAACGCGTTTTGTCAGCCCTTGGAATCACAGTGTAACTGCCTAGCTCAGAAGACCCCACTGAGGCAGCCCTTAACCCCTGTGCTCAGAAATTGTCAAAACGTGTTTTCCAGCAGAAATAAACACGTTTTGGCAACTTTGGTCACCACCATGTAACTTATAGGGCAGAAACAGCACAGTTTTCAAAACGTGTTTTTCAGCCCGAAATAAACGCGTTTTCTCAGCCCTTAGAATCGCAGTGTAACTGCCTGGCTCAGAAGACCAGACTGAGTCAACCCTTAACCCCAGTGCTCAGAAATTGTCAAAACGTGTTTTTCAGCAGAAATAAACACGTTTTGGCAACTTTGGTCATCACCATGTAACTTATAGGGCAGAAACAGCACACTTTTCAAAACGTGTTTTTCAGCCCGAAATAAACGCGTTTTGTCAGCCCTTGGAATCACAGTGTAACTGCCTAGCTCAGAAGAGCCCACTGAGGCAGCCCTTAACCCCAGTGCTCAGAAATTGTCAAAACGTGTTTTCCAGCAGAAATAAACACGTTTTGGCAACTTTGGTCACCACCATGTAACTTATAGGGCAGAAACAGCACAGTTTTCAAAACGTGTTTTTCAGCCCGAAATAAACGCGTTTTCTCAGCCCTTTGAATCGCAGTGTAACTGCCTAGCTCAGAAGAGCACACTGAGGCAGCCCTTAACCCCAGTGCTCAGAAATTGTCAAAACGTGTTTTCCAGCAGAAATAAACACGTTTTGGCAACTTTGGTCACCACCATGTAACTTATAGGGCAGAAACAGCACAGTTTTCAAAACGTGTTTTTCAGCCCGAAATAAACGCGTTTTCTCAGCCCTTAGAATCGCAGTGTAACTGCCTGTCTCAGAAGAGCACACTGAGTCAGCCCTTAACCCCAGTGCTCAGAAATTGTCAAAACGTGTTTTCCAGCAGAAATAAACACGTTTTGGCAACTTTGGTCACCACCATGTAACTTATAGGGCAGAAACAGCACAGTTTTCAAAACGTGTTTTTCAGCCCGAAATAAACGCGTTTTCTCAGCCCTTAGAATCGCAGTGTAACTGCCTGTCTCAGAAGAGCACACTGAGTCAGCCCTTAACCCCAGTGCTCAGAAATTGTCAAAACGTGTTTTCCAGCAGAAATAAACACGTTTTGGCAACTTTGGTCACCACCATGTAACTTATAGGGCAGAAACAGCACAGTTTTCAAAACGTGTTTTTCAGCCCGAAATAAACGCGTTTTCTCAGCCCTTAGAATCGCAGTGTAACTGCCTGTCTCAGAAGAGCACACTGAGTCAGCCCTTAACCCCAGTGCTCAGAAATTGTCAAAACGTGTTTTTCAGCAGAAATAAACACGTTTTGGCAACTTTGGTCATCACCATGTAACTTATAGGGCAGAAACAGCACACTTTTCAAAACGTGTTTTTCAGCCCGAAATAAACGCGTTTTGTCAGCCCTTGGAATCACAGTGTAACTGCCTAGCTCAGAAGAGCCCACTGAGGCAGCCCTTAACCCCAGTGTGCAGAAATTGTCAAAACGTGTCTTTCAGCAGAAATAAACACGTTTTGGCAACTTTGGTCATCACCATGTAACTTATAGGGCAGAAACAGCACACTTTTCAAAACGTGTTTTTCAGCCCGAAATAAACGCGTTTTGTCAGCCCTTGGAATCACAGTGTAACTGCCTAGCTCAGAAGAGCCCACTAAGGCAGCCCTTAACCCCAGTGCTCAGAAATTGTCAAAACGTGTTTTCCAGCAGAAATAAACACGTTTTGGCAACTTTGGTCACCACCATGTAACTTATAGGGCAGAAACAGCACAGTTTTCAAAACGTGTTTTTCAGCCGGAAATAAACGCGTTTTGTCAGCCCTTGGAATCACAGTGTAACTGCCTAGCTCAGAAGAGCCCACTGAGGCAGCCCTTAACCCCAGTGTGCAGAAATTGTCAAAACGTGTTTTTCAGCAGAAATAAACACGTTTTGGCAACTTTGGTCATCACCATGTAACTTATAGGGCAGAAACAGCACACTTTTCAAAACGTGTTTTTCAGCCCGAAATAAACGCGTTTTGTCAGCCCTTGGAATCACAGAGTAACTGCCTAGCTCAGAAGAGCCCACTGAGGCAGCCCTTAACCCCAGTGCTCAGAAATTGTCAAAACGTGTTTTTCAGCAGAAATAAACACGTTTTGGCAACTTTGGTCATCACCATGTAACTTATAGGGCAGAAACAGCACAGTTTTCAAAACGTGTTTTTCAGCCCGAAATAAACGCGTTTTCTCAGCCCTTAGAATCGCAGTGTAACTGCCTGGCTCAGAAGAGCACACTGAGTCAGCCCTTAACCCCAGTGCTCAGAAATTGTCAAAACGTGTTTTTCAGCAGAAATAAACACGTTTTGGCAACTTTGGTCATCACCATGTAACTTATAGGGCAGAAACAGCACAGTTTTCAAAACGTGTTTTTCAGCCCGAAATAAACGCGTTTTCTCAGCCCTTAGAATCGCAGTGTAACTGCCTGGCTCAGAAGAGCACACTGAGTCAGCCCTTAACCCCAGTGCTCAGAAATTGTCAAAACGTGTTTTTCAGCAGAAATAAACACGTTTTGGCAACTTTGGTCATCACCATGTAACTTATAGGGCAGAAACAGCACACTTTTCAAAACGTGTTTTTCAGCCCGAAATAAACGCGTTTTGTCAGCCCTTGGAATCACAGTGTAACTGCCTAGCTCAGAAGAGCCCACTGAGGCAGCCCTTAACCCCAGTGCTCAGAAATTGTCAAAACGTGTTTTTCAGCAGAAATAAACACGTTTTGGCAACTTTGGTCACCGCCATGTAACTTATAGGGCAGAAACAGCACAGTTTTCAAAACGTGTTTTTCAGCCCGAAATAAACGCGTTTTCTCAGCCCTTAGAATCGCAGTGTAACTGCCTGGCTCAGAAGAGCACACTGAGTCAGCCCTTAACCCCAGTGCTCAGAAATTGTCAAAACGTGTTTTTCAGCAGAAATAAACACGTTTTGGCAACTTTGGTCATCACCATGTAACTTTTAGGGCAGAAACAGCACACTTTTCAAAACGTGTTTTTCAGCACGAAATAAACGCGTTTTGTCAGCCCTTGGAATCACAGTGTAACTGCCTAGCTCAGAAGAGCCCACTGAGGCAGCCCTTAACCCCAGTGTGCAGAAATTGTCAAAACGTGTTTTTCAGCAGAAATAAACACGTTTTGGCAACTTTGGTCACCACCATGTAACTTATAGGGCAGAAACAGCACAGTTTTCAAAACGTGTTTTTCAGCCCGAAATAAACGCGTTTTCTCAGCCCTTAGAATCGCAGTGTAACTGCCTGTCTCAGAAGAGCACACTGAGTCAGCCCTTAACCCCAGTGCTCAGAAATTGTCAAAACGTGTTTTTCAGCAGAAATAAACACGTTTTGGCAACTTTGGTCATCACCATGTAACTTATAGGGCAGAAACAGCACACTTTTCAAAACGTGTTTTTCCTCCCGAAATAAACGCGTTTTCTCAGCCCTTGGAATCACAGTGTAACTGCCTAGCTCAGAAGAGCCCACTGAGGCAGCCCTTAACCCCAGTGTGCAGAAATTGTCAAAACGTGTTTTTCAGCAGAAATAAACACGTTTTGGCAACTTTGGTCATCACCATGTAACTTATAGGGCAGAAACAGCACACTTTTCAAAACGTGTTTTTCAGCCCGAAATAAACGCGTTTTGTCAGCCCTTGGAATCACAGTGTAACTGCCTAGCTCAGAAGAGCCCACTGAGGCAGCCCTTAACCCCAGTGCTCAGAAATTGTCAAAACGTGTTTTCCAGCAGAAATAAACACGTTTTGGCAACTTTGGTCACCACCATGTAACTTATAGGGCAGAAACAGCACAGTTTTCAAAAAGTGTTTTTCAGCCGGAAATAAACGCGTTTTGTCAGCCCTTGGAATCACAGTGTAACTGCCTAGCTCAGAAGAGCCCACTGAGGCAGCCCTTAACCCCAGTGTGCAGAAATTGTCAAAACGTGTTTTTCAGCAGAAATAAACACGTTTTGGCAACTTTGGTCATCACCATGTAACTTATAGGGCAGAAACAGCACACTTTTCAAAACGTGTTTTTCAGCCCGAAATAAACGCGTTTTGTCAGCCCTTGGAATCACAGAGTAACTGCCTAGCTCAGAAGAGCCCACTGAGGCAGCCCTTAACCCCAGTGCTCAGAAATTGTCAAAACGTGTTTTTCAGCAGAAATAAACACGTTTTGGCAACGTTGGTCATCACCATGTAACTTATAGGGCAGAAACAGCACAGTTTTCAAAACGTGTGTTTCAGCCCGAAATAAACGCGTTTTCTCAGCCCTTAGAATCGCAGTGTAACTGCCTGGCTCAGAAGAGCACACTGAGTCAGCCCTTAACCCCAGTGCTCAGAAATTGTCAAAACGTGTTTTTCAGCAGAAATAAACACGTTTTGGCAACTTTGGTCATCACCATGTAACTTATAGGGCAGAAACAGCACAGTTTTCAAAACGTGTTTTTCAGCCCGAAATAAACGCGTTTTGTCAGCCCTTGGAATCACAGTGTAACTGCCTAGCTCAGAAGAGCCCACTGAGGCAGCCCTTAACCCCAGTGTGCAGAAATTGTCAAAACGTGTTTTTCAGCAGAAATAAACACGTTTTGGCAACTTTGGTCATCACCATGTAACTTACAGGGCAGAAACAGCACACTTTTCAAAACGTGTTTTTCAGCCCGAAATAAACGCGTTTTGTCAGCCCTTGGAATCACAGTGTAACTGCCTAGCTCAGAAGAGCCCACTGAGGCAGCCCTTAACCCCAGTGCTCAGAAATTGTCAAAACGTGTTTTCCAGCAGAAATAAACACGTTTTGGCAACTTTGGTCACCACCACGTAACTTATAGGGCAGAAACAGCACAGTTTTCAAAACGTGTTTTTCAGCCCGAAATAAACGCGTTTTCTCAGCCCTTAGAATCGCAGTGTAACTGCCTGGCTCAGAAGACCAGACTGAGTCAGCCCTTAACCCCAGTGCTCAGAAATTGTCAAAACGTGTTTTTCAGCAGAAATAAACACGTTTTGGCAACTTTGGTCATCACCATGTAACTTATAGGGCAGAAACAGCACACTTTTCAAAACGTGTTTTTCAGCCCGAAATAAACGCGTTTTGTCAGCCCTTGGAATCACAGTGTAACTGCCTAGCTCAGAAGAGCCCACTGAGGCAGCCCTTAACCCCAGTGTGCAGAAATTGTCAAAACGTGTTTTTCAGCAGAAATAAACACGTTATGGCAACTTTGGTCATCACCATGTAACTTATAGGGCAGAAACAGCACACTTTTCAAAACGTGTTTTTCAGCCCGAAATAAACGCGTTTTGTCAGCCCTTGGAATCACAGAGTAACTGCCTAGCTCAGAAGAGCACACTGAGGCAGCCCTTAACCCCAGTGCTCAGAAATTGTCAAAACGTGTTTTTCAGCAGAAATAAACACGTTTTGGCAACTTTGGTCACCACCATGTAACTTATAGGGCAGAAACAGCACAGTTTTCAAAACGTGTTTTTCATCCCGAAATAAACGCGTTTTGTCAGCCCTTGGAATCACAGTGTAACTGCCTAGCTCAGAAGAGCCCACTGAGGCAGCCCTTAACCCCAGTGTGCAGAAATTGTCAAAACGTGTTTTTCAGCAGAAATAAACACGTTTTGGCAACTTTGGTCATCACCATGTAACTTATAGGGCAGAAACAGCACACTTTTCAAAACGTGTTTTTCAGCCCGAAATAAACGCGTTTTGTCAGCCCTTGGAATCACAGTGTAACTGCCTAGCTCAGAAGACCCCACTGAGGCAGCCCTTAACCCCTGAGCTCAGAAATTGTCAAAACGTGTTTTCCAGCAGAAATAAACACGTTTTGGCAACTTTGGTCACCACCATGTAACTTATAGGGCAGAAACAGCACAGTTTTCAAAACGTGTTTTTCAGCCCGAAATAAACGCGTTTTCTCAGCCCTTAGAATCGCAGTGTAACTGCCTGGCTCAGAAGACCAGACTGAGTCAGCCCTTAACCCCAGTGCTCAGAAATTGTCAAAACGTGTTTTTCAGCAGAAATAAACACGTTTTGGCAACTTTGGTCATCACCATGTAACTTATAGGGCAGAAACAGCACACTTTTCAAAACGTGTTTTTCAGCCCGAAATAAACGCGTTTTGTCAGCCCTTGGAATCACAGTGTAACTGCCTAGCTCAGAAGAGCCCACTGAGGCAGCCCTTAACCCCAGTGTGCAGAAATTGTCAAAACGTGTTTTTCAGCAGAAATAAACACGTTTTGGCAACTTTGGTCACCACCATGTAACTTATAGGGCAGAAACAGCACAGTTTTCAAAACGTGTTTTTCAGCCCGAAATAAACGCGTTTTCTCAGCCCTTAGAATCGCAGTGTAACTGCCTGTCCCAGAAGAGCACACAGAGTCAGCCCTTAACCCCAGTGCACAGAAATTGTCAAAACGTGTTTTTCAGCAGAAATAAACACGTTTTGGCAACTTTGGTCATCACCATGTAACTTATAGGGCAGAAACAGCACACTTTTCAAAACGTGTTTTTCAGCCCGAAATAAACGCGTTTTGTCAGCCCTTGGAATCACAGTGTAACTGCCTAGCTCAGAAGAGCCCACTGAGGCAGCCCTTAACCCCAGTATGCAGAAATTGTCAAAACGTGTTTTTCAGCAGAAATAAACACGTTTTGGCAACTTTGGTCACCACCATGTAACTTATAGGGCAAAAACAGCACAGTTTTCAAAACGTGTTTTTCAGCCCGAAATAAACGCGTTTTCTCAGCCCTTAGAATCGCAGTGTAACTGCCTGGCTCAGAAGAGCACACTGAGTCAGCCCTTAACCCCAGTGCTCAGAAATTGTCAAAACGTGTTTTTCAGCAGAAATAAACACGTTTTGGCAACTTTGGTCATCACCATGTAACTTATAGGGCAGAAACAGCACACTTTTCAAAACGTGTTTTTCAGCCCGAAATAAACGCGTTTTGTCAGCCCTTGGAATCACAGTGTAACTGCCTAGCTCAGAAGAGCCCACTGAGGCAGCCCTTAACCCCAGTGCTCAGAAATTGTCAAAACGTGTTTTCCAGCAGAAATAAACACGTTTTGGCAACTTTGGTCACCACCATGTAACTTATAGGGCAGAAACAGCACAGTTTTCAAAACGTGTTTTTCAGCCCGAAATAAACGCGTTTTCTCAGCCCTTAGAATCGCAGTGTAACTGCCTGTCTCAGAAGAGCACACTGAGTCAGCCCTTAACCCCAGTGCTCAGAAATTGTCAAAACGTGTTTTTCAGCAGAAATAAACACGTTTTGGCAACTTTGGTCATCACCATGTAACTTATAGGGCAGAAACAGCACACTTTTCAAAACGTGTTTTTCAGCCCGAAATAAACGCGTTTTGTCAGCCCTTGGAATCACAGTGTAACTGCCTAGCTCAGAAGAGCCCACTGAGGCAGCCCTTAACCCCCGTGTGCAGAAATTGTCAAAACGTGTTTTTCAGCAGAAATAAACACGTTTTGGCAACTTTGGTCACCACCATGTAACTTATAGGGCAGAAACAGCACAGTTTTCAAAACGTGTTTTTCAGCCGGAAATAAACGCGTTTTGTCAGCCCTTGGAATCACAGTGTAACTGCCTAGCTCAGAAGAGCCCACTGAGGCAGCCCTTAACCCCAGTGTGCAGAAATTGTCAAAACGTGTTTTTCAGCAGAAATAAACACGTTTTGGCAACTTTGGTCATCACCATGTAACTTATAGGGCAGAAACAGCACACTTTTCAAAACGTGTTTTTCAGCCCGAAATAAACGCGTTTTGTCAGCCCTTGGAATCACAGAGTAACTGCCTAGCTCAGAAGAGCCCACTGAGGCAGCCCTTAACCCCAGTGCTCAGAAATTGTCAAAACGTGTTTTTCAGCAGAAATAAACACGTTTTGGCAACTTTGGTCATCACCATGTAACTTATAGGGCAGAAACAGCACAGTTTTCAAAACGTGTTTTTCAGCCCGAAATAAACGCGTTTTCTCAGCCCTTAGAATCGCAGTGTAACTGCCTAGCTCAGAAGAGCACACTGAGGCAGCCCTTAACCCCAGTGCTCAGAAATTGTCAAAACGTGTTTTCCAGCAGAAATAAACACGTTTTGGCAACTTTGGTCACCACCATGTAACTTATAGGGCAGAAACAGCACAGTTTTCAAAACGTGTTTTTCAGCCCGAAATAAACGCGTTTTCTCAGCCCTTAGAATCGCAGTGTAACTGCCTGTCTCAGAAGAGCACACTGAGTCAGCCCTTAACCCCAGTGCTCAGAAATTGTCAAAACGTGTTTTTCAGCAGAAATAAACACGTTTTGGCAACTTTGGTCATCACCATGTAACTTATAGGGCAGAAACAGCACACTTTTCAAAACGTGTTTTTCAGCCCGAAATAAACGCGTTTTGTCAGCCCTTGGAATCACAGTGTAACTGCCTAGCTCAGAAGAGCCCACTGAGGCAGCCCTTAACCCCAGTGTGCAGAAATTGTCAAAACGTGTTTTTCAGCAGAAATAAACACGTTTTGGCAACTTTGGTCACCACCATGTAACTTATAGGGCAGAAACAGCACAGTTTTCAAAACGTGTTTTTCAGCCCGAAATAAACGCGTTTTGTCAGCCCTTGGAATCACAGTGTAACTGCCTAGCTCAGAAGAGCCCACTGAGGCAGCCCTTAACCCCAGTGCTCAGAAATTGTCAAAACGTGTTTTTCAGCAGAAATAAACACGTTTTGGCAACTTTGGTCACCACCATGTAACTTATAGGGCAGAAACAGCACAGTTTTCAAAACGTGTTTTTCAGCCCGAAATAAACGCGTTTTCTCAGCCCTTAGAATCGCAGTGTAACTGCCTGGCTCAGAAGAGCACACTGAGTCAGCCCTTAACCCCAGTGCTCAGAAATTGTCAAAACGTGTTTTTCAGCAGAAATAAACACGTTTTGGCAACTTTGGTCATCACCATGTAACTTATAGGGCAGAAACAGCACACTTTTCAAAACGTGTTTTTCAGCCCGAAATAAACGCGTTTTCTCAGCCCTTAGAATCGCAGTGTAACTGCCTGGCTCAGAAGAGCACACTGAGTCAGCCCTTAACCCCAGTGCTCAGAAATTGTCAAAACGTGTTTTTCAGCAGAAATAAACACGTTTTGGCAACTTTGGTCATCACCATGTAACTTATAGGGCAGAAACAGCACACTTTTCAAAACGTGTTTTTCAGCCCGAAATAAACGCGTTTTGTCAGCCCTTGGAATCACAGTGTAACTGCCTAGCTCAGAAGAGCCCACTGAGGCAGCCCTTAACCCCAGTGTGCAGAAATTGTCAAAACGTGTTTTTCAGCAGAAATAAACATGTTTTGGCAACTTTGGTCACCACCATGTAACTTATAGGGCAGAAACAGCACACTTTTCAAAACGTGTTTTTCAGCCCGAAATAAACGCGTTTTCTCAGCCCTTAGAATCGCAGTGTAACTGCCTGTCTCAGAAGAGCACACTGAGTCAGCCCTTAACCCCAGTGCTCAGAAATTGTCAAAACGTGTTTTTCAGCAGAAATAAACACGTTTTGGCAACTTTGGTCATCACCATGTAACTTATAGGGCAGAAACAGCACACTTTTCAAAACGTGTTTTTCAGCCCGAAATAAACGCGTTTTGTCAGCCCTTGGAATCACAGTGTAACTGCCTAGCTCAGAAGAGCCCACTGAGGCAGCCCTTAACCCCAGTGTGCAGAAATTGTCAAAACGTGTTTTTCAGCAGAAATAAACACGTTTTGGCAACTTTGGTCATCACCATGTAACTTATAGGGCAGAAACAGCACAGTTTTCAAAACGTGTTTTTCAGCCCGAAATAAACGCGTTTTCTCAGCCCTTAGAATCGCAGTGTAACTGCCTAGCTCAGAAGAGCACACTGAGGCAGCCCTTAACCCCAGTGCTCAGAAATTGTCAAAACGTGTTTTCCAGCAGAAATAAACACGTTTTGGCAACTTTGGTCACCACCATGTAACTTATAGGGCAGAAACAGCACACTTTTCAAAACGTGTTTTTCAGCCCGAAATAAACGCGTTTTCTCAGCCCTTAGAATCGCAGTGTAACTGCCTGGCTCAGAAGAGCACACTGAGTCAGCCCTTAACCCCAGTGCTCAGAAATTGTCAAAACGTGTTTTTCAGCAGAAATAAACACGTTTTGGCAACTTTGGTCATCACCATGTAACTTATAGGGCAGAAACAGCACACTTTTCAAAACGTGTTTTTCAGCCCGAAATAAACGCGTTTTGTCAGCCCTTGGAATCACAGTGTAACTGCCTAGCTCAGAAGAGCCCACTGAGGCAGCCCTTAACCCCAGTGTGCAGAAATTGTCAAAACGTGTTTTTCAGCAGAAATAAACATGTTTTGGCAACTTTGGTCACCACCATGTAACTTATAGGGCAGAAACAGCACAGTTTTCAAAACGTGTTTTTCAGCCCGAAATAAACGCGTTTTCTCAGCCCTTAGAATCGCAGTGTAACTGCCTGTCTCAGAAGAGCACACTGAGTCAGCCCTTAACCCCAGTGCTCAGAAATTGTCAAAACGTGTTTTTCAGCAGAAATAAACACGTTTTGGCAACTTTGGTCATCACCATGTAACTTATAGGGCAGAAACAGCACACTTTTCAAAACGTGTTTTTCAGCCCGAAATAAACGCGTTTTGTCAGCCCTTGGAATCACAGTGTAACTGCCTAGCTCAGAAGAGCCCACTGAGGCAGCCCTTAACCCCAGTGTGCAGAAATTGTCAAAACGTGTTTTTCAGCAGAAATAAACACGTTTTGGCAACTTTGGTCATCACCATGTAACTTATAGGGCAGAAACAGCACACTTTTCAAAACGTGTTTTTCAGCCCGAAATAAACGCGTTTTGTCAGCCCTTGGAATCACAGTGTAACTGCCTAGCTCAGAAGAGTCCACTAAGGCAGCCCTTAACCCCAGTGCTCAGAAATTGTCAAAACGTGTTTTCCAGCAGAAATAAACACGTTTTGGCAACTTTGGTCACCACCATGTAACTTATAGGGCAGAAACAGCACAGTTTTCAAAACGTGTTTTTCAGCCGGAAATAAACGCGTTTTGTCAGCCCTTGGAATCACAGAGTAACTGCCTAGCTCAAGAGAGCCCACTGAGGCAGCCCTTAACCCCAGTGTGCAGAAATTGTCAAAACGTGTTTTTCAGCAGAAATAAACACGTTTTGGCAACTTTGGTCATCACCATGTAACTTATAGGGCAGAAACAGCACACTTTTCAAAACGTGTTTTTCAGCCCGAAATAAACGCGTTTTGTCAGCCCTTGGAATCACAGAGTAACTGCCTAGCTCAGAAGAGCCCACTGAGGCAGCCCTTAACCCCAGTGCTCAGAAATTGTCAAAACGTGTTTTTCAGCAGAAATAAACACGTTTTGGCAACTTTGGTCATCACCATGTAACTTATAGGGCAGAAACAGCACAGTTTTCAAAACGTGTTTTTCAGCCCGAAATAAACGCGTTTTCTCAGCCCTTAGAATCGCAGTGTAACTGCCTAGCTCAGAAGAGCACACTGAGGCAGCCCTTAACCCCAGTGCTCAGAAATTGTCAAAACGTGTTTTCCAGCAGAAATAAACACGTTTTGGCAACTTTGGTCACCACCATGTAACTTATAGGGCAGAAACA
Source organism: Atractosteus spatula (assembly GCF_055471065.1). NCBI lineage: Eukaryota > Metazoa > Chordata > Actinopteri > Semionotiformes > Lepisosteidae > Atractosteus > Atractosteus spatula. The sequence continues at coordinate 263,724 of NW_028296647.1, read as the reverse complement.
GCACACTTTTCAAAACGTGTTTTTCAGCCCGAAATAAACGCGTTTTCTCAGCCCTTAGAATCGCAGTGTAACTGCCTGGCTCAGAAGAGCACACTGAGTCAGCCCTTAACCCCAGTGCTCAGAAATTGTCAAAACGTGTTTTTCAGCAGAAATAAACACGTTTTGGCAACTTTGGTCATCACCATGTAACTTATAGGGCAGAAACAGCACAGTTTTCAAAACGTGTTTTTCAGCCCGAAATAAACGCGTTTTCTCAGCCCTTAGAATCGCAGTGTAACTGCCTAGCTCAGAAGAGCACACTGAGGCAGCCCTTAACCCCAGTGCTCAGAAATTGTCAAAACGTGTTTTCCAGCAGAAATAAACACGTTTTGGCAACTTTGGTCACCACCATGTAACTTATAGGGCAGAAACAGCACACTTTTCAAAACGTGTTTTTCAGCCCGAAATAAACGCGTTTTCTCAGCCCTTAGAATCGCAGTGTAACTGCCTGGCTCAGAAGAGCACACTGAGTCAGCCCTTAACCCCAGTGCTCAGAAATTGTCAAAACGTGTTTTTCAGCAGAAATAAACACGTTTTGGCAACTTTGGTCATCACCATGTAACTTATAGGGCAGAAACAGCACACTTTTCAAAACGTGTTTTTCAGCCCGAAATAAACGCGTTTTGTCAGCCCTTGGAATCACAGTGTAACTGCCTAGCTCAGAAGAGCCCACTGAGGCAGCCCTTAACCCCAGTGTGCAGAAATTGTCAAAACGTGTTTTTCAGCAGAAATAAACATGTTTTGGCAACTTTGGTCACCACCATGTAACTTATAGGGCAGAAACAGCACAGTTTTCAAAACGTGTTTTTCAGCCCGAAATAAACGCGTTTTCTCAGCCCTTAGAATCGCAGTGTAACTGCCTGTCTCAGAAGAGCACACTGAGTCAGCCCTTAACCCCAGTGCTCAGAAATTGTCAAAACGTGTTTTTCAGCAGAAATAAACACGTTTTGGCAACTTTGGTCATCACCATGTAACTTATAGGGCAGAAACAGCACACTTTTCAAAACGTGTTTTTCAGCCCGAAATAAACGCGTTTTGTCAGCCCTTGGAATCACAGTGTAACTGCCTAGCTCAGAAGAGCCCACTGAGGCAGCCCTTAACCCCAGTGTGCAGAAATTGTCAAAACGTGTTTTTCAGCAGAAATAAACACGTTTTGGCAACTTTGGTCATCACCATGTAACTTATAGGGCAGAAACAGCACACTTTTCAAAACGTGTTTTTCAGCCCGAAATAAACGCGTTTTGTCAGCCCTTGGAATCACAGTGTAACTGCCTAGCTCAGAAGAGTCCACTAAGGCAGCCCTTAACCCCAGTGCTCAGAAATTGTCAAAACGTGTTTTCCAGCAGAAATAAACACGTTTTGGCAACTTTGGTCACCACCATGTAACTTATAGGGCAGAAACAGCACAGTTTTCAAAACGTGTTTTTCAGCCGGAAATAAACGCGTTTTGTCAGCCCTTGGAATCACAGAGTAACTGCCTAGCTCAAGAGAGCCCACTGAGGCAGCCCTTAACCCCAGTGTGCAGAAATTGTCAAAACGTGTTTTTCAGCAGAAATAAACACGTTTTGGCAACTTTGGTCATCACCATGTAACTTATAGGGCAGAAACAGCACACTTTTCAAAACGTGTTTTTCAGCCCGAAATAAACGCGTTTTGTCAGCCCTTGGAATCACAGAGTAACTGCCTAGCTCAGAAGAGCCCACTGAGGCAGCCCTTAACCCCAGTGCTCAGAAATTGTCAAAACGTGTTTTTCAGCAGAAATAAACACGTTTTGGCAACTTTGGTCATCACCATGTAACTTATAGGGCAGAAACAGCACAGTTTTCAAAACGTGTTTTTCAGCCCGAAATAAACGCGTTTTCTCAGCCCTTAGAATCGCAGTGTAACTGCCTGGCTCAGAAGAGCACACTGAGTCAGCCCTTAACCCCAGTGCTCAGAAATTGTCAAAACGTGTTTTTCAGCAGAAATAAACACGTTTTGGCAACTTTGGTCATCACTATGTAACTTATAGGGCAGAAACAGCACAGTTTTCAAAACGTGTTTTTCAGCCCGAAATAAACGCGTTTTCTCAGCCCTTAGAATCGCAGTGTAACTGCCTAGCTCAGAAGAGCCCACTGAGGCAGCCCTTAACCCCAGTGTGCAGAAATTGTCAAAACGTGTTTTTCAGCAGAAATAAACACGTTTTGGCAACTTTGGTCATCACCATGTAACTTACAGGGCAGAAACAGCACACTTTTCAAAACGTGTTTTTCAGCCCGAAATAAACGCGTTTTGTCAGCCCTTGGAATCACAGTGTAACTGCCTAGCTCAGAAGAGCCCACTGAGGCAGCCCTTAACCCCAGTGCTCAGAAATTGTCAAAACGTGTTTTCCAGCAGAAATAAACACGTTTTGGCAACTTTGGTCACCACCATGTAACTTATAGGGCAGAAACAGCACAGTTTTCAAAACGTGTTTTTCAGCCCGAAATAAACGCGTTTTCTCAGCCCTTAGAATCGCAGTGTAACTGCCTGTCTCAGAAGAGCACACTGAGTCAGCCCTTAACCCCAGTGCTCAGAAATTGTCAAAACGTGTTTTTCAGCAGAAATAAACACGTTTTGGCAACTTTGGTCATCACCATGTAACTTATAGGGCAGAAACAGCACACTTTTCAAAACGTGTTTTTCAGCCCGAAATAAACGCGTTTTGTCAGCCCTTGGAATCACAGTGTAACTGCCTAGCTCAGAAGAGCCCACTGAGGCAGCCCTTAACCCCCGTGTGCAGAAATTGTCAAAACGTGTTTTTCAGCAGAAATAAACACGTTTTGGCAACTTTGGTCACCACCATGTAACTTATAGGGCAGAAACAGCACAGTTTTCAAAACGTGTTTTTCAGCCGGAAATAAACGCGTTTTGTCAGCCCTTGGAATCACAGTGTAACTGCCTAGCTCAGAAGAGCCCACTGAGGCAGCCCTTAACCCCAGTGTGCAGAAATTGTCAAAACGTGTTTTTCAGCAGAAATAAACACGTTTTGGCAACTTTGGTCATCACCATGTAACTTATAGGGCAGAAACAGCACACTTTTCAAAACGTGTTTTTCAGCCCGAAATAAACGCGTTTTGTCAGCCCTTGGAATCACAGAGTAACTGCCTAGCTCAGAAGAGCCCACTGAGGCAGCCCTTAACCCCAGTGCTCAGAAATTGTCAAAACGTGTTTTTCAGCAGAAATAAACACGTTTTGGCAACTTTGGTCATCACCATGTAACTTATAGGGCAGAAACAGCACAGTTTTCAAAACGTGTTTTTCAGCCCGAAATAAACGCGTTTTCTCAGCCCTTAGAATCGCAGTGTAACTGCCTAGCTCAGAAGAGCACACTGAGGCAGCCCTTAACCCCAGTGCTCAGAAATTGTCAAAACGTGTTTTCCAGCAGAAATAAACACGTTTTGGCAACTTTGGTCACCACCATGTAACTTATAGGGCAGAAACAGCACAGTTTTCAAAACGTGTTTTTCAGCCCGAAATAAACGCGTTTTCTCAGCCCTTAGAATCGCAGTGTAACTGCCTGTCTCAGAAGAGCACACTGAGTCAGCCCTTAACCCCAGTGCTCAGAAATTGTCAAAACGTGTTTTTCAGCAGAAATAAACACGTTTTGGCAACTTTGGTCATCACCATGTAACTTATAGGGCAGAAACAGCACACTTTTCAAAACGTGTTTTTCAGCCCGAAATAAACGCGTTTTGTCAGCCCTTGGAATCACAGTGTAACTGCCTAGCTCAGAAGAGCCCACTGAGGCAGCCCTTAACCCCAGTGTGCAGAAATTGTCAAAACGTGTTTTTCAGCAGAAATAAACACGTTTTGGCAACTTTGGTCACCACCATGTAACTTATAGGGCAGAAACAGCACAGTTTTCAAAACGTGTTTTTCAGCCCGAAATAAACGCGTTTTGTCAGCCCTTGGAATCACAGTGTAACTGCCTAGCTCAGAAGAGCCCACTGAGGCAGCCCTTAACCCCAGTGCTCAGAAATTGTCAAAACGTGTTTTTCAGCAGAAATAAACACGTTTTGGCAACTTTGGTCACCACCATGTAACTTATAGGGCAGAAACAGCACAGTTTTCAAAACGTGTTTTTCAGCCCGAAATAAACGCGTTTTCTCAGCCCTTAGAATCGCAGTGTAACTGCCTGGCTCAGAAGAGCACACTGAGTCAGCCCTTAACCCCAGTGCTCAGAAATTGTCAAAACGTGTTTTTCAGCAGAAATAAACACGTTTTGGCAACTTTGGTCATCACCATGTAACTTATAGGGCAGAAACAGCACACTTTTCAAAACGTGTTTTTCAGCCCGAAATAAACGCGTTTTCTCAGCCCTTAGAATCGCAGTGTAACTGCCTGGCTCAGAAGAGCACACTGAGTCAGCCCTTAACCCCAGTGCTCAGAAATTGTCAAAACGTGTTTTTCAGCAGAAATAAACACGTTTTGGCAACTTTGGTCATCACCATGTAACTTATAGGGCAGAAACAGCACACTTTTCAAAACGTGTTTTTCAGCCCGAAATAAACGCGTTTTGTCAGCCCTTGGAATCACAGTGTAACTGCCTAGCTCAGAAGAGCCCACTGAGGCAGCCCTTAACCCCAGTGTGCAGAAATTGTCAAAACGTGTTTTTCAGCAGAAATAAACATGTTTTGGCAACTTTGGTCACCACCATGTAACTTATAGGGCAGAAACAGCACAGTTTTCAAAACGTGTTTTTCAGCCCGAAATAAACGCGTTTTCTCAGCCCTTAGAATCGCAGTGTAACTGCCTGTCTCAGAAGAGCACACTGAGTCAGCCCTTAACCCCAGTGCTCAGAAATTGTCAAAACGTGTTTTTCAGCAGAAATAAACACGTTTTGGCAACTTTGGTCATCACCATGTAACTTATAGGGCAGAAACAGCACACTTTTCAAAACGTGTTTTTCAGCCCGAAATAAACGCGTTTTGTCAGCCCTTGGAATCACAGTGTAACTGCCTAGCTCAGAAGAGCCCACTGAGGCAGCCCTTAACCCCAGTGTGCAGAAATTGTCAAAACGTGTTTTTCAGCAGAAATAAACACGTTTTGGCAACTTTGGTCATCACCATGTAACTTATAGGGCAGAAACAGCACACTTTTCAAAACGTGTTTTTCAGCCCGAAATAAACGCGTTTTGTCAGCCCTTGGAATCACAGTGTAACTGCCTAGCTCAGAAGAGTCCACTAAGGCAGCCCTTAACCCCAGTGCTCAGAAATTGTCAAAACGTGTTTTCCAGCAGAAATAAACACGTTTTGGCAACTTTGGTCACCACCATGTAACTTATAGGGCAGAAACAGCACAGTTTTCAAAACGTGTTTTTCAGCCGGAAATAAACGCGTTTTGTCAGCCCTTGGAATCACAGAGTAACTGCCTAGCTCAAGAGAGCCCACTGAGGCAGCCCTTAACCCCAGTGTGCAGAAATTGTCAAAACGTGTTTTTCAGCAGAAATAAACACGTTTTGGCAACTTTGGTCATCACCATGTAACTTATAGGGCAGAAACAGCACACTTTTCAAAACGTGTTTTTCAGCCCGAAATAAACGCGTTTTGTCAGCCCTTGGAATCACAGTGTAACTGCCTAGCTCAGAAGAGCCCACTGAGGCAGCCCTTAACCCCAGTGTGCAGAAATTGTCAAAACGTGTTTTTCAGCAGAAATAAACACGTTTTGGCAACTTTGGTCATCACCATGTAACTTATAGGGCAGAAACAGCACACTTTTCAAAACGTGTTTTTCAGCCCGAAATAAACGCGTTTTGTCAGCCCTTGGAATCACAGTGTAACTGCCTAGCTCAGAAGAGTCCACTAAGGCAGCCCTTAACCCCAGTGCTCAGAAATTGTCAAAACGTGTTTTCCAGCAGAAATAAACACGTTTTGGCAACTTTGGTCACCACCATGTAACTTATAGGGCAGAAACAGCACAGTTTTCAAAACGTGTTTTTCAGCCGGAAATAAACGCGTTTTGTCAGCCCTTGGAATCACAGAGTAACTGCCTAGCTCAAGAGAGCCCACTGAGGCAGCCCTTAACCCCAGTGTGCAGAAATTGTCAAAACGTGTTTTTCAGCAGAAATAAACACGTTTTGGCAACTTTGGTCATCACCATGTAACTTATAGGGCAGAAACAGCACACTTTTCAAAACGTGTTTTTCAGCCCGAAATAAACGCGTTTTGTCAGCCCTTGGAATCACAGAGTAACTGCCTAGCTCAGAAGAGCCCACTGAGGCAGCCCTTAACCCCAGTGCTCAGAAATTGTCAAAACGTGTTTTTCAGCAGAAATAAACACGTTTTGGCAACTTTGGTCATCACCATGTAACTTATAGGGCAGAAACAGCACAGTTTTCAAAACGTGTTTTTCAGCCCGAAATAAACGCGTTTTCTCAGCCCTTAGAATCGCAGTGTAACTGCCTGGCTCAGAAGAGCACACTGAGTCAGCCCTTAACCCCAGTGCTCAGAAATTGTCAAAACGTGTTTTTCAGCAGAAATAAACACGTTTTGGCAACTTTGGTCATCACCATGTAACTTATAGGGCAGAAACAGCACAGTTTTCAAAACGTGTTTTTCAGCCCGAAATAAACGCGTTTTCTCAGCCCTTAGAATCGCAGTGTAACTGCCTAGCTCAGAAGAGCCCACTGAGGCAGCCCTTAACCCCAGTGTGCAGAAATTGTCAAAACGTGTTTTTCAGCAGAAATAAACACGTTTTGGCAACTTTGGTCATCACCATGTAACTTACAGGGCAGAAACAGCACACTTTTCAAAACGTGTTTTTCAGCCCGAAATAAACGCGTTTTGTCAGCCCTTGGAATCACAGTGTAACTGCCTAGCTCAGAAGAGCCCACTGAGGCAGCCCTTAACCCCAGTGCTCAGAAATTGTCAAAACGTGTTTTCCAGCAGAAATAAACACGTTTTGGCAACTTTGGTCACCACCATGTAACTTATAGGGCAGAAACAGCACAGTTTTCAAAACGTGTTTTTCAGCCCGAAATAAACGCGTTTTCTCAGCCCTTAGAATCGCAGTGTAACTGCCTGGCTCAGAAGACCACACTGAGTCAGCCCTTAACCCCAGTGCTCAGAAATTGTCAAAACGCGTTTTTCAGCAGAAATAAACACGTTTTGGCAACTTTGGTCATCACCATGTAACTTATAGGGCAGAAACAGCACACTTTTCAAAACGTGTTTTTCAGCCCGAAATAAACGCGTTTTGTCAGCCCTTGGAATCACAGTGTAACTGCCTAGCTCAGAAGAGCCCACTGAGGCAGCCCTTAACCCCAGTGTGCAGAAATTGTCAAAACGTGTTTTTCAGCAGAAATAAACACGTTTTGGCAACTTTGGTCATCACCATGTAACTTATAGGGCAGAAACAGCACACTTTTCAAAACGTGTTTTTCAGCCCGAAATAAACGCGTTTTGTCAGCCCTTGGAATCACAGAGTAACTGCCTAGCTCAGAAGAGCACACTGAGGCAGCCCTTAACCCCAGTGCTCAGAAATTGTCAAAACGTGTTTTTCAGCAGAAATAAACACGTTTTGGCAACTTTGGTCACCACCATGTAGCTTATAGGGCAGAAACAGCACAGTTTTCAAAACGTGTTTTTCAGCCCGAAATAAACGCGTTTTGTCAGCCCTTGGAATCACAGTGTAAATGCCTAGCTCAGAAGAGCCCACTGAGGCAGCCCTTAACCCCAGTGTGCAGAAATTGTCAAAACGTGTTTTTCAGCAGAAATAAACACGTTTTGGCAACTTTGGTCATCACCATGTAACTTATAGGGCAGAAACAGCACACTTTTCAAAACGTGTTTTTCAGCCCGAAATAAACGCGTTTTGTCAGCCCTTGGAATCACAGTGTAACTGCCTAGCTCAGAAGAGCCCACTGAGGCAGCCCTTAACCCCAGTGCTCAGAAATTGTCAAAACGTGTTTTCCAGCAGAAATAAACACGTTTTGGCAACTTTGGTCACCACCATGTAACTTATAGGGCAGAAACAGCACAGTTTTCAAAACGTGTTTTTCAGCCCGAAATAAACGCGTTTTCTCAGCCCTTAGAATCGCAGTGTAACTGCCTGTCCCAGAAGAGCACACAGAGTCAGCCCTTAACCCCAGTGCTCAGAAATTGTCAAAACGTGTTTTTCAGCAGAAATAAACACGTTTTGGCAACTTTGGTCATCACCATGTAACTTATAGGGCAGAAACAGCACACTTTTCAAAACGTGTTTTTCAGCCCGAAATAAACGCGTTTTGTCAGCCCTTGGAATCAAAGTGTAACTGCCTAGCTCAGAAGAGCCCACTGAGGCAGCCCTTAACCCCAGTATGCAGAAATTGTCAAAACGTGTTTTTCAGCAGAAATAAACACGTTTTGGCAACTTTGGTCACCACCATGTAACTTATAGGGCAAAAACAGCACAGTTTTCAAAACGTGTTTTTCAGCCCGAAATAAACGCGTTTTCTCAGCCCTTAGAATCGCAGTGTAACTGCCTGGCTCAGAAGAGCACACTGAGTCAGCCCTTAACCCCAGTGCTCAGAAATTGTCAAAACGTGTTTTTCAGCCGAAATAAACACGTTTTGGCAACTTTGGTCATCACCATGTAACTTATAGGGCAGAAACAGCACACTTTTCAAAACGTGTTTTTCAGCCCGAAATAAACGCGTTTTGTCAGCCCTTGGAATCACAGTGTAACTGCCTAGCTCAGAAGAGCCCACTAAGGCAGCCCTTAACCCCAGTGCTCAGAAATTGTCAAAACGTGTTTTCCAGCAGAAATAAACACGTTTTGGCAACTTTGGTCACCACCATGTAACTTATAGGGCAGAAACAGCACAGTTTTCAAAACGTGTTTTTCAGCCGGAAATAAACGCGTTTTGTCAGCCCTTGGAATCACAGTGTAACTGCCTAGCTCAGAAGAGCCCACTGAGGCAGCCCTTAACCCCAGTGTGCAGAAATTGTCAAAACGTGTTTTTCAGCAGAAATAAACACGTTTTGGCAACTTTGGTCATCACCATGTAACTTACAGGGCAGAAACAGCACACTTTTCAAAACGTGTTTTTCAGCCCGAAATAAACGCGTTTTGTCAGCCCTTGGAATCACAGTGTAACTGCCTAGCTCAGAAGAGCCCACTGAGGCAGCCCTTAACCCCAGTGCTCAGAAATTGTCAAAACGTGTTTTCCAGCAGAAATAAACACGTTTTGGCAACTTTGGTCACCACCATGTAACTTATAGGGCAGAAACAGCACAGTTTTCAAAACGTGTTTTTCAGCCCGAAATAAACGCGTTTTCTCAGCCCTTAGAATCGCAGTGTAACTGCCTGGCTCAGAAGACCACACTGAGTCAGCCCTTAACCCCAGTGCTCAGAAATTGTCAAAACGCGTTTTTCAGCAGAAATAAACACGTTTTGGCAACTTTGGTCATCACCATGTAACTTATAGGGCAGAAACAGCACACTTTTCAAAACGTGTTTTTCAGCCCGAAATAAACGCGTTTTGTCAGCCCTTGGAATCACAGTGTAACTGCCTAGCTCAGAAGAGCCCACTGAGGCAGCCCTTAACCCCAGTGTGCAGAAATTGTCAAAACGTGTTTTTCAGCAGAAATAAACACGTTTTGGCAACTTTGGTCATCACCATGTAACTTATAGGGCAGAAACAGCACACTTTTCAAAACGTGTTTTTCAGCCCGAAATAAACGCGTTTTGTCAGCCCTTGGAATCACAGAGTAACTGCCTAGCTCAGAAGAGCACACTGAGGCAGCCCTTAACCCCAGTGCTCAGAAATTGTCAAAACGTGTTTTTCAGCAGAAATAAACACGTTTTGGCAACTTTGGTCACCACCATGTAGCTTATAGGGCAGAAACAGCACAGTTTTCAAAACGTGTTTTTCAGCCCGAAATAAACGCGTTTTGTCAGCCCTTGGAATCACAGTGTAAATGCCTAGCTCAGAAGAGCCCACTGAGGCAGCCCTTAACCCCAGTGTGCAGAAATTGTCAAAACGTGTTTTTCAGCAGAAATAAACACGTTTTGGCAACTTTGGTCATCACCATGTAACTTATAGGGCAGAAACAGCACACTTTTCAAAACGTGTTTTTCAGCCCGAAATAAACGCGTTTTGTCAGCCCTTGGAATCACAGTGTAACTGCCTAGCTCAGAAGAGCCCACTGAGGCAGCCCTTAACCCCAGTGCTCAGAAATTGTCAAAACGTGTTTTCCAGCAGAAATAAACACGTTTTGGCAACTTTGGTCACCACCATGTAACTTATAGGGCAGAAACAGCACAGTTTTCAAAACGTGTTTTTCAGCCCGAAATAAACGCGTTTTCTCAGCCCTTAGAATCGCAGTGTAACTGCCTGTCCCAGAAGAGCACACAGAGTCAGCCCTTAACCCCAGTGCTCAGAAATTGTCAAAACGTGTTTTTCAGCAGAAATAAACACGTTTTGGCAACTTTGGTCATCACCATGTAACTTATAGGGCAGAAACAGCACACTTTTCAAAACGTGTTTTTCAGCCCGAAATAAACGCGTTTTGTCAGCCCTTGGAATCAAAGTGTAACTGCCTAGCTCAGAAGAGCCCACTGAGGCAGCCCTTAACCCCAGTATGCAGAAATTGTCAAAACGTGTTTTTCAGCAGAAATAAACACGTTTTGGCAACTTTGGTCACCACCATGTAACTTATAGGGCAAAAACAGCACAGTTTTCAAAACGTGTTTTTCAGCCCGAAATAAACGCGTTTTCTCAGCCCTTAGAATCGCAGTGTAACTGCCTGGCTCAGAAGAGCACACTGAGTCAGCCCTTAACCCCAGTGCTCAGAAATTGTCAAAACGTGTTTTTCAGCCGAAATAAACACGTTTTGGCAACTTTGGTCATCACCATGTAACTTATAGGGCAGAAACAGCACACTTTTCAAAACGTGTTTTTCAGCCCGAAATAAACGCGTTTTGTCAGCCCTTGGAATCACAGTGTAACTGCCTAGCTCAGAAGAGCCCACTAAGGCAGCCCTTAACCCCAGTGCTCAGAAATTGTCAAAACGTGTTTTCCAGCAGAAATAAACACGTTTTGGCAACTTTGGTCACCACCATGTAACTTATAGGGCAGAAACAGCACAGTTTTCAAAACGTGTTTTTCAGCCGGAAATAAACGCGTTTTGTCAGCCCTTGGAATCACAGTGTAACTGCCTAGCTCAGAAGAGCCCACTGAGGCAGCCCTTAACCCCAGTGTGCAGAAATTGTCAAAACGTGTTTTTCAGCAGAAATAAACACGTTTTGGCAACTTTGGTCATCACCATGTAACTTATAGGGCAGAAACAGCACACTTTTCAAAACGTGTTTTTCAGCCCGAAATAAACGCGTTTTGTCAGCCCTTGGAATCACAGAGTAACTGCCTAGCTCAGAAGAGCCCACTGAGGCAGCCCTTAACCCCAGTGCTCAGAAATTGTCAAAACGTGTTTTTCAGCAGAAATAAACACGTTTTGGCAACTTTGGTCATCACCATGTAACTTATAGGGCAGAAACAGCACAGTTTTCAAAACGTGTTTTTCAGCCCGAAATAAACGCGTTTTCTCAGCCCTTAGAATCGCAGTGTAACTGCCTGGCTCAGAAGAGCACACTGAGTCAGCCCTTAACCCCAGTGCTCAGAAATTGTCAAAACGTGTTTTTCAGCAGAAATAAACACGTTTTGGCAACTTTGGTCATCACCATGTAACTTATAGGGCAGAAACAGCACAGTTTTCAAAACGTGTTTTTCAGCCCGAAATAAACGCGTTTTGTCAGCCCTTGGAATCACAGTGTAACTGCCTAGCTCAGAAGAGCACACTGAGGCAGCCCTTAACCCCAGTGCTCAGAAATTGTCAAAACGTGTTTTCCAGCAGAAATAAACACGTTTTGGCAACTTTGGTCACCACCATGTAACTTATAGGGCAGAAACAGCACAGTTTTCAAAACGTGTTTTTCAGCCCGAAATAAACGCGTTTTCTCAGCCCTTAGAATCGCAGTGTAACTGCCTGTCTCAGAAGAGCACACTGAGTCAGCCCTTAACCCCAGTGCTCAGAAATTGTCAAAACTTGTTTTTCAGCAGAAATAAACATGTTTTGGCAACTTTGGTCATCACCATGTAACTTATAGGGCAGAAACAGCACACTTTTCAAAACGTGTTTTTCAGCCCGAAATAAACGCGTTTTGTCAGCCCTTGGAATCACAGTGTAACTGCCTAGCTCAGAAGAGCCCACTGAGGCAGCCCTTAACCCCAGTGTGCAGAAATTGTCAAAACGTGTTTTTCAGCAGAAATAAACACGTTTTGGCAACTTTGGTCATCACCATGTAACTTATAGGGCAGAAACAGCACACTTTTCAAAACGTGTTTTTCAGCCCGAAATAAACGCGTTTTGTCAGCCCTTGGAATCACAGTGTAACTGCCTAGCTCAGAAGAGCCCACTGAGGCAGCCCTTAACCCCAGTGCTCAGAAATTGTCAAAACGTGTTTTTCAGCAGAAATAAACACGTTTTGGCAACTTTGGTCACCACCATGTAACTTATAGGGCAGAAACAGCACAGTTTTCAAAACGTGTTTTTCAGCCCGAAATAAACGCGTTTTCTCAGCCCTTAGAATCGCAGTGTAACTGCCTGGCTCAGAAGAGCACACTGAGTCAGCCCTTAACCCCAGTGCTCAGAAATTGTCAAAACGTGTTTTTCAGCAGAAATAAACACGTTTTGGCAACTTTGGTCATCACCATGTAACTTATAGGGCAGAAACAGCACACTTTTCAAAACGTGTTTTTCAGCCCGAAATAAACGCGTTTTGTCAGCCCTTGGAATCACAGTGTAACTGCCTAGCTCAGAAGAGCCCACTGAGGCAGCCCTTAACCCCAGTGTGCAGAAATTGTCAAAACGTGTTTTTCAGCAGAAATAAACACGTTTTGGCAACTTTGGTCACCACCATGTAACTTATAGGGCAGAAACAGCACAGTTTTCAAAACGTGTTTTTCAGCCCGAAATAAACGCGTTTTCTCAGCCCTTAGAATCGCAGTGTAACTGCCTGTCTCAGAAGAGCACACTGAGTCAGCCCTTAACCCCAGTGCTCAGAAATTGTCAAAACGTGTTTTTCAGCAGAAATAAACATGTTTTGGCAACTTTGGTCATCACCATGTAACTTATAGGGCAGAAACAGCACACTTTTCAAAACGTGTTTTTCAGCCCGAAATAAACGCGTTTTGTCAGCCCTTGGAATCACAGTGTAACTGCCTAGCTCAGATAGCCCACTGAGGCAGCCCTTAACCCCAGTGTACAGAAAATGTCAAAACGTGTTTTTCAGCAGAAATAAACACGTTTTGGCAACTTTGGTCACCACCATGTAACTTATAGGGCAGAAACAGCACAGTTTTCAAAACGTGTTTTTCAGCTCGAAATAAACACGTTTTCTCAGCCCTTAGAATCGCAGTGTAACTGCCTGTCTCAGAAGAGCACACTGAGTCAGCCCTTAACCCCAGTGCTCAGAAATTGTCAAAACGTGTTTTTCAGCAGAAATAAACACGTTTTGGCAACTTTGGTCACCACCATGTAACTTATAGGGCAGAAACAGCACAGTTTTCAAAACGTGTTTTTCAGCCGGAAATAACGCGTTTTGTCAGCCCTTGGAATCACAGTGTAACTGCCTAGCTCAGAAGAGCCCACTGAGGCAGCCCTTAACCCCAGTGTGCAGAAATTGTCAAAACGTGTTTTTCAGCAGAAATAAACACGTTTTGGCAACTTTGGTCATCACCATGTAACTTATAGGGCAGAAACAGCACACTTTTCAAAACGTGTTTTTCAGCCCGAAATAAACGCGTTTTGTCAGCCCTTGGAATCACAGAGTAACTGCCTAGCTCAGAAGAGCCCACTGAGGCAGCCCTTAACCCCAGTGCTCAGAAATTGTCAAAACGTGTTTTTCAGCAGAAATAAACACGTTTTGGCAACGTTGGTCATCACCATGTAACTTATAGGGCAGAAACAGCACAGTTTTCAAAACGTGTTTTTCAGCCCGAAATAAACGCGTTTTCTCAGCATTTAGAATCGCAGTGTAACTGCCTGGCTCAGAAGAGCACACTGAGTCAGCCCTTAACCCCAGTGCTCAGAAATTGTCAAAACGTGTTTTTCAGCAGAAATAAACACGTTTTGGCAACTTTGGTCATCACCATGTAACTTATAGGGCAGAAACAGCACAGTTTTCAAAACGTGTTTTTCAGCCCGAAATAAACGCGTCTTTTCAGCCCTTGGAATCACAGTGTAACTGCCTAGCTCAGAAGAGCCCACTGAGGCAGCCCTTAACCCCAGTGTGCAGAAATTGTCAAAACGTGTTTTTCAGCAGAAATAAACACGTTTTGGCAACTTTGGTCATCACCATGTAACTTATAGGGCAGAAACAGCACACTTTTCAAAACGTGTTTTTCAGCCCGAAATAAACGCGTTTTGTCAGCCCTTGGAATCACAGTGTAACTGCCTAGCTCAGAAGAGCCCACTGAGGCAGCCCTTAACCCCAGTGCTCAGAAATTGTCAAAACGTGTTTTCCAGCAGAAATAAACACGTTTTGGCAACTTTGGTCACCACCATGTAACTTATAGGGCAGAAACAACACAGTTTTCAAAACGTGTTTTTCAGCCCGAAATAAACGCGTTTTCTCAGCCCTTAGAATCGCAGTGTAACTGCCTGGCTCAGAAGACCACACTGAGTCAGCCCTTAACCCCAGTGCTCAGAAATTGTCAAAACGTGTTTTCCAGCAGAAATAAACACGTTTTGGCAACTTTGGTCACCACCATGTAACTTATAGGGCAGAAACAGCACAGTTTTCAAAACGTGTTTTTCAGCCCGAAATAAACGCGTTTTCTCAGCCCTTAGAATCGCAGTGTATCTGCCTGGCTCAGAAGACCAGACTGAGTCAGCCCTTAACCCCAGTGCTCAGAAATTGTCAAAACGTGTTTTTCAGCAGAAATAAACACGTTTTGGCAACTTTGGTCATCACCATGTAACTTATAGGGCAGAAACAGCACACTTTTCAAAACGTGTTTTTCAGCCCGAAATAAACGCGTTTTGTCAGCCCTTGGAATCACAGTGTAACTGCCTAGCTCAGAAGAGCCCACTGAGGCAGCCCTTAACCCCAGTGTGCAGAAATTGTCAAAACGTGTTTTTCAGCAGAAATAAACACGTTTTGGCAACTTTGGTCACCACCATGTAACTTATAGGGCAAAAACAGCACAGTTTTCAAAACGTGTTTTTCAGCCCGAAATAAACGCGTTTTCTCAGCCCTTAGAATCGCAGTGTAACTGCCTGGCTCAGAAGAGCACACTGAGTCAGCCCTTAACCCCAGTGCTCAGAAATTGTCAAAACGTGTTTTTCAGCAGAAATAAACACGTTTTGGCAACTTTGGTCATCACCATGTAACTTATAGGGCAGAAACAGCACACTTTTCAAAACGTGTTTTTCAGCCCGAAATAAACGCGTTTTGTCAGCCCTTGGAATCACAGTGTAACTGCCTAGCTCAGAAGAGCCCACTGAGGCAGCCCTTAACCCCAGTGCTCAGAAATTGTCAAAACGTGTTTTCCAGCAGAAATAAACACGTTTTGGCAACTTTGGTCACCACCATGTAACTTATAGGGCAGAAACAGCACAGTTTTCAAAACGTGTTTTTCAGCCCGAAATAAACGCGTTTTCTCAGCCCTTAGAATCGCAGTGTAACTGCCTGTCTCAGAAGAGCACACTGAGTCAGCCCTTAACCCCAGTGCTCACAAATTGTCAAAACGTGTTTTTCAGCAGAAATAAACACGTTTTGGCAACTTTGGTCACCACCATGTAACTTATAGGGCAGAAACAGCACAGTTTTCAAAACGTGTTTTTCAGCCAGAAATAAACGCGTTTTCTCAGCCCTTAGAATCGCAGTGTAACTGCCTGTCTCAGAAGAGCACACTGAGTCAGCCCTTAACCCCAGTGCTCAGAAATTGTCAAAACGTGTTTTTCAGCAGAAATAAACACGTTTTGGCAACTTTGGTCATCACCATGTAACTTATAGGGCAGAAACAGCACACTTTTCAAAACGTGTTTTTCAGCCCGAAATAAACGCGTTTTCTCAGCCCTTAGAATCGCAGTGTAACTGCCTGGCTCAGAAGAGCACACTGAGTCAGCCCTTAACCCCAGTGTGCAGAAATTGTCAAAACGTGTTTTTCAGCAGAAATAAACACGTTTTGGCAACTTTGGTCATCACCATGTAACTTATAGGGCAGAAACAGCACACTTTTCAAAACGTGTTTTTCAGCCCGAAATAAACGCGTTTTCTCAGCCCTTAGAATCGCAGTGTAACTGCCTGTCTCAGAAGAGCACACTGAGTCAGCCCTTAACCCCAGTGCTCAGAAATTGTCAAAACGTGTTTTTCAGCAGAAATAAACACGTTTTGGCAACTTTGGTCATCACCATGTAACTTATAGGGCAGAAACAGCACACTTTTCAAAACGTGTTTTTCAGCCCGAAATAAACGCGTTTTGTCAGCCCTTGGAATCACAGTGTAACTGCCTAGCTCAGAAGAGCCCACTGAGGCAGCCCTTAACCCCAGTGCTCAGAAATTGTCAAAACGTGTTTTCCAGCAGAAATAAACACGTTTTGGCAACTTTGGTCACCACCATGTAACTTATAGGGCAGAAACAGCACAGTTTTCAAAACGTGTTTTTCAGCCCGAAATAAACGCGTTTTCTCAGCCCTTAGAATCGCAGTGTAACTGCCTGTCTCAGAAGAGCACACTGAGTCAGCCCTTAACCCCAGTGCTCAGAAATTGTCAAAACGTGTTTTTCAGCAGAAATAAACACGTTTTGGCAACTTTGGTCACCACCATGTAACTTATAGGGCAGAAACAGCACAGTTTTCAAAACGTGTTTTTCAGCCCGAAATAAACGCGTTTTCTCAGCCCTTAGAATCGCAGTGTAACTGCCTGGCTCAGAAGAGCACACTGAGTCAGCCCTTAACCCCAGTGCTCAGAAATTGTCAAAACGTGTTTTTCAGCAGAAATAAACACGTTTTGGCAACTTTGGTCACCACCATGTAACTTATAGGGCAGAAACAGCACAGTTTTCAAAACGTGTTTTTCAGCCCGAAATAAACGCGTTTTCTCAGCCCTTAGAATCGCAGTGTAACTGCCTGGCTCAGAAGAGCACACTGAGTCAGCCCTTAACCCCAGTGCTCAGAAATTGTCAAAACGTGTTTTTCAGCAGAAATAAACACGTTTTGGCAACTTTGGTCATCACCATGTAACTTATAGGGCAGAAACAGCACACTTTTCAAAACGTGTTTTTCAGTCGGAAATAAACGCGTTTTGTCAGCCCTTGGAATCACAGTGTAACTGCCTAGCTCAGAAGAGCCCTCTGAGTCAGCCCTTAACCCCAGTGTGCAGAAATTGTCAAAACGTGTTTTTCAGCAGAAATAAACACGTTTTGGCAACTTTGGTCACCACCATGTAACTTATAGGGCAGAAACAGCACACTTTTCAAAACGTGTTTTTCAGCCGGAAATAAACGCGTTTTGTCAGCCCTTGGAATCACAGTGTAACTGCCTAGCTCAGAAGAGCCCACTGAGGCAGCCCTTAACCCCAGTGTGCAGAAATTGTCAAAACGTGTTTTTCAGCAGAAATAAACACGTTTTGGCAACTTTGGTCACCACCATGTAACTTATAGGGCAGAAACAGCACACTTTTCAAAACGTGTTTTTCAGCCCGAAATAAACGCGTTTTGTCAGCCCTTGGAATCACAGTGTAACTGCCTAGCTCAGAAGAGCCCACTGAGGCAGCCCTTAACCCCAGTGCTCAGAAATTGTCAAAACGTGTTTTTCAGCAGAAATAAACACGTTTTGGCAACTTTGGTCACCACCATGTAACTTATAGGGCAGAAACAGCACAGTTTTCAAAACGTGTTTTTCAGCCCGAAATAAACGCGTTTTCTCAGCCCTTAGAATCGCAGTGTAACTGCCTGGCTCAGAAGAGCACACTGAGTCAGCCCTTAACCCCAGTGCTCAGAAATTGTCAAAACGTGTTTTTCAGCAGAAATAAACACGTTTTGGCAACTTTGGTCATCACCATGTAACTTATATGGCAGAAACAGCACACTTTTCAAAACGTGTTTTTCAGCCCGAAATAAATGCGTTTTGTCAGCCCTTGGAATCACAGTGTAACTGCCTAGCTCAGAAGAGCCCACTGAGGCAGCCCTTAACCCCAGTGCTCAGAAATTGTCAAAACGTGTTTTTCAGCAGAAATAAACACGTTTTGGCAACGTTGGTCATCACCATGTAACTTATAGGGCAGAAACAGCACAGTTTTCAAAACGTGTTTTTCAGCCCGAAATAAACGCGTTTTCTCAGCCCTTAGAATCGCAGTGTAACTGCCTGGCTCAGAAGAGCACACTGAGTCAGCCCTTAACCCCAGTGCTCAGAAATTATCAAAACGTGTTTTTCAGCAGAAATAAACACGTTTTGGCAACTTTGGTCATCACCATGTAACTTATAGGGCAGAAACAGCACACTTTTCAAAACGTGTTTTTCAGCCCGAAATAAACGCGTTTTGTCAGCCCTTGGAATCACAGTGTAACTGCCTAGCTCAGAAGACCCCACTGAGGCAGCCCTTAACCCCTGTGCTCAGAAATTGTCAAAACGTGTTTTCCAGCAGAAATAAACACGTTTTGGCAACTTTGGTCACCACCATGTAACTTATAGGGCAGAAACAGCACAGTTTTCAAAACGTGTTTTTCAGCCCGAAATAAACGCGTTTTCTCAGCCCTTAGAATCGCAGTGTAACTGCCTGGCTCAGAAGACCAGACTGAGTCAGCCCTTAACCCCAGTGCTCAGAAATTGTCAAAACGTGTTTTTCAGCAGAAATAAACACGTTTTGGCAACTTTGGTCATCACCATGTAACTTATAGGGCAGAAACAGCACACTTTTCAAAACGTGTTTTTCAGCCCGAAATAAACGCGTTTTGTCAGCCCTTGGAATCACAGTGTAACTGCCTAGCTCAGAAGAGCCCACTGAGGCAGCCCTTAACCCCAGTGTGCAGAAATTGTCAAAACGTGTTTTTCAGCAGAAATAAACACGTTTTGGCAACTTTGGTCACCACCATGTAACTTATAGGGCAGAAACAGCACAGTTTTCAAAACGTGTTTTTCAGCCCGAAATAAACGCGTTTTCTCAGCCCTTAGAATCGCAGTGTAACTGCCTGTCCCAGAAGAGCACACAGAGTCAGCCCTTAACCCCAGTGCACAGAAATTGTCAAAACGTGTTTTTCAGCAGAAATAAACACGTTTTGGCAACTTTGGTCATCACCATGTAACTTATAGGGCAGAAACAGCACACTTTTCAAAACGTGTTTTTCAGCCCGAAATAAACGCGTTTTGTCAGCCCTTGGAATCACAGTGTAACTGCCTAGCTCAGAAGAGCCCACTGAGGCAGCCCTTAACCCCAGTATGCAGAAATTGTCAAAACGTGTTTTTCAGCAGAAATAAACACGTTTTGGCAACTTTGGTCACCACCATGTAACTTATAGGGCAAAAACAGCACAGTTTTCAAAACGTGTTTTTCAGCCCGAAATAAACGCGTTTTCTCAGCCCTTAGAATCGCAGTGTAACTGCCTGGCTCAGAAGAGCACACTGAGTCAGCCCTTAACCCCAGTGCTCAGAAATTGTCAAAACGTGTTTTTCAGCAGAAATAAACACGTTTTGGCAACTTTGGTCATCACCATGTAACTTATAGGGCAGAAACAGCACACTTTTCAAAACGTGTTTTTCAGCCCGAAATAAACGCGTTTTGTCAGCCCTTGGAATCACAGTGTAACTGCCTAGCTCAGAAGAGCCCACTGAGGCAGCCCTTAACCCCAGTGCTCAGAAATTGTCAAAACGTGTTTTCCAGCAGAAATAAACACGTTTTGGCAACTTTGGTCACCACCATGTAACTTATAGGGCAGAAACAGCACAGTTTTCAAAACGTGTTTTTCAGCCCGAAATAAACGCGTTTTCTCAGCCCTTAGAATCGCAGTGTAACTGCCTGTCTCAGAAGAGCACACTGAGTCAGCCCTTAACCCCAGTGCTCAGAAATTGTCAAAACGTGTTTTTCAGCAGAAATAAACACGTTTTGGCAACTTTGGTCATCACCATGTAACTTATAGGGCAGAAACAGCACACTTTTCAAAACGTGTTTTTCAGCCCGAAATAAACGCGTTTTGTCAGCCCTTGGAATCACAGTGTAACTGCCTAGCTCAGAAGAGCCCACTGAGGCAGCCCTTAACCCCCGTGTGCAGAAATTGTCAAAACGTGTTTTTCAGCAGAAATAAACACGTTTTGGCAACTTTGGTCATCACCATGTAACTTATAGGGCAGAAACAGCACACTTTTCAAAACGTGTTTTTCAGCCCGAAATAAACGCGTTTTGTCAGCCCTTGGAATCACAGTGTAACTGCCTACCTCAGAAGAGCCCACTAAGGCAGCCCTTAACCCCAGTGCTCAGAAATTGTCAAAACGTGTTTTCCAGCAGAAATAAACACGTTTTGGCAACTTTGGTCACCACTATGTAACTTATAGGGCAGAAACAGCACAGTTTTCAAAACGTGTTTTTCAGCCGGAAATAAACGCGTTTTGTCAGCCCTTGGAATCACAGTGTAACTGCCTAGCTCAGAAGAGCCCACTGAGGCAGCCCTTAACCCCAGTGTGCAGAAATTGTCAAAACGTGTTTTTCAGCAGAAATAAACACGTTTTGGCAACTTTGGTCATCACCATGTAACTTATAGGGCAGAAACAGCACACTTTTCAAAACGTGTTTTTCAGCCCGAAATAAACGCGTTTTGTCAGCCCTTGGAATCACAGAGTAACTGCCTAGCTCAGAAGAGCCCACTGAGGCAGCCCTTAACCCCAGTGCTCAGAAATTGTCAAAACGTGTTTTTCAGCAGAAATAAACACGTTTTGGCAACTTTGGTCATCACCATGTAACTTATAGGGCAGAAACAGCACAGTTTTCAAAACGTGTTTTTCAGCCCGAAATAAACGCGTTTTCTCAGCCCTTAGAATCGCAGTGTAACTGCCTAGCTCAGAAGAGCACACTGAGGCAGCCCTTAACCCCAGTGCTCAGAAATTGTCAAAACGTGTTTTCCAGCAGAAATAAACACGTTTTGGCAACTTTGGTCACCACCATGTAACTTATAGGGCAGAAACAGCACAGTTTTCAAAACGTGTTTTTCAGCCCGAAATAAACGCGTTTTCTCAGCCCTTAGAATCGCAGTGTAACTGCCTGTCTCAGAAGAGCACACTGAGTCAGCCCTTAACCCCAGTGCTCAGAAATTGTCAAAACGTGTTTTTCAGCAGAAATAAACACGTTTTGGCAACTTTGGTCATCACCATGTAACTTATAGGGCAGAAACAGCACACTTTTCAAAACGTGTTTTTCAGCCCGAAATAAACGCGTTTTGTCAGCCCTTGGAATCACAGTGTAACTGCCTAGCTCAGAAGAGCCCACTGAGGCAGCCCTTAACCCCAGTGTGCAGAAATTGTCAAAACGTGTTTTTCAGCAGAAATAAACACGTTTTGGCAACTTTGGTCACCACCATGTAACTTATAGGGCAGAAACAGCACAGTTTTCAAAACGTGTTTTTCAGCCCGAAATAAACGCGTTTTGTCAGCCCTTGGAATCACAGTGTAACTGCCTAGCTCAGAAGAGCCCACTGAGGCAGCCCTTAACCCCAGTGCTCAGAAATTGTCAAAACGTGTTTTTCAGCAGAAATAAACACTTTTTGGCAACTTTGGTCACCACCATGTAACTTATAGGGCAGAAACAGCACAGTTTTCAAAACGTGTTTTTCAGCCCGAAATAAACGCGTTTTCTCAGCCCTTAGAATCGCAGTGTAACTGCCTGGCTCAGAAGAGCACACTGAGTCAGCCCTTAACCCCAGTGCTCAGAAATTGTCAAAACGTGTTTTTCAGCAGAAATAAACACGTTTTGGCAACTTTGGTCATCACCATGTAACTTATAGGGCAGAAACAGCACACTTTTCAAAACGTGTTTTTCAGCCCGAAATAAACGCGTTTTGTCAGCCCTTGGAATCACAGTGTAACTGCCTAGCTCAGAAGAGCCCACTGAGGCAGCCCTTAACCCCAGTGTGCAGAAATTGTCAAAACGTGTTTTTCAGCAGAAATAAACATGTTTTGGCAACTTTGGTCACCACCATGTAACTTATAGGGCAGAAACAGCACAGTTTTCAAAACGTGTTTTTCAGCATGAAATAAACGCGTTTTCTCAGCCCTTAGAATCGCAGTGTAACTGCCTGTCTCAGAAGAGCACACTGAGTCAGCCCTTAACCCCAGTGCTCAGAAATTGTCAAAACGTGTTTTTCAGCAGAAATAAACACGTTTTGGCAACTTTGGTCATCACCATGTAACTTATAGGGCAGAAACAGCACACTTTTCAAAACGTGTTTTTCAGCCCGAAATAAACGCGTTTTGTCAGCCCTTGGAATCACAGTGTAACTGCCTAGCTCAGAAGAGCCCACTGAGGCAGCCCTTAACCCCAGTGTGCAGAAATTGTCAAAACGTGTTTTTCAGCAGAAATAAACACGTTTTGGCAACTTTGGTCATCACCATGTAACTTATAGGGCAGAAACAGCACACTTTTCAAAACGTGTTTTTCAGCCCGAAATAAACGCGTTTTGTCAGCCCTTGGAATCACAGTGTAACTGCCTAGCTCAGAAGAGTCCACTAAGGCAGCCCTTAACCCCAGTGCTCAGAAATTGTCAAAACGTGTTTTCCAGCAGAAATAAACACGTTTTGGCAACTTTGGTCACCACCATGTAACTTATAGGGCAGAAACAGCACAGTTTTCAAAACGTGTTTTTCAGCCGGAAATAAACGCGTTTTGTCAGCCCTTGGAATCACAGAGTAACTGCCTAGCTCAGAAGAGCCCACTGAGGCAGCCCTTAACCCCAGTGTGCAGAAATTGTCAAAACGTGTTTTTCAGCAGAAATAAACACGTTTTGGCAACTTTGGTCATCACCATGTAACTTATAGGGCAGAAACAGCACACTTTTCAAAACGTGTTTTTCAGCCCGAAATAAACGCGTTTTGTCAGCCCTTGGAATCACAGAGTAACTGCCTAGCTCAGAAGAGCCCACTGAGGCAGCCCTTAACCCCAGTGCTCAGAAATTGTCAAAACGTGTTTTTCAGCAGAAATAAACACGTTTTGGCAACTTTGGTCATCACCATGTAACTTATAGGGCAGAAACAGCACAGTTTTCAAAACGTGTTTTTCAGCCCGAAATAAACGCGTTTTCTCAGCCCTTAGAATCGCAGTGTAACTGCCTGGCTCAGAAGAGCACACTGAGTCAGCCCTTAACCCCAGTGCTCAGAAATTGTCAAAACGTGTTTTTCAGCAGAAATAAACACGTTTTGGCAACTTTGGTCATCACCATGTAACTTATAGGGCAGAAACAGCACAGTTTTCAAAACGTGTTTTTCAGCCCGAAATAAACGCGTTTTCTCAGCCCTTAGAATCGCAGTGTAACTGCCTGGCTCAGAAGAGCACACTGAGTCAGCCCTTAAACCCAGTGCTCAGAAATTGTCAAAACGTGTTTTTCAGCAGAAATAAACACGTTTTGGCAACTTTGGTCATCACCATGTAACTTATAGGGCAGAAACAGCACACTTTTCAAAACGTGTTTTTCAGCCCGAAATAAACGCGTTTTGTCAGCCCTTGGAATCACAGTGTAACTGCCTAGCTCAGAAGAGCCCACTGAGGCAGCCCTTAACCCCAGTGCTCAGAAATTGTCAAAACGTGTTTTTCAGCAGAAATAAACACGTTTTGGCAACTTTGGTCACCACCATGTAACTTATAGGGCAGAAACAGCACAGTTTTCAAAACGTGTTTTTTCAGCCCGAAATAAACGCGTTTTCTCAGCCCTTAGAATCGCAGTGTAACTGCCTGGCTCAGAAGAGCACACTGAGTCAGCCCTTAACCCCAGTGCTCAGAAATTGTCAAAACGTGTTTTTCAGCAGAAATAAACACGTTTTGGCAACTTTGGTCATCACCATGTAACTTTTAGGGCAGAAACAGCACACTTTTCAAAACGTGTTTTTCAGCACGACATAAACGCGTTTTGTCAGCCCTTGGAATCACAGTGTAACTGCCTAGCTCAGAAGAGCCCACTGAGGCAGCCCTTAACCCCAGTGTGCAGAAATTGTCAAAACGTGTTTTTCAGCAGAAATAAACACGTTTTGGCAACTTTGGTCACCACCATGTAACTTATAGGGCAGAAACAGCACAGTTTTCAAAACGTGTTTTTCAGCCCGAAATAAACGCGTTTTCTCAGCCCTTAGAATCGCAGTGTAACTGCCTGTCTCAGAAGAGCACACTGAGTCAGCCCTTAACCCCAGTGCTCAGAAATTGTCAAAACGTGTTTTTCAGCAGAAATAAACACGTTTTGGCAACTTTGGTCATCACCATGTAACTTATAGGGCAGAAACAGCACACTTTTCAAAACGTGTTTTTCAGCCCGAAATAAACGCGTTTTGTCAGCCCTTGGAATCACAGTGTAACTGCCTAGCTCAGAAGAGCCCACTGAGGCAGCCCTTTACCCCAGTGTGCAGAAATTGTCAAAACGTGTTTTTCAGCAGAAATAAACACGTTTTGGCAACTTTGGTCATCACCATGTAACTTATAGGGCAGAAACAGCACACTTTTCAAAACGTGTTTTTCAGCCCGAAATAAACGCGTTTTGTCAGCCCTTGGAATCACAGTGTAACTGCCTAGCTCAGAAGAGCCCACTGAGGCAGCCCTTAACCCCAGTGCTCAGAAATTGTCAAAACGTGTTTTCCAGCAGAAATAAACACGTTTTGGCAACTTTGGTCACCACCATGTAACTTATAGGGCAGAAACAGCACAGTTTTCAAAAAGTGTTTTTCAGCCGGAAATAAACGCGTTTTGTCAGCCCTTGGAATCACAGTGTAACTGCCTAGCTCAGAAGAGCCCACTGAGGCAGCCCTTAACCCCAGTGTGCAGAAATTGTCAAAATGTGTTTTTCAGCAGAAATAAACACGTTTTGGCAACTTTGGTCATCACCATGTAACTTATAGGGCAGAAACAGCACACTTTTCAAAACGTGTTTTTCAGCCCGAAATAAACGCGTTTTGTCAGCCCTTGGAATCACAGTGTAACTGCCTAGCTCAGAAGAGCCCACTGAGGCAGCCCTTAACCCCAGTATGCAGAAATTGTCAAAACGTGTTTTTCAGCAGAAATAAACACGTTTTGGCAACTTTGGTCACCACCATGTAACTTATAGGGCAAAAACAGCACAGTTTTCAAAACGTGTTTTTCAGCCCGAAATAAACGCGTTTTCTCAGCCCTTAGAATCGCAGTGTAACTGCCTGGCTCAGAAGAGCACACTGAGTCAGCCCTTAACCCCAGTGCTCAGAAATTGTCAAAACGTGTTTTTCAGCCGAAATAAACACGTTTTGGCAACTTTGGTCATCACCATGTAACTTATAGGGCAGAAACAGCACACTTTTCAAAACGTGTTTTTCAGCCCGAAATAAACGCGTTTTGTCAGCCCTTGGAATCACAGTGTAACTGCCTAGCTCAGAAGAGCCCACTGAGGCAGCCCTTAACCCCAGTGCTCAGAAATTGTCAAAACGTGTTTTCCAGCAGAAATAAACACGTTTTGGCAACTTTGGTCACCACCATGTAACTTATAGGGCAGAAACAGCACAGTTTTCAAAACGTGTTTTTCAGCCCGAAATAAACGCGTTTTCTCAGCCCTTAGAATCGCAGTGTAACTGCCTGGCTCAGAAGAGCACACTGAGTCAGCCCTTAACCCCAGTGCTCAGAAATTGTCAAAACGTGTTTTTCAGCAGAAATAAACACGTTTTGGCAACTTTGGTCATCACCATGTAACTTATAGGGCAGAAACAGCACACTTTTCAAAACGTGTTTTTCAGCCCGAAAAAAACGCGTTTTGTCAGCCCTTGGAATCACAGTGTAACTGCCTAGCTCAGAAGAGCCCACTGAGGCAGCCCTTAACCCCAGTGTGCAGAAATTGTCAAAACGTGTTTTTCAGCAGAAATAAACACGTTTTGGCAACTTTGGTCATCACCATGTAACTTATAGGGCAGAAACAGCACACTTTTCAAAACGTGTTTTTCAGCCCGAAATAAACGCGTTTTGTCAGCCCTTGGAATCACAGTGTAACTGCCTAGCTCAGAAGAGCCCACTAAGGCAGCCCTTAACCCCAGTGCTCAGAAATTGTCAAAACGTGTTTTCCAGCAGAAATAAACACGTTTTGGCAACTTTGGTCACCACCATGTAACTTATAGGGCAGAAACAGCACAGTTTTCAAAACGTGTTTTTCAGCCCGAAATAAACGCGTTTTCTCAGCCCTTGGAATCACAGTGTAACTGCCTAGCTCAGAAGAGCCCACTGAGGCAGCCCTTAACCCCAGTGTGCAGAAATTGTCAAAACGTGTTTTTCAGCAGAAATAAACACGTTTTGGCAACTTTGGTCATCACCATGTAACTTATAGGGCAGAAACAGCACACTTTTCAAAACGTGTTTTTCAGCCCGAAATAAACGCGTTTTGTCAGCCCTTGGAATCACAGAGTAACTGCCTAGCTCAGAAGAGCCCACTGAGGCAGCCCTTAACCCCAGTGCTCAGAAATTGTCAAAACGTGTTTTTCAGCAGAAATAAACACGTTTTGGCAACTTTGGTCATCACCATGTAACTTATAGGGCAGAAACAGCACAGTTTTCAAAACGTGTTTTTCAGCCCGAAATAAACGCGTTTTCTCAGCCCTTAGAATCGCAGTGTAACTGCCTGGCTCAGAAGAGCACACTGAGTCAGCCCTTAACCCCAGTGCTCAGAAATTGTCAAAACGTGTTTTTCAGCAGAAATAAACACGTTTTGGCAACTTTGGTCATCACCATGTAACTTATAGGGCAGAAACAGCACAGTTTTCAAAACGTGTTTTTCAGCCCGAAATAAACGCGTTTTGTCAGCCCTTGGAATCACAGTGTAACTGCCTAGCTCAGAAGAGCACACTGAGGCAGCCCTTAACCCCAGTGCTCAGAAATTGTCAAAACGTGTTTTCCAGCAGAAATAAACACGTTTTGGCAACTTTGGTCACCACCATGTAACTTATAGGGCAGAAACAGCACAGTTTTCAAAACGTGTTTTTCAGCCCGAAATAAACGCGTTTTCTCAGCCCTTAGAATCGCAGTGTAACTGCCTGTCTCAGAAGAGCACACTGAGTCAGCCCTTAACCCCAGTGCTCAGAAATTGTCAAAACGTGTTTTTCAGCAGAAATAAACATGTTTTGGCAACTTTGGTCATCACCATGTAACTTATAGGGCAGAAACAGCACACTTTTCAAAACGTGTTTTTCAGCCCGAAATAAACGCGTTTTGTCAGCCCTTGGAATCACA
Organism: Atractosteus spatula; assembly: GCF_055471065.1. Classification (NCBI taxonomy): domain Eukaryota; kingdom Metazoa; phylum Chordata; class Actinopteri; order Semionotiformes; family Lepisosteidae; genus Atractosteus; species Atractosteus spatula. The sequence continues at coordinate 236,262 of NW_028296647.1, read as the reverse complement.
GTGTAACTGCCTAGCTCAGAAGAGCCCACTGAGGCAGCCCTTAACCCCAGTGTGCAGAAATTGTCAAAACGTGTTTTTCAGCAGAAATAAACACGTTTTGGCAACTTTGGTCATCACCATGTAACTTATAGGGCAGAAACAGCACACTTTTCAAAACGTGTTTTTCAGCCCGAAATAAACGCGTTTTGTCAGCCCTTGGAATCACAGTGTAACTGCCTAGCTCAGAAGAGCCCACTGAGGCAGCCCTTAACCCCAGTGCTCAGAAATTGTCAAAACGTGTTTTTCAGCAGAAATAAACACGTTTTGGCAACTTTGGTCACCACCATGTAACTTATAGGGCAGAAACAGCACAGTTTTCAAAACGTGTTTTTCAGCCCGAAATAAACGCGTTTTCTCAGCCCTTAGAATCGCAGTGTAACTGCCTGGCTCAGAAGAGCACACTGAGTCAGCCCTTAACCCCAGTGCTCAGAAATTGTCAAAACGTGTTTTTCAGCAGAAATAAACACGTTTTGGCAACTTTGGTCATCACCATGTAACTTATAGGGCAGAAACAGCACACTTTTCAAAACGTGTTTTTCAGCCCGAAATAAACGCGTTTTGTCAGCCCTTGGAATCACAGTGTAACTGCCTAGCTCAGAAGAGCCCACTGAGGCAGCCCTTAACCCCAGTGTGCAGAAATTGTCAAAACGTGTTTTTTAGCAGAAATAAACACGTTTTGGCAACTTTGGTCACCACCATGTAACTTATAGGGCAGAAACAGCACAGTTTTCAAAACGTGTTTTTCAGCCCGAAATAAACGCGTTTTCTCAGCCCTTAGAATCGCAGTGTAACTGCCTGTCTCAGAAGAGCACACTGAGTCAGCCCTTAACCCCAGTGCTCAGAAATTGTCAAAACGTGTTTTTCAGCAGAAATAAACACGTTTTGGCAACTTTGGTCATCACCATGTAACTTAAAGGGCAGAAACAGCACACTTTTCAAAACGTGTTTTTCAGCCCGAAATAAACGCGTTTTGTCAGCCCTTGGAATCACAGTGTAACTGCCTAGCTCAGAAGAGCCCACTGCGGCAGCCCTTAACCCCAGTGCTCAGAAATTGTCAAAACGTGTTTTTCAGCAGAAATAAACACGTTTTGGCAACTTTGGTCACCACCATGTAACTTATAGGGCAGAAACAGCAGAGTTTTCAAAACGTGTTTTTCAGCCCGAAATAAACGCGTTTTCTCAACCCTTAGAATCGCAGTGTAACTGCCTGGCTCAGAAGAGCACACTGAGTCAGCCCTTAACCCCAGTGCTCAGAAATTGTCAAAACGTGTTTTTCAGCAGAAATAAACACGTTTTGGCAATTTTGGTCATCACCATGTAACTTTTAGGTCAGAAACAGCACACTTTTCAAAACGTGTTTTTCAGCACGAAATAAACGCGTTTTGTCAGCCCTTGGAATCACAGTGTAACTGCCTAGCTCAGATAGCCCACTGAGGCAGCCCTTAACCCCAGTGTACAGAAAATGTCAAAACGTGTTTTTCAGCAGAAATAAACACGTTTTGGCAACTTTGGTCACCACCATGTAACTTATAGGGCAGAAACAGCACACTTTTCAAAACGTGTTTTTCAGCCCGAAATAAACGCGTTTTGTCAGCCCTTGGAATCACAGAGTAACTGCCTAGCTCAGAAGAGCCCACTGAGGCAGCCCTTAACCCCAGTGCTCAGAAATTGTCAAAACGTGTTTTTCAGCAGAAATAAACACGTTTTGGCAACGTTGGTCATCACCATGTAACTTATAGGGCAGAAACAGCACAGTTTTCAAAACGTGTTTTTCAGCCCGAAATAAACGCGTTTTCTCAGCTCTTAGAATCGCAGTGTAACTGCCTGGCTCAGAAGAGCACACTGAGTCAGCCCTTAACCCCAGTGCTCAGAAATTGTCAAAACGTGTTTTCCAGCAGAAATAAACACGTTTTGGCAACTTTGGTCACCACCATGTAACTTATAGGGCAGAAACAACACAGTTTTCAAAACGTGTTTTTCAGCCCGAAATAAACGCGTTTTCTCAGCCCTTAGAATCGCAGTGTAACTGCCTGGCTCAGAAGACCACACTGAGTCAGCCCTTAACCCCAGTGCTCAGAAATTGTCAAAACGTGTTTTTCAGCAGAAATAAACACGTTTTGGCAACTTTGGTCATCACCATGTAACTTATAGGGCAGAAACAGCACACTTTTCAAAACGTGTTTTTCAGCCCGAAATAAACGCGTTTTGTCAGCCCTTGGAATCACAGTGTAACTGCCTAGCTCAGAAGAGCCCACTGAGGCAGCCCTTAACCCCAGTGTGCAGAAATTGTCAAAACGTGTTTTTCAGCAGAAATAAACACGTTTTGGCAACTTTGGTCATCACCATGTAACTTATAGGGCAGAAACAGCACACTTTTCAAAACGTGTTTTTCAGCCCGAAATAAACGCGTTTTGTCAGCCCTTGGAATCACAGAGTAACTGCCTAACTCAGAAGAGCCCACTGAGGCAGCCCTTAACCCCAGTGTGCAGAAATTGTCAAAACGTGTTTTTCAGCAGAAATAAACACGTTTTGGCAACTTTGGTCATCACCATGTAACTTATAGGGCAGAAACAGCACACTTTTCAAAACGTGTTTTTCAGCCCGAAATAAACGCGTTTTGTCAGCCCTTGGAATCACAGTGTAACTGCCTAGCTCAGAAGAGCCCACTGAGGCAGCCCTTAACCCCAGTGTGCAGAAATTGTCAAAACGTGTTTTTCAGCAGAAATAAACACGTTTTGGCAACTTTGGTCATCACCATGTAACTTATAGGGCAGAAACAGCACACTTTTCAAAACGTGTTTTTCAGCCCGAAATAAACGCGTTTTGTCAGCCCTTGGAATCACAGAGTAACTGCCTAGCTCAGAAGAGCACACTGAGTCAGCCCTTAACCCCAGTGCTCAGAAATTGTCAAAACGTGTTTTTCAGCAGAAATAATCACGTTTTGGCAACTTTGGTCATCACCATGTAACTTATAGGGCAGAAACAGCACAGTTTTCAAAACGTGTTTTTCAGCCCGAAATAAACGCGTCTTTTCAGCCCTTGGAATCACAGTGTAACTGCCTAGCTCAGAAGAGCCCACTGAGGCAGCCCTTAACCCCAGTGTGCAGAAATTGTCAAAACGTGTTTTTCAGCAGAAATAAACACGTTTTGGCAACTTTGGTCATCACCATGTAACTTATAGGGCAGAAACAGCACACTTTTCAAAACGTGTTTTTCAGCCCGAAATAAACGCGTTTTGTCAGCCCTTGGAATCACAGTGTAACTGCCTAGCTCAGAAGAGCCCACTGAGGCAGCCCTTAACCCCAGTGCTCAGAAATTGTCAAAACGTGTTTTCCAGCAGAAATAAACACGTTTTGGCAACTTTGGTCACCACCATGTAACTTATAGGGCAGAAACAACACAGTTTTCAAAACGTGTTTTTCAGCCCGAAATAAACGCGTTTTCTCAGCCCTTAGAATCGCAGTGTAACTGCCTGGCTCAGAAGACCACACTGAGTCAGCCCTTAACCCCAGTGCTCAGAAATTGTCAAAACGTGTTTTTCAGCAGAAATAAACACGTTTTGGCAACTTTGGTCATCACCATGTAACTTATAGGGCAGAAACAGCACACTTTTCAAAACGTGTTTTTCAGCCCGAAATAAACGCGTTTTGTCAGCCCTTGGAATCACAGTGTAACTGCCTAGCTCAGAAGAGCCCACTGAGGCAGCCCTTAACCCCAGTGTGCAGAAATTGTCAAAACGTGTTTTTCAGCAGAAATAAACACGTTTTGGCAACTTTGGTCATCACCATGTAACTTATAGGGCAGAAACAGCACACTTTTCAAAACGTGTTTTTCAGCCCGAAATAAACGCGTTTTGTCAGCCCTTGGAATCACAGAGTAACTGCCTAGCTCAGAAGAGCCCACTGAGGCAGCCCTTAACCCCAGTGCTCAGAAATTGTCAAAACGTGTTTTCCAGCAGAAATAAACACGTTTTGGCAACTTTGGTCACCACCATGTAACTTATAGGGCAGAAACAGCACAGTTTTCAAAACGTGTTTTTCAGCCCGAAATAAACGCGTTTTCTCAGCCCTTAGAATCGCAGTGTATCTGCCTGGCTCAGAAGACCAGACTGAGTCAGCCCTTAACCCCAGTGCTCAGAAATTGTCAAAACGTGTTTTTCAGCAGAAATAAACACGTTTTGGCAACTTTGGTCATCACCATGTAACTTATAGGGCAGAAACAGCACACTTTTCAAAACGTGTTTTTCAGCCCGAAATAAACGCGTTTTGTCAGCCCTTGGAATCACAGTGTAACTGCCTAGCTCAGAAGAGCCCACTGAGGCAGCCCTTAACCCCAGTGTGCAGAAATTGTCAAAACGTGTTTTTCAGCAGAAATAAACACGTTTTGGCAACTTTGGTCACCACCATGTAACTTATAGGGCAGAAACAGCACAGTTTTCAAAACGTGTTTTTCAGCCCGAAATAAACGCGTTTTCTCAGCCCTTAGAATCGCAGTGTAACTGCCTGTCCCAGAAGAGCACACAGAGTCAGCCCTTAACCCCAGTGCTCAGAAATTGTCAAAACGTGTTTTTCAGCAGAAATAAACACGTTTTGGCAACTTTGGTCATCACCATGTAACTTATAGGGCAGAAACAGCACACTTTTCAAAACGTGTTTTTCAGCCCGAAATAAACGCGTTTTGTCAGCCCTTGGAATCACAGTGTAACTGCCTAGCTCAGAAGAGCCCACTGAGGCAGCCCTTAACCCCAGTATGCAGAAATTGTCAAAACGTGTTTTTCAGCAGAAATAAACACGTTTTGGCAACTTTGGTCACCACCATGTAACTTATAGGGCAAAAACAGCACAGTTTTCAAAACGTGTTTTTCAGCCCGAAATAAACGCGTTTTCTCAGCCCTTAGAATCGCAGTGTAACTGCCTGGCTCAGAAGAGCACACTGAGTCAGCCCTTAACCCCAGTGCTCAGAAATTGTCAAAACGTGTTTTTCAGCAGAAATAAACACGTTTTGGCAACTTTGGTCATCACCATGTAACTTATAGGGCAGAAACAGCACACTTTTCAAAACGTGTTTTTCAGCCCGAAATAAACGCGTTTTGTCAGCCCTTGGAATCACAGTGTAACTGCCTAGCTCAGAAGAGCCCACTGAGGCAGCCCTTAACCCCAGTGCTCAGAAATTGTCAAAACGTGTTTTCCAGCAGAAATAAACACGTTTTGGCAACTTTGGTCACCACCATGTAACTTATAGGGCAGAAACAGCACAGTTTTCAAAACGTGTTTTTCAGCCCGAAATAAACGCGTTTTCTCAGCCCTTAGAATCGCAGTGTAACTGCCTGTCTCAGAAGAGCACACTGAGTCAGCCCTTAACCCCAGTGCTCACAAATTGTCAAAACGTGTTTTTCAGCAGAAATAAACACGTTTTGGCAACTTTGGTCACCACCATGTAACTTATAGGGCAGAAACAGCACAGTTTTCAAAACGTGTTTTTCAGCCAGAAATAAACGCGTTTTCTCAGCCCTTAGAATCACAGTGTAACTGCCTGTCTCAGAAGAGCACACTGAGTCAGCCCTTAACCCCAGTGCTCAGAAATTGTCAAAACGTGTTTTTCAGCAGAAATAAACACGTTTTGGCAACTTTGGTCATCACCATGTAACTTATAGGGCAGAAACAGCACACTTTTCAAAACGTGTTTTTCAGCCCGAAATAAACGCGTTTTCTCAGCCCTTAGAATCGCAGTGTAACTGCCTGGCTCAGAAGAGCACACTGAGTCAGCCCTTAACCCCAGTGTGCAGAAATTGTCAAAACGTGTTTTTCAGCAGAAATAAACACGTTTTGGCAACTTTGGTCATCACCATGTAACTTATAGGGCAGAAACAGCACACTTTTCAAAACGTGTTTTTCAGCCCGAAATAAACGCGTTTTGTCAGCCCTTGGAATCACAGTGTAACTGCCTAGCTCAGAAGAGCCCACTGAGACAGCCCTTAACCCCAGTGCTCAGAAATTGTCAAAACGTGTTTTCCAGCAGAAATAAACACGTTTTGGCAACTTTGGTCACCACCATGTAACTTATAGGGCAGAAACAGCACAGTTTTCAAAACGTGTTTTTCAGCCCGAAATAAACGCGTTTTCTCAGCCCTTAGAATCGCAGTGTATCTGCCTGGCTCAGAAGACCAGACTGAGTCAGCCCTTAACCCCAGTGCTCAGAAATTGTCAAAACGTGTTTTTCAGCAGAAATAAACACGTTTTGGCAACTTTGGTCATCACCATGTAACTTATAGGGCAGAAACAGCACACTTTTCAAAACGTGTTTTTCAGCCCGAAATAAACGCGTTTTGTCAGCCCTTGGAATCACAGTGTAACTGCCTAGCTCAGAAGAGCCCACTGAGGCAGCCCTTAACCCCAGTGTGCAGAAATTGTCAAAACGTGTTTTTCAGCAGAAATAAACACGTTTTGGCAACTTTGGTCACCACCATGTAACTTATAGGGCAGAAACAGCACAGTTTTCAAAACGTGTTTTTCAGCCCGAAATAAACGCGTTTTCTCAGCCCTTAGAATCGCAGTGTAACTGCCTGTCCCAGAAGAGCACACAGAGTCAGCCCTTAACCCCAGTGCTCAGAAATTGTCAAAACGTGTTTTTCAGCAGAAATAAACACGTTTTGGCAACTTTGGTCATCACCATGTAACTTATAGGGCAGAAACAGCACACTTTTCAAAACGTGTTTTTCAGCCCGAAATAAACGCGTTTTGTCAGCCCTTGGAATCACAGTGTAACTGCCTAGCTCAGAAGAGCCCACTGAGGCAGCCCTTAACCCCAGTATGCAGAAATTGTCAAAACGTGTTTTTCAGCAGAAATAAACACGTTTTGGCAACTTTGGTCACCACCATGTAACTTATAGGGCAAAAACAGCACAGTTTTCAAAACGTGTTTTTCAGCCCGAAATAAACGCGTTTTCTCAGCCCTTAGAATCGCAGTGTAACTGCCTGGCTCAGAAGAGCACACTGAGTCAGCCCTTAACCCCAGTGCTCAGAAATTGTCAAAACGTGTTTTTCAGCAGAAATAAACACGTTTTGGCAACTTTGGTCATCACCATGTAACTTATAGGGCAGAAACAGCACACTTTTCAAAACGTGTTTTTCAGCCCGAAATAAACGCGTTTTGTCAGCCCTTGGAATCACAGTGTAACTGCCTAGCTCAGAAGAGCCCACTGAGGCAGCCCTTAACCCCAGTGCTCAGAAATTGTCAAAACGTGTTTTCCAGCAGAAATAAACACGTTTTGGCAACTTTGGTCACCACCATGTAACTTATAGGGCAGAAACAGCACAGTTTTCAAAACGTGTTTTTCAGCCCGAAATAAACGCGTTTTCTCAGCCCTTAGAATCGCAGTGTAACTGCCTGTCTCAGAAGAGCACACTGAGTCAGCCCTTAACCCCAGTGCTCACAAATTGTCAAAACGTGTTTTTCAGCAGAAATAAACACGTTTTGGCAACTTTGGTCACCACCATGTAACTTATAGGGCAGAAACAGCACAGTTTTCAAAACGTGTTTTTCAGCCAGAAATAAACGTGTTTTCTCAGCCCTTAGAATCGCAGTGTAACTGCCTGTCTCAGAAGAGCACACTGAGTCAGCCCTTAACCCCAGTGCTCAGAAATTGTCAAAACGTGTTTTTCAGCAGATATAAACACGTTTTGGCAACTTTGGTCATCACCATGTAACTTATAGGGCAGAAACAGCACACTTTTCAAAACGTGTTTTTCAGCCCGAAATAAACGCGTTTTCTCAGCCCTTAGAATCGCAGTGTAACTGCCTGGCTCAGAAGAGCACACTGAGTCAGCCCTTAACCCCAGTGCTCAGAAATTGTCAAAACGTGTTTTTCAGCAGAAATAAACACGTTTTGGCAACTTTGGTCATCACCATGTAACTTATAGGGCAGAAACAGCACAGTTTTCAAAACGTGTTTTTCAGTCCGAAATAAACGCGTTTTGTCAGCCCTTGGAATCACAGTGTAACTGCCTAGCTCAGAAGAGCACACTGAGGCAGCCCTTAACCCCAGTGCTCAGAAATTGTCAAAACGTGTTTTCCAGCAGAAATAAACACGTTTTGGCAACTTTGGTCACCACCATGTAACTTATAGGGCAGAAACAGCACAGTTTTCAAAACGTGTTTTTCAGCCCGAAATAAACGCGTTTTCTCAGCCCTTAGAATCGCAGTGTAACTGCCTGTCTCAGAAGAGCACACTGAGTCAGCCCTTAACCCCAGTGCTCAGAAATTGTCAAAACGTGTTTTTCAGCAGAAATAAACACGTTTTGGCAACTTTGGTCATCACCATGTAACTTATAGGGCAGAAACAGCACACTTTTCAAAACGTGTTTTTCAGCCCGAAATAAACGCGTTTTGTCAGCCCTTGGAATCACAGTGTAACTGCCTAGCTCAGAAGAGCCCACTGAGGCAGCCCTTAACCCCAGTGTGCAGAAATTGTCAAAACGTGTTTTTCAGCAGAAATAAACACGTTTTGGCAACTTTGGTCATCACCATGTAACTTATAGGGCAGAAACAGCACACTTTTCAAAACGTGTTTTTCAGCCCGAAATAAACGCGTTTTGTCAGCCCTTGGAATCACAGTGTAACTGCCTAGCTCAGAAGAGCCCACTGAGGCAGCCCTTAACCCCAGTGCTCAGAAATTGTCAAAACGTGTTTTTCAGCAGAAATAAACACGTTTTGGCAACTTTGGTCACCACCATGTAACTTATAGGGCAGAAACAGCACAGTTTTCAAAACGTGTTTTTCAGCCCGAAATAAACGCGTTTTCTCAGCCCTTAGAATCGCAGTGTAACTGCCTGGCTCAGAAGAGCACACTGAGTCAGCCCTTAACCCCAGTGCTCAGAAATTGTCAAAACGTGTTTTTCAGCAGAAATAAACACGTTTTGGCAACTTTGGTCATCACCATGTAACTTATAGGGCAGAAACAGCACACTTTTCAAAACGTGTTTTTCAGCCCGAAATAAACGCGTTTTGTCAGCCCTTGGAATCACAGTGTAACTGCCTAGCTCAGAAGAGCCCACTGCGGCAGCCCTTAACCCCAGTGCTCAGAAATTGTCAAAACGTGTTTTTCAGCAGAAATAAACACGTTTTGGCAACTTTGGTCACCACCATGTAACTTATAGGGCAGAAACAGCACAGTTTTCAAAACGTGTTTTTCAGCCCGAAATAAACGCGTTTTCTCAGCCCTTAGAATCGCAGTGTAACTGCCTGTCTCAGAAGAGCACACTGAGTCAGCCCTTAACCCCAGTGCTCAGAAATTGTCAAAACGTGTTTTTCAGCAGAAATAAACACGTTTTGGCAACTTTGGTCATCACCATGTAACTTTTAGGTCAGAAACAGCACACTTTTCAAAACGTGTTTTTCAGCACGAAATAAACGCGTTTTGTCAGCCCTTGGAATCACAGTGTAACTGCCTAGCTCAGATAGCCCACTGAGGCAGCCCTTAACCCCAGTGTACAGAAAATGTCAAAACGTGTTTTTCAGCAGAAATAAACACGTTTTGGCAACTTTGGTCACCACCATGTAACTTATAGGGCAGAAACAGCACAGTTTTCAAAACGTGTTTTTCAGCCCGAAATAAACGCGTTTTCTCAGCCCTTAGAATCGCAGTGTAACTGCCTGTCTCAGAAGAGCACACTGAGTCAGCCCTTAACCCCAGTGCTCAGAAATTGTCAAAACGTGTTTTTCAGCAGAAATAAACACGTTTTGGCAACTTTGGTCATCACCATGTAACTTATAGGGCAGAAACAGCACACTTTTCAAAACGTGTTTTTCAGCCCGAAATAAACGCGTTTTGTCAGCCCTTGGAATCACAGTGTAACTGCCTAGCTCAGAAGAGCCCACTGAGGCAGCCCTTAACCCCAGTGTGCAGAAATTGTCAAAACGTGTTTTTCAGCAGAAATAAACACGTTTTGGCAACTTTGGTCATCACCATGTAACTTATAGGGCAGAAACAGCACACTTTTCAAAACGTGTTTTTCAGCCCGAAATAAACGCGTTTTGTCAGCCCTTGGAATCACAGTGTAACTGCCTAGCTCAGAAGAGCCCACTGAGGCAGCCCTTAACCCCAGTGCTCAGAAATTGTCAAAACGTGTTTTTCAGCAGAAATAAACACGTTTTGGCAACTTTGGTCACCACCATGTAACTTATAGGGCAGAAACAGCACAGTTTTCAAAACGTGTTTTTCAGCCCGAAATAAACGCGTTTTCTCAGCCCTTAGAATCGCAGTGTAACTGCCTGGCTCAGAAGAGCACACTGAGTCAGCCCTTAACCCCAGTGCTCAGAAATTGTCAAAACGTGTTTTTCAGCAGAAATAAACACGTTTTGGCAACTTTGGTCATCACCATGTAACTTATAGGGCAGAAACAGCACACTTTTCAAAACGTGTTTTTCAGCCCGAAATAAACGCGTTTTGTCAGCCCTTGGAATCACAGTGTAACTGCCTAGCTCAGAAGAGCCCACTGAGGCAGCCCTTAACCCCAGTGCTCAGAAATTGTCAAAACGTGTTTTCCAGCAGAAATAAACACGTTTTGGCAACTTTGGTCACCACCATGTAACTTATAGGGCAGAAACAGCACAGTTTTCAAAACGTGTTTTTCAGCCCGAAATAAACGCGTTTTCTCAGCCCTTAGAATCGCAGTGTAACTGCCTGTCTCAGAAGAGCACACTGAGTCAGCCCTTAACCCCAGTGCTCAGAAATTGTCAAAACGTGTTTTTCAGCAGAAATAAACACGTTTTGGCAACTTTGGTCACCACCATGTAACTTATAGGGCAGAAACAGCACAGTTTTCAAAACGTGTTTTTCAGCCCGAAATAAACGCGTTTTCTCAGCCCTTAGAATCGCAGTGTAACTGCCTGGCTCAGAAGAGCACACTGAGTCAGCCCTTAACCCCAGTGCTCAGAAATTGTCAAAACGTGTTTTTCAGCAGAAATAAACACGTTTTGGCAACTTTGGTCATCACCATGTAACTTATAGGGCAGAAACAGCACACTTTTCAAAACGTGTTTTTCAGTCGGAAATAAACGCGTTTTGTCAGCCCTTGGAATCACAGTGTAACTGCCTAGCTCAGAAGAGCCCTCTGAGTCAGCCCTTAACCCCAGTGTGCAGAAATTGTCAAAACGTGTTTTTCAGCAGAAATAAACACGTTTTGGCAACTTTGGTCACCACCATGTAACTTATAGGGCAGAAACAGCACACTTTTCAAAACGTGTTTTTCAGCCCGAAATAAACGCGTTTTGTCAGCCCTTGGAATCACAGTGTAACTGCCTAGCTCAGAAGAGCCCACTGAGGCAGCCCTTAACCCAAGTGTGCAGAAATTGTCAAAACGTGTTTTTCAGCAGAAATAAACACGTTTTGGCAACTTTGGTCATCACCATGTAACTTATAGGGCAGAAACAGCACACTTTTCAAAACGTGTTTTTCAGCCCGAAATAAACGCGTTTTGTCAGCCCTTGGAATCACAGTGTAACTGCCTAGCTCAGAAGAGCCCACTGAGGCAGCCCTTAACCCCAGTGCTCAGAAATTGTCAAAACGTGTTTTTCAGCAGAAATAAACACGTTTTGGCAACTTTGGTCACCACCATGTAACTTATAGGGCAGAAACAGCACAGTTTTCAAAACGTGTTTTTCAGCCCGAAATAAACGCGTTTTCTCAGCCCTTAGAATCGCAGTGTAACTGCCTGGCTCAGAAGAGCACACTGAGTCAGCCCTTAACCCCAGTGCTCAGAAATTGTCAAAACGTGTTTTTCAGCAGAAATAAACACGTTTTGGCAACTTTGGTCATCACCATGTAACTTATATGGCAGAAACAGCACACTTTTCAAAACGTGTTTTTCAGCCCGAAATAAATGCGTTTTGTCAGCCCTTGGAATCACAGTGTAACTGCCTAGCTCAGAAGAGCCCACTGAGGCAGCCCTTAACCCCAGTGCTCAGAAATTGTCAAAACGTGTTTTTCAGCAGAAATAAACACGTTTTGGCAACGTTGGTCATCACCATGTAACTTATAGGGCAGAAACAGCACAGTTTTCAAAACGTGTTTTTCAGCCCGAAATAAACGCGTTTTCTCAGCCCTTAGAATCGCAGTGTAACTGCCTGGCTCAGAAGAGCACACTGAGTCAGCCCTTAACCCCAGTGCTCAGAAATTATCAAAACGTGTTTTTCAGCAGAAATAAACACGTTTTGGCAACTTTGGTCATCACCATGTAACTTATAGGGCAGAAACAGCACACTTTTCAAAACGTGTTTTTCAGCCCGAAATAAACGCGTTTTGTCAGGCCTTGGAATCACAGTGTAACTGCCTAGCTCAGAAGAGCCCACTGAGGCAGCCCTTAACCCCCGTGTGCAGAAATTGTCAAAACGTGTTTTTCAGCAGAAATAAACACGTTTTGGCAACTTTGGTCATCACCATGTAACTTATAGGGCAGAAACAGCACACTTTTCAAAACGTGTTTTTCAGCCCGAAATAAACGCGTTTTGTCAGCCCTTGGAATCACAGTGTAACTGCCTACCTCAGAAGAGCCCACTAAGGCAGCCCTTAACCCCAGTGCTCAGAAATTGTCAAAACGTGTTTTCCAGCAGAAATAAACACGTTTTGGCAACTTTGGTCACCACCATGTAACTTATAGGGCAGAAACAGCACAGTTTTCAAAACGTGTTTTTCAGCCCGAAATAAACGCGTTTTCTCAGCCCTTAGAATCGCAGTGTAACTGCCTGTCTCAGAAGAGCACACTGAGTCAGCCCTTAACCCCAGTGCTCAGAAATTGTCAAAACGTGTTTTTCAGCAGAAATAAACACGTTTTGGCAACTTTGGTCATCACCATGTAACTTATAGGGCAGAAACAGCACACTTTTCAAAACGTGTTTTTCAGCCCGAAATAAACGCGTTTTGTCAGCCCTTGGAATCACAGTGTAACTGCCTAGCTCAGAAGAGCCCACTGAGGCAGCCCTTAACCCCAGTGTGCAGAAATTGTCAAAACGTGTTTTTCAGCAGAAATAAACACGTTTTGGCAACTTTGGTCACCACCATGTAACTTATAGGGCAGAAACAGCACAGTTTTCAAAACGTGTTTTTCAGCCCGAAATAAACGCGTTTTGTCAGCCCTTGGAATCACAGTGTAACTGCCTAGCTCAGAAGAGCCCACTGAGGCAGCCCTTAACCCCAGTGCTCAGAAATTGTCAAAACGTGTTTTTCAGCAGAAATAAACACGTTTTGGCAACTTTGGTCACCACCATGTAACTTATAGGGCAGAAACAGCACAGTTTTCAAAACGTGTTTTTCAGCCCGAAATAAACGCGTTTTCTCAGCCCTTAGAATCGCAGTGTAACTGCCTGGCTCAGAAGAGCACACTGAGTCAGCCCTTAACCCCAGTGCTCAGAAATTGTCAAAACGTGTTTTTCAGCAGAAATAAACACGTTTTGGCAACTTTGGTCATCACCATGTAACTTATAGGGCAGAAACAGCACACTTTTCAAAACGTGTTTTTCAGCCCGAAATAAACGCGTTTTGTCAGCCCTTGGAATCACAGTGTAACTGCCTAGCTCAGAAGAGCCCACTGAGGCAGCCCTTAACCCCAGTGTGCAGAAATTGTCAAAACGTGTTTTTCAGCAGAAATAAACATGTTTTGGCAACTTTGGTCACCACCATGTAACTTATAGGGCAGAAACAGCACAGTTTTCAAAACGTGTTTTTCAGCCCGAAATAAACGCGTTTTCTCAGCCCTTAGAATCGCAGTGTAACTGCCTGTCTCAGAAGAGCACACTGAGTCAGCCCTTAACCCCAGTGCTCAGAAATTGTCAAAACGTGTTTTTCAGCAGAAATAAACACGTTTTGGCAACTTTGGTCATCACCATGTAACTTATAGGGCAGAAACAGCACACTTTTCAAAACGTGTTTTTCAGCCCGAAATAAACGCGTTTTGTCAGCCCTTGGAATCACAGTGTAACTGCCTAGCTCAGAAGAGCCCACTGAGGCAGCCCTTAACCCCAGTGTGCAGAAATTGTCAAAACGTGTTTTTCAGCAGAAATAAACACGTTTTGGCAACTTTGGTCATCACCATGTAACTTATAGGGCAGAAACAGCACACTTTTCAAAACGTGTTTTTCAGCCCGAAATAAACGCGTTTTGTCAGCCCTTGGAATCACAGTGTAACTGCCTAGCTCAGAAGAGTCCACTAAGGCAGCCCTTAACCCCAGTGCTCAGAAATTGTCAAAACGTGTTTTCCAGCAGAAATAAACACGTTTTGGCAACTTTGGTCACCACCATGTAACTTATAGGGCAGAAACAGCACAGTTTTCAAAACGTGTTTTTCAGCCGGAAATAAACGCGTTTTGTCAGCCCTTGGAATCACAGAGTAACTGCCTAGCTCAGAAGAGCCCACTGAGGCAGCCCTTAACCCCAGTGTGCAGAAATTGTCAAAACGTGTTTTTCAGCAGAAATAAACACGTTTTGGCAACTTTGGTCATCACCATGTAACTTATAGGGCAGAAACAGCACACTTTTCAAAACGTGTTTTTCAGCCCGAAATAAACGCGTTTTGTCAGCCCTTGGAATCACAGAGTAACTGCCTAGCTCAGAAGAGCCCACTGAGGCAGCCCTTAACCCCAGTGCTCAGAAATTGTCAAAACGTGTTTTTCAGCAGAAATAAACACGTTTTGGCAACTTTGGTCATCACCATGTAACTTATAGGGCAGAAACAGCACAGTTTTCAAAACGTGTTTTTCAGCCCGAAATAAACGCGTTTTCTCAGCCCTTAGAATCGCAGTGTAACTGCCTGGCTCAGAAGAGCACACTGAGTCAGCCCTTAACCCCAGTGCTCAGAAATTGTCAAAACGTGTTTTTCAGCAGAAATAAACACGTTTTGGCAACTTTGGTCATCACCATGTAACTTATAGGGCAGAAACAGCACACTTTTCAAAACGTGTTTTTCAGCCCGAAATAAACGCGTTTTGTCAGCCCTTGGAATCACAGTGTAACTGCCTAGCTCAGAAGAGCCCACTGAGGCAGCCCTTAACCCCAGTGCTCAGAAATTGTCAAAACGTGTTTTTCAGCAGAAATAAACACGTTTTGGCAACTTTGGTCACCACCATGTAACTTATAGGGCAGAAACAGCACAGTTTTCAAAACGTGTTTTTCAGCCCGAAATAAACGCGTTTTGTCAGCCCTTGGAATCACAGTGTAACTGCCTAGCTCAGAAGAGCCCACTGAGGCAGCCCTTAACCCCAGTGTGCAGAAATTGTCAAAACGTGTTTTTCAGCAGAAATAAACATGTTTTGGCAACTTTGGTCACCACCATGTAACTTATAGGGCAGAAACAGCACAGTTTTCAAAACGTGTTTTTCAGCCCGAAATAAACGCGTTTTCTCAGCCCTTAGAATCGCAGTGTAACTGCCTGTCTCAGAAGAGCACACTGAGTCAGCCCTTAACCCCAGTGCTCAGAAATTGTCAAAACGTGTTTTTCAGCAGAAATAAACACGTTTTGGCAACTTTGGTCATCACCATGTAACTTATAGGGCAGAAACAGCACACTTTTCAAAACGTGTTTTTCAGCCCGAAATAAACGCGTTTTGTCAGCCCTTGGAATCACAGTGTAACTGCCTAGCTCAGAAGAGCCCACTGAGGCAGCCCTTAACCCCAGTGTGCAGAAATTGTCAAAACGTGTTTTTCAGCAGAAATAAACACGTTTTGGCAAACTTTGGTCACCACCATGTAACTTATAGGGCAGAAACAGCACAGTTTTCAAAACGTGTTTTTCAGCCCGAAATAAACGCGTTTTCTCAGCCCTTAGAATCGCAGTGTAACTGCCTGTCCCAGAAGAGCACACAGAGTCAGCCCTTAACCCCAGTGCACAGAAATTGTCAAAACGTGTTTTTCAGCAGAAATAAACACGTTTTGGCAACTTTGGTCATCACCATGTAACTTATAGGGCAGAAACAGCACACTTTTCAAAACGTGTTTTTCAGCCCGAAATAAACGCGTTTTGTCAGCCCTTGGAATCACAGTGTAACTGCCTAGCTCAGAAGAGCCCACTGAGGCAGCCCTTAACCCCAGTATGCAGAAATTGTCAAAACGTGTTTTTCAGCAGAAATAAACACGTTTTGGCAACTTTGGTCACCACCATGTAACTTATAGGGCAGAAACAGCACAGTTTTCAAAACGTGTTTTTCAGCCCGAAATAAACGCGTTTTCTCAGCCCTTAGAATCGCAGTGTAACTGCCTGTCTCAGAAGAGCACACTGAGTCAGCCCTTAACCCCAGTGCTCAGAAATTGTCAAAACGTGTTTTTCAGCAGAAATAAACACGTTTTGGCAACTTTGGTCATCACCATGTAACTTATAGGGCAGAAACAGCACACTTTTCAAAACGTGTTTTTCAGCCCGAAATAAACGCGTTTTGTCAGCCCTTGGAATCACAGTGTAACTGCCTAGCTCAGAAGAGCCCACTGAGGCAGCCCTTAACCCCCGTGTGCAGAAATTGTCAAAACGTGTTTTTCAGCAGAAATAAACACGTTTTGGCAACTTTGGTCATCACCATGTAACTTATAGGGCAGAAACAGCACACTTTTCAAAACGTGTTTTTCAGCCCGAAATAAACGCGTTTTGTCAGCCCTTGGAATCACAGTGTAACTGCCTACCTCAGAAGAGCCCACTAAGGCAGCCCTTAACCCCAGTGCTCAGAAATTGTCAAAACGTGTTTTCCAGCAGAAATAAACACGTTTTGGCAACTTTGGTCACCACCATGTAACTTATAGGGCAGAAACAGCACAGTTTTCAAAACGTGTTTTTCAGCCCGAAATAAACGCGTTTTCTCAGCCCTTAGAATCGCAGTGTAACTGCCTGTCTCAGAAGAGCACACTGAGTCAGCCCTTAACCCCAGTGCTCAGAAATTGTCAAAACGTGTTTTTCAGCAGAAATAAACACGTTTTGGCAACTTTGGTCATCACCATGTAACTTATAGGGCAGAAACAGCACACTTTTCAAAACGTGTTTTTCAGCCCGAAATAAACGCGTTTTGTCAGCCCTTGGAATCACAGTGTAACTGCCTAGCTCAGAAGAGCCCACTGAGGCAGCCCTTAACCCCAGTGTGCAGAAATTGTCAAAACGTGTTTTTCAGCAGAAATAAACACGTTTTGGCAACTTTGGTCACCACCATGTAACTTATAGGGCAGAAACAGCACAGTTTTCAAAACGTGTTTTTCAGCCCGAAATAAACGCGTTTTGTCAGCCCTTGGAATCACAGTGTAACTGCCTAGCTCAGAAGAGCCCACTGAGGCAGCCCTTAACCCCAGTGCTCAGAAATTGTCAAAACGTGTTTTTCAGCAGAAATAAACACGTTTTGGCAACTTTGGTCACCACCATGTAACTTATAGGGCAGAAACAGCACAGTTTTCAAAACGTGTTTTTCAGCCCGAAATAAACGCGTTTTCTCAGCCCTTAGAATCGCAGTGTAACTGCCTGGCTCAGAAGAGCACACTGAGTCAGCCCTTAACCCCAGTGCTCAGAAATTGTCAAAACGTGTTTTTCAGCAGAAATAAACACGTTTTGGCAACTTTGGTCATCACCATGTAACTTATAGGGCAGAAACAGCACACTTTTCAAAACGTGTTTTTCAGCCCGAAATAAACGCGTTTTGTCAGCCCTTGGAATCACAGTGTAACTGCCTAGCTCAGAAGAGCCCACTGAGGCAGCCCTTAACCCCAGTGTGCAGAAATTGTCAAAACGTGTTTTTCAGCAGAAATAAACATGTTTTGGCAACTTTGGTCACCACCATGTAACTTATAGGGCAGAAACAGCACAGTTTTCAAAACGTGTTTTTCAGCCCGAAATAAACGCGTTTTCTCAGCCCTTAGAATCGCAGTGTAACTGCCTGTCTCAGAAGAGCACACTGAGTCAGCCCTTAACCCCAGTGCTCAGAAATTGTCAAAACGTGTTTTTCAGCAGAAATAAACACGTTTTGGCAACTTTGGTCATCACCATGTAACTTATAGGGCAGAAACAGCACACTTTTCAAAACGTGTTTTTCAGCCCGAAATAAACGCGTTTTGTCAGCCCTTGGAATCACAGTGTAACTGCCTAGCTCAGAAGAGCCCACTGAGGCAGCCCTTAACCCCAGTGCTCAGAAATTGTCAAAACGTGTTTTTCAGCAGAAATAAACACGTTTTGGCAACTTTGGTCATCACCATGTAACTTATAGGGCAGAAACAGCACACTTTTCAAAACGTGTTTTTCAGCCCGAAATAAACGCGTTTTGTCAGCCCTTGGAATCACAGTGTAACTGCCTAGCTCAGAAGAGCCCACTGAGGCAGCCCTTAACCCCAGTGTGCAGAAATTGTCAAAACGTGTTTTTCAGCAGAAATAAACACGTTTTGGCAACTTTGGTCACCACCATGTAACTTATAGGGCAGAAACAGCACAGTTTTCAAAACGTGTTTTTCAGCCCGAAATAAACGCGTTTTGTCAGCCCTTGGAATCACAGTGTAACTGCCTAGCTCAGAAGAGCCCACTGAGGCAGCCCTTAACCCCAGTGCTCAGAAATTGTCAAAACGTGTTTTTCAGCAGAAATAAACACGTTTTGGCAACTTTGGTCACCACCATGTAACTTATAGGGCAGAAACAGCACAGTTTTCAAAACGTGTTTTTCAGCCTGAAATAAACGCGTTTTCTCAGCCCTTAGAATCGCAGTGTAACTGCCTGGCTCAGAAGAGCACACTGAGTCAGCCCTTAACCCCAGTGCTCAGAAATTGTCAAAACGTGTTTTTCAGCAGAAATAAACACGTTTTGGCAACTTTGGTCATCACCATGTAACTTATAGGGCAGAAACAGCACACTTTTCAAAACGTGTTTTTCAGCCCGAAATAAACGCGTTTTGTCAGCCCTTGGAATCACAGTGTAACTGCCTAGCTCAGAAGAGCCCACTGAGGCAGCCCTTAACCCCAGTGTGCAGAAATTGTCAAAACGTGTTTTTCAGCAGAAATAAACATGTTTTGGCAACTTTGGTCACCACCATGTAACTTATAGGGCAGAAACAGCACAGTTTTCAAAACGTGTTTTTCAGCCCGAAATAAACGCGTTTTCTCAGCCCTTAGAATCGCAGTGTAACTGCCTGTCTCAGAAGAGCACACTGAGTCAGCCCTTAACCCCAGTGCTCAGAAATTGTCAAAACGTGTTTTTCAGCAGAAATAAACACGTTTTGGCAACTTTGGTCATCACCATGTAACTTATAGGGCAGAAACAGCACACTTTTCAAAACGTGTTTTTCAGCCCGAAATAAACGCGTTTTGTCAGCCCTTGGAATCACAGTGTAACTGCCTAGCTCAGAAGAGCCCACTGAGGCAGCCCTTAACCCCAGTGTGCAGAAATTGTCAAAACGTGTTTTTCAGCAGAAATAAACACGTTTTGGCAACTTTGGTCATCACCATGTAACTTATAGGGCAGAAACAGCACACTTTTCAAAACGTGTTTTTCAGCCCGAAATAAACGCGTTTTGTCAGCCCTTGGAATCACAGTGTAACTGCCTAGCTCAGAAGAGTCCACTAAGGCAGCCCTTAACCCCAGTGCTCAGAAATTGTCAAAACGTGTTTTCCAGCAGAAATAAACACGTTTTGGCAACTTTGGTCACCACCATGTAACTTATAGGGCAGAAACAGCACAGTTTTCAAAACGTGTTTTTCAGCCGGAAATAAACGCGTTTTGTCAGCCCTTGGAATCACAGAGTAACTGCCTAGCTCAGAAGAGCCCACTGAGGCAGCCCTTAACCCCAGTGTGCAGAAATTGTCAAAACGTGTTTTTCAGCAGAAATAAACACGTTTTGGCAACTTTGGTCATCACCATGTAACTTATAGGGCAGAAACAGCACACTTTTCAAAACGTGTTTTTCAGCCCGAAATAAACGCGTTTTGTCAGCCCTTGGAATCACAGAGTAACTGCCTAGCTCAGAAGAGCCCACTGAGGCAGCCCTTAACCCCAGTGCTCAGAAATTGTCAAAACGTGTTTTTCAGCAGAAATAAACACGTTTTGGCAACTTTGGTCATCACCATGTAACTTATAGGGCAGAAACAGCACAGTTTTCAAAACGTGTTTTTCAGCCCGAAATAAACGCGTTTTCTCAGCCCTTAGAATCGCAGTGTAACTGCCTGGCTCAGAAGAGCACACTGAGTCAGCCCTTAACCCCAGTGCTCAGAAATTGTCAAAACGTGTTTTTCAGCAGAAATAAACACGTTTTGGCAACTTTGGTCATCACCATGTAACTTATAGGGCAGAAACAGCACACTTTTCAAAACGTGTTTTTCAGCCCGAAATAAACGCGTTTTGTCAGCCCTTGGAATCACAGTGTAACTGCCTAGCTCAGAAGAGCCCACTGAGGCAGCCCTTAACCCCAGTGCTCAGAAATTGTCAAAACGTGTTTTTCAGCAGAAATAAACACGTTTTGGCAACTTTGGTCACCACCATGTAACTTATAGGGCAGAAACAGCACAGTTTTCAAAACGTGTTTTTTCAGCCCGAAATAAACGCGTTTTCTCAGCCCTTAGAATCGCAGTGTAACTGCCTGGCTCAGAAGAGCACACTGAGTCAGCCCTTAACCCCAGTGCTCAGAAATTGTCAAAACGTGTTTTTCAGCAGAAATAAACACGTTTTGGCAACTTTGGTCATCACCATGTAACTTTTAGGGCAGAAACAGCACACTTTTCAAAACGTGTTTTTCAGCACGAAATAAACGCGTTTTGTCAGCCCTTGGAATCACAGTGTAACTGCCTAGCTCAGAAGAGCCCACTGAGACAGCCCTTAACCCCAGTGCTCAGAAATTGTCAAAACGTGTTTTCCAGCAGAAATAAACACGTTTTGGCAACTTTGGTCACCACCATGTAACTTATAGGGCAGAAACAGCACAGTTTTCAAAACGTGTTTTTCAGCCCGAAATAAACGCGTTTTCTCAGCCCTTAGAATCGCAGTGTATCTGCCTGGCTCAGAAGACCAGACTGAGTCAGCCCTTAACCCCAGTGCTCAGAAATTGTCAAAACGTGTTTTTCAGCAGAAATAAACACGTTTTGGCAACTTTGGTCATCACCATGTAACTTATAGGGCAGAAACAGCACACTTTTCAAAACGTGTTTTTCAGCCCGAAATAAACGCGTTTTGTCAGCCCTTGGAATCACAGTGTAACTGCCTAGCTCAGAAGAGCCCACTGAGGCAGCCCTTAACCCCAGTGTGCAGAAATTGTCAAAACGTGTTTTTCAGCAGAAATAAACACGTTTTGGCAACTTTGGTCACCACCATGTAACTTATAGGGCAGAAACAGCACAGTTTTCAAAACGTGTTTTTCAGCCCGAAATAAACGCGTTTTCTCAGCCCTTAGAATCGCAGTGTAACTGCCTGTCCCAGAAGAGCACACAGAGTCAGCCCTTAACCCCAGTGCTCAGAAATTGTCAAAACGTGTTTTTCAGCAGAAATAAACACGTTTTGGCAACTTTGGTCATCACCATGTAACTTATAGGGCAGAAACAGCACACTTTTCAAAACGTGTTTTTCAGCCCGAAATAAACGCGTTTTGTCAGCCCTTGGAATCACAGTGTAACTGCCTAGCTCAGAAGAGCCCACTGAGGCAGCCCTTAACCCCAGTATGCAGAAATTGTCAAAACGTGTTTTTCAGCAGAAATAAACACGTTTTGGCAACTTTGGTCACCACCATGTAACTTATAGGGCAAAAACAGCACAGTTTTCAAAACGTGTTTTTCAGCCCGAAATAAACGCGTTTTCTCAGCCCTTAGAATCGCAGTGTAACTGCCTGGCTCAGAAGAGCACACTGAGTCAGCCCTTAACCCCAGTGCTCAGAAATTGTCAAAACGTGTTTTTCAGCAGAAATAAACACGTTTTGGCAACTTTGGTCATCACCATGTAACTTATAGGGCAGAAACAGCACACTTTTCAAAACGTGTTTTTCAGCCCGAAATAAACGCGTTTTGTCAGCCCTTGGAATCACAGTGTAACTGCCTAGCTCAGAAGAGCCCACTGAGGCAGCCCTTAACCCCAGTGCTCAGAAATTGTCAAAACGTGTTTTCCAGCAGAAATAAACACGTTTTGGCAACTTTGGTCACCACCATGTAACTTATAGGGCAGAAACAGCACAGTTTTCAAAACGTGTTTTTCAGCCCGAAATAAACGCGTTTTCTCAGCCCTTAGAATCGCAGTGTAACTGCCTGTCTCAGAAGAGCACACTGAGTCAGCCCTTAACCCCAGTGCTCACAAATTGTCAAAACGTGTTTTTCAGCAGAAATAAACACGTTTTGGCAACTTTGGTCACCACCATGTAACTTATAGGGCAGAAACAGCACAGTTTTCAAAACGTGTTTTTCAGCCAGAAATAAACGCGTTTTCTCAGCCCTTAGAATCGCAGTGTAACTGCCTGTCTCAGAAGAGCACACTGAGTCAGCCCTTAACCCCAGTGCTCAGAAATTGTCAAAACGTGTTTTTCAGCAGAAATAAACACGTTTTGGCAACTTTGGTCATCACCATGTAACTTATAGGGCAGAAACAGCACACTTTTCAAAACGTGTTTTTCAGCCCGAAATAAACGCGTTTTCTCAGCCCTTAGAATCGCAGTGTAACTGCCTGGCTCAGAAGAGCACACTGAGTCAGCCCTTAACCCCAGTGTGCAGAAATTGTCAAAACGTGTTTTTCAGCAGAAATAAACACGTTTTGGCAACTTTGGTCATCACCATGTAACTTATAGGGCAGAAACAGCACACTTTTCAAAACGTGTTTTTCAGCCCGAAATAAACGCGTTTTGTCAGCCCTTGGAATCACAGTGTAACTGCCTAGCTCAGAAGAGCCCACTGAGACAGCCCTTAACCCCAGTGCTCAGAAATTGTCAAAACGTGTTTTCCAGCAGAAATAAACACGTTTTGGCAACTTTGGTCACCACCATGTAACTTATAGGGCAGAAACAGCACAGTTTTCAAAACGTGTTTTTCAGCCCGAAATAAACGCGTTTTCTCAGCCCTTAGAATCGCAGTGTATCTGCCTGGCTCAGAAGACCAGACTGAGTCAGCCCTTAACCCCAGTGCTCAGAAATTGTCAAAACGTGTTTTTCAGCAGAAATAAACACGTTTTGGCAACTTTGGTCATCACCATGTAACTTATAGGGCAGAAACAGCACACTTTTCAAAACGTGTTTTTCAGCCCGAAATAAACGCGTTTTGTCAGCCCTTGGAATCACAGTGTAACTGCCTAGCTCAGAAGAGCCCACTGAGGCAGCCCTTAACCCCAGTGTGCAGAAATTGTCAAAACGTGTTTTTCAGCAGAAATAAACACGTTTTGGCAACTTTGGTCACCACCATGTAACTTATAGGGCAGAAACAGCACAGTTTTCAAAACGTGTTTTTCAGCCCGAAATAAACGCGTTTTCTCAGCCCTTAGAATCGCAGTGTAACTGCCTGTCCCAGAAGAGCACACAGAGTCAGCCCTTAACCCCAGTGCTCAGAAATTGTCAAAACGTGTTTTTCAGCAGAAATAAACACGTTTTGGCAACTTTGGTCATCACCATGTAACTTATAGGGCAGAAACAGCACACTTTTCAAAACGTGTTTTTCAGCCCGAAATAAACGCGTTTTGTCAGCCCTTGGAATCACAGTGTAACTGCCTAGCTCAGAAGAGCCCACTGAGGCAGCCCTTAACCCCAGTATGCAGAAATTGTCAAAACGTGTTTTTCAGCAGAAATAAACACGTTTTGGCAACTTTGGTCACCACCATGTAACTTATAGGGCAAAAACAGCACAGTTTTCAAAACGTGTTTTTCAGCCCGAAATAAACGCGTTTTCTCAGCCCTTAGAATCGCAGTGTAACTGCCTGGCTCAGAAGAGCACACTGAGTCAGCCCTTAACCCCAGTGCTCAGAAATTGTCAAAACGTGTTTTTCAGCAGAAATAAACACGTTTTGGCAACTTTGGTCATCACCATGTAACTTATAGGGCAGAAACAGCACACTTTTCAAAACGTGTTTTTCAGCCCGAAATAAACGCGTTTTGTCAGCCCTTGGAATCACAGTGTAACTGCCTAGCTCAGAAGAGCCCACTGAGGCAGCCCTTAACCCCAGTGCTCAGAAATTGTCAAAACGTGTTTTCCAGCAGAAATAAACACGTTTTGGCAACTTTGGTCACCACCATGTAACTTATAGGGCAGAAACAGCACAGTTTTCAAAACGTGTTTTTCAGCCCGAAATAAACGCGTTTTCTCAGCCCTTAGAATCGCAGTGTAACTGCCTGTCTCAGAAGAGCACACTGAGTCAGCCCTTAACCCCAGTGCTCAAAAATTGTCAAAACGTGTTTTTCAGCAGAAATAAACACGTTTTGGCAACTTTGGTCACCACCATGTAACTTATAGGGCAGAAACAGCACAGTTTTCAAAACGTGTTTTTCAGCCAGAAATAAACGCGTTTTCTCAGCCCTTAGAATCGCAGTGTAACTGCCTGTCTCAGAAGAGCACACTGAGTCAGCCCTTAACCCCAGTGCTCAGAAATTGTCAAAACGTGTTTTTCAGCAGAAATAAACACGTTTTGGCAACTTTGGTCATCACCATGTAACTTATAGGGCAGAAACAGCACACTTTTCAAAACGTGTTTTTCAGCCCGAAATAAACGCGTTTTCTCAGCCCTTAGAATCGCAGTGTAACTGCCTGGCTCAGAAGAGCACACTGAGTCAGCCCTTAACCCCAGGGCTCAGAAATTGTCAAAACGTGTTTTTCAGCAGAAATAAACACGTTTTGGCAACTTTGGTCATCACCATGTAACTTATAGGGCAGAAACAGCACAGTTTTCAAAACGTGTTTTTCAGCCCGAAATAAACGCGTTTTGTCAGCCCTTGGAATCACAGTGTAACTGCCTAGCTCAGAAGAGCACACTGAGGCAGCCCTTAACCCCAGTGCTCAGAAATTGTCAAAACGTGTTTTCCAGCAGAAATAAACACGTTTTGGCAACTTTGGTCACCACCATGTAACTTATAGGGCAGAAACAGCACAGTTTTCAAAACGTGTTTTTCAGCCCGAAATAAACGCGTTTTCTCAGCCCTTAGAATCGCAGTGTAACTGCCTGTCTCAGAAGAGCACACTGAGTCAGCCCTTAACCCCAGTGCTCAGAAATTGTCAAAACGTGTTTTTCAGCAGAAATAAACACGTTTTGGCAACTTTGGTCATCACCATGTAACTTATAGGGCAGAAACAGCACACTTTTCAAAACGTGTTTTTCAGCCCGAAATAAACGCGTTTTGTCAGCCCTTGGAATCACAGTGTAACTGCCTAGCTCAGAAGAGCCCACTGAGGCAGCCCTTAACCCCAGTGTGCAGAAATTGTCAAAACGTGTTTTTCAGCAGAAATAAACACGTTTTGGCAACTTTGGTCATCACCATGTAACTTATAGGGCAGAAACAGCACACTTTTCAAAACGTGTTTTTCAGCCCGAAATAAACGCGTTTTGTCAGCCCTTGGAATCACAGTGTAACTGCCTAGCTCAGAAGAGCCCACTGAGGCAGCCCTTAACCCCAGTGCTCAGAAATTGTCAAAACGTGTTTTTCAGCAGAAATAAACACGTTTTGGCAACTTTGGTCACCACCATGTAACTTATAGGGCAGAAACAGCACAGTTTTCAAAACGTGTTTTTCAGCCCGAAATAAACGCGTTTTCTCAGCCCTTAGAATCGCAGTGTAACTGCCTGGCTCAGAAGAGCACACTGAGTCAGCCCTTAACCCCAGTGCTCAGAACTTGTCAAAACGTGTTTTTCAGCAGAAATAAACACGTTTTGGCAACTTTGGTCATCACCATGTAACTTATAGGGCAGAAACAGCACACTTTTCAAAACGTGTTTTTCAGCCCGAAATAAACGCGTTTTGTCAGCCCTTGGAATCACAGTGTAACTGCCTAGCTCAGAAGAGCCCACTGAGGCAGCCCTTAACCCCAGTGCTCAGAAATTGTCAAAACGTGTTTTCCAGCAGAAATAAACACGTTTTGGCAACTTTGGTCACCACCATGTAACTTATAGGGCAGAAACAGCACAGTTTTCAAAACGTGTTTTTCAGCCCGAAATAAACGCGTTTTCTCAGCCCTTAGAATCGCAGTGTAACTACCTGTCTCAGAAGAGCACACTGAGTCAGCCCTTAACCCCAGTGCTCAGAAATTGTCAAAACGTGTTTTTCAGCAGAAATAAACACGTTTTGGCAACTTTGGTCACCACCATGTAACTTATAGGGCAGAAACAGCACAGTTTTCAAAACGTGTTTTTCAGCCCGAAATAAACGCGTTTTCTCAGCCCTTAGAATCGCAGTGTAACTGCCTGTCTCAGAAGAGCACACTGAGTCAGCCCTTAACCCCAGTGCTCAGAAATTGTCAAAACGTGTTTTTCAGCAGAAATAAACATGTTTTGGCAACTTTGGTCATCACCATGTAACTTATAGGGCAGAAACAGCACACTTTTCAAAACGTGTTTTTCAGCCCGAAATAAACGCGTTTTGTCAGCCCTTGGAATCACAGTGTAACTGCCTAGCTCAGAAGAGCCCACTGAGGCAGCCCTTAACCCCAGTGTGCAGAAATTGTCAAAACGTGTTTTTCAGCAGAAATAAACACGTTTTGGCAACTTTGGTCATCACCATGTAACTTATAGGGCAGAAACAGCACACTTTTCAAAACGTGTTTTTCAGCCCGAAATAAACGCGTTTTGTCAGCCCTTGGAATCACAGTGTAACTGCCTAGCTCAGAAGAGCCCACTGAGGCAGCCCTTAACCCCAGTGCTCAGAAATTGTCAAAACGTGTTTTTCAGCAGAAATAAACACGTTTTGGCAACTTTGGTCACCACCATGTAACTTATAGGGCAGAAACAGCACAGTTTTCAAAACGTGTTTTTCAGCCCGAAATAAACGCGTTTTCTCAGCCCTTAGAATCGCAGTGTAACTGCCTGGCTCAGAAGAGCACACTGAGTCAGCCCTTAACCCCAGTGCTCAGAAATTGTCAAAACGTGTTTTTCAGCAGAAATAAACACGTTTTGGCAACTTTGGTCATCACCATGTAACTTATAGGGCAGAAACAGCACACTTTTCAAAACGTGTTTTTCAGCCCGAAATAAACGCGTTTTGTCAGCCCTTGGAATCACAGTGTAACTGCCTAGCTCAGAAGAGCCCACTGCTGCAGCCCTTAACCCCAGTGCTCAGAAATTGTCAAAACGTGTTTTTCAGCAGAAATAAACACGTTTTGGCAACTTTGGTCACCACCATGTAACTTATAGGGCAGAAACAGCACAGTTTTCAAAACGTGTTTTTCAGCCCGAAATAAACGCGTTTTCTCAGCCCTTAGAATCGCAGTGTAACTGCCTGTCTCAGAAGAGCACACTGAGTCAGCCCTTAACCCCAGTGCACAGAAATTGTCAAAACGTGTTTTTCAGCAGAAATAAACACGTTTTGGCAACTTTGGTCATCACCATGTAACTTATAGGGCAGAAACAGCACAGTTTTCAAAACGTGTTTTTCAGCCCGAAATAAACGCGTTTTCTCAGCCCTTAGAATCGCAGTGTAACTGCCTGTCTCAGAAGAGCACACTGAGTCAGCCCTTAACCCCAGTGCACAGAAATTGTCAAAACGTGTTTTTCAGCAGAAATAAACACGTTTTGGCAACTTTGGTCATCACCATGTAACTTATAGGGCAGAAACAGCAGAGTTTTCAAAACGTGTTTTTCAGCCCGAAATAAACGCGTTTTCTCAACCCTTAGAATCGCAGTGTAACTGCCTGGCTCAGAAGAGCACACTGAGTCAGCCCTTAACCCCAGTGCTCAGAAATTGTCAAAACGTGTTTTTCAGCAGAAATAAACACGTTTTGGCAACTTTGGTCATCACCATGTAACTTTTAGGTCAGAAACAGCACACTTTTCAAAACGTGTTTTTCAGCACGAAATAAACGCGTTTTGTCAGCCCTTGGAATCACAGTGTAACTGCCTAGCTCAGAAGAGCCCACTGAGGCAGCCCTTAACCCCAGTGCTCAGAAATTGTCAAAACGTGTTTTCCAGCAGAAATAAACACGTTTTGGCAACTTTGGTCACCACCATGTAACTTATAGGGCAGAAACAGCACAGTTTTCAAAACGTGTTTTTCAGCCCGAAATAAACGCGTTTTCTCAGCCCTTAGAATCGCAGTGTAACTGCCTGTCTCAGAAGAGCACACTGAGTCAGCCCTTAACCCCAGTGCTCACAAATTGTCAAAACGTGTTTTTCAGCAGAAATAAACACGTTTTGGCAACTTTGGTCACCACCATGTAACTTATAGGGCAGAAACAGCACAGTTTTCAAAACGTGTTTTTCAGCCAGAAATAAACGCGTTTTCTCAGCCCTTAGAATCGCAGTGTAACTGCCTGTCTCAGAAGAGCACACTGAGTCAGCCCTTAACCCCAGTGCTCAGAAATTGTCAAAACGTGTTTTTCAGCAGAAATAAACACGTTTTGGCAACTTTGGTCATCACCATGTAACTTATAGGGCAGAAACAGCACACTTTTCAAAACGTGTTTTTCAGCCCGAAATAAACGCGTTTTCTCAGCCCTTAGAATCGCAGTGTAACTGCCTGGCTCAGAAGAGCACACTGAGTCAGCCCTTAACCCCAGTGCTCAGAAATTGTCAAAACGTGTTTTTCAGCAGAAATAAACACGTTTTGGCAACTTTGGTCATCACCATGTAACTTATAGGGCAGAAACAGCACAGTTTTCAAAACGTGTTTTTCAGCCCGAAATAAACGCGTTTTGTCAGCCCTTGGAATCACAGTGTAACTGCCTAGCTCAGAAGAGCACACTGAGGCAGCCCTTAACCCCAGTGCTCAGAAATTGTCAAAACGTGTTTTCCAGCAGAAATAAACACGTTTTGGCAACTTTGGTCACCACCATGTAACTTATAGGGCAGAAACAGCACAGTTTTCAAAACGTGTTTTTCAGCCCGAAATAAACGCGTTTTCTCAGCCCTTAGAATCGCAGTGTAACTGCCTGTCTCAGAAGAGCACACTGAGTCAGCCCTTAACCCCAGTGCTCAGAAATTGTCAAAACGTGTTTTTCAGCAGAAATAAACACGTTTTGGCAACTTTGGTCATCACCATGTAACTTATAGGGCAGAAACAGCACACTTTTCAAAACGTGTTTTTCAGCCCGAAATAAACGCGTTTTGTCAGCCCTTGGAATCACAGTGTAACTGCCTAGCTCAGAAGAGCCCACTGAGGCAGCCCTTAACCCCAGTGTGCAGAAATTGTCAAAACGTGTTTTTCAGCAGAAATAAACACGTTTTGGCAACTTTGGTCATCACCATGTAACTTATAGGGCAGAAACAGCACACTTTTCAAAACGTGTTTTTCAGCCCGAAATAAACGCGTTTTGTCAGCCCTTGGAATCACAGTGTAACTGCCTAGCTCAGAAGAGCCCACTGAGGCAGCCCTTAACCCCAGTGCTCAGAAATTGTCAAAACGTGTTTTTCAGCAGAAATAAACACGTTTTGGCAACTTTGGTCACCACCATGTAACTTATAGGGCAGAAACAGCACAGTTTTCAAAACGTGTTTTTCAGCCCGAAATAAACGCGTTTTCTCAGCCCTTAGAATCGCAGTGTAACTGCCTGGCTCAGAAGAGCACACTGAGTCAGCCCTTAACCCCAGTGCTCAGAAATTGTCAAAACGTGTTTTTCAGCAGAAATAAACACGTTTTGGCAACTTTGGTCATCACCATGTAACTTATAGGGCAGAAACAGCACACTTTTCAAAACGTGTTTTTCAGCCCGAAATAAACGCGTTTTGTCAGCCCTTGGAATCACAGTGTAACTGCCTAGCTCAGAAGAGCCCACTGAGGCAGCCCTTAACCCCAGTGCTCAGAAATTGTCAAAACGTGTTTTCCAGCAGAAATAAACACGTTTTGGCAACTTTGGTCACCACCATGTAACTTATAGGGCAGAAACAGCACAGTTTTCAAAACGTGTTTTTCAGCCCGAAATAAACGCGTTTTCTCAGCCCTTAGAATCGCAGTGTAACTACCTGTCTCAGAAGAGCACACTGAGTCAGCCCTTAACCCCAGTGCTCAGAAATTGTCAAAACGTGTTTTTCAGCAGAAATAAACACGTTTTGGCAACTTTGGTCACCACCATGTAACTTATAGGGCAGAAACAGCACAGTTTTCAAAACGTGTTTTTCAGCCCGAAATAAACGCGTTTTCTCAGCCCTTAGAATCGCAGTGTAACTGCCTGTCTCAGAAGAGCACACTGAGTCAGCCCTTAACCCCAGTGCTCAGAAATTGTCAAAACGTGTTTTTCAGCAGAAATAAACATGTTTTGGCAACTTTGGTCATCACCATGTAACTTATAGGGCAGAAACAGCACACTTTTCAAAACGTGTTTTTCAGCCCGAAATAAACGCGTTTTGTCAGCCCTTGGAATCACAGTGTAACTGCCTAGCTCAGAAGAGCCCACTGAGGCAGCCCTTAACCCCAGTGTGCAGAAATTGTCAAAACGTGTTTTTCAGCAGAAATAAACACGTTTTGGCAACTTTGGTCATCACCATGTAACTTATAGGGCAGAAACAGCACACTTTTCAAAACGTGTTTTTCAGCCCGAAATAAACGCGTTTTGTCAGCCCTTGGAATCACAGTGTAACTGCCTAGCTCAGAAGAGCCCACTGAGGCAGCCCTTAACCCCAGTGCTCAGAAATTGTCAAAACGTGTTTTTCAGCAGAAATAAACACGTTTTGGCAACTTTGGTCACCACCATGTAACTTATAGGGCAGAAACAGCACAGTTTTCAAAACGTGTTTTTCAGCCCGAAATAAACGCGTTTTCTCAGCCCTTAGAATCGCAGTGTAACTGCCTGGCTCAGAAGAGCACACTGAGTCAGCCCTTAACCCCAGTGCTCAGAAATTGTCAAAACGTGTTTTTCAGCAGAAATAAACACGTTTTGGCAACTTTGGTCATCACCATGTAACTTATAGGGCAGAAACAGCACACTTTTCAAAACGTGTTTTTCAGCCCGAAATAAACGCGTTTTGTCAGCCCTTGGAATCACAGTGTAACTGCCTAGCTCAGAAGAGCCCACTGCTGCAGCCCTTAACCCCAGTGCTCAGAAATTGTCAAAACGTGTTTTTCAGCAGAAATAAACACGTTTTGGCAACTTTGGTCACCACCATGTAACTTATAGGGCAGAAACAGCACAGTTTTCAAAACGTGTTTTTCAGCCCGAAATAAACGCGTTTTCTCAGCCCTTAGAATCGCAGTGTAACTGCCTGGCTCAGAAGAGCACACTGAGTCAGCCCTTAACCCCAGTGCTCAGAAATTGTCAAAACGTGTTTTTCAGCAGAAATAAACACGTTTTGGCAACTTTGGTCATCACCATGTAACTTATAGGGCAGAAACAGCACACTTTTCAAAACGTGTTTTTCAGCCCGAAATAAACGCGTTTTGTCAGCCCTTGGAATCACAGTGTAACTGCCTAGCTCAGAAGAGCCCACTGAGGCAGCCCTTAACCCCAGTGCTCAGAAATTGTCAAAACGTGTTTTCCAGCAGAAATAAACACGTTTTGGCAACTTTGGTCACCACCATGTAACTTATAGGGCAGAAACAGCACAGTTTTCAAAACGTGTTTTTCAGCCCGAAATAAACGCGTTTTCTCAGCCCTTAGAATCGCAGTGTAACTACCTGTCTCAGAAGAGCACACTGAGTCAGCCCTTAACCCCAGTGCTCAGAAATTGTCAAAACGTGTTTTTCAGCAGAAATAAACACGTTTTGGCAACTTTGGTCACCACCATGTAACTTATAGGGCAGAAACAGCACAGTTTTCAAAACGTGTTTTTCAGCCCGAAATAAACGCGTTTTCTCAGCCCTTAGAATCGCAGTGTAACTGCCTGTCTCAGAAGAGCACACTGAGTCAGCCCTTAACCCCAGTGCTCAGAAATTGTCAAAACGTGTTTTTCAGCAGAAATAAACATGTTTTGGCAACTTTGGTCATCACCATGTAACTTATAGGGCAGAAACAGCACACTTTTCAAAACGTGTTTTTCAGCCCGAAATAAACGCGTTTTGTCAGCCCTTGGAATCACAGTGTAACTGCCTAGCTCAGAAGAGCCCACTGAGGCAGCCCTTAACCCCAGTGTGCAGAAATTGTCAAAACGTGTTTTTCAGCAGAAATAAACACGTTTTGGCAACTTTGGTCATCACCATGTAACTTATAGGGCAGAAACAGCACACTTTTCAAAACGTGTTTTTCAGCCCGAAATAAACGCGTTTTGTCAGCCCTTGGAATCACAGTGTAACTGCCTAGCTCAGAAGAGCCCACTGAGGCAGCCCTTAACCCCAGTGCTCAGAAATTGTCAAAACGTGTTTTTCAGCAGAAATAAACACGTTTTGGCAACTTTGGTCACCACCATGTAACTTATAGGGCAGAAACAGCACAGTTTTCAAAACGTGTTTTTCAGCCCGAAATAAACGCGTTTTCTCAGCCCTTAGAATCGCAGTGTAACTGCCTGGCTCAGAAGAGCACACTGAGTCAGCCCTTAACCCCAGTGCTCAGAAATTGTCAAAACGTGTTTTTCAGCAGAAATAAACACGTTTTGGCAACTTTGGTCATCACCATGTAACTTATAGGGCAGAAACAGCACACTTTTCAAAACGTGTTTTTCAGCCCGAAATAAACGCGTTTTGTCAGCCCTTGGAATCACAGTGTAACTGCCTAGCTCAGAAGAGCCCACTGCTGCAGCCCTTAACCCCAGTGCTCAGAAATTGTCAAAACGTGTTTTTCAGCAGAAATAAACACGTTTTGGCAACTTTGGTCACCACCATGTAACTTATAGGGCAGAAACAGCACAGTTTTCAAAACGTGTTTTTCAGCCCGAAATAAACGCGTTTTCTCAGCCCTTAGAATCGCAGTGTAACTGCCTGTCTCAGAAGAGCACACTGAGTCAGCCCTTAACCCCAGTGCACAGAAATTGTCAAAACGTGTTTTTCAGCAGAAATAAACACGTTTTGGCAACTTTGGTCATCACCATGTAACTTATAGGGCAGAAACAGCACAGTTTTCAAAACGTGTTTTTCAGCCCGAAATAAACGCGTTTTCTCAGCCCTTAGAATCGCAGTGTAACTGCCTGTCTCAGAAGAGCACACTGAGTCAGCCCTTAACCCCAGTGCACAGAAATTGTCAAAACGTGTTTTTCAGCAGAAATAAACACGTTTTGGCAACTTTGGTCATCACCATGTAACTTATAGGGCAGAAACAGCAGAGTTTTCAAAACGTGTTTTTCAGCCCGAAATAAACGCGTTTTCTCAACCCTTAGAATCGCAGTGTAACTGCCTGGCTCAGAAGAGCACACTGAGTCAGCCCTTAACCCCAGTGCTCAGAAATTGTCAAAACGTGTTTTTCAGCAGAAATAAACACGTTTTGGCAACTTTGGTCATCACCATGTAACTTTTAGGTCAGAAACAGCACACTTTTCAAAACGTGTTTTTCAGCACGAAATAAACGCGTTTTGTCAGCCCTTGGAATCACAGTGTAACTGCCTAGCTCAGAAGAGCCCACTGAGGCAGCCCTTAACCCCAGTGCTCAGAAATTGTCAAAACGTGTTTTCCAGCAGAAATAAACACGTTTTGGCAACTTTGGTCACCACCATGTAACTTATAGGGCAGAAACAGCACAGTTTTCAAAACGTGTTTTTCAGCCCGAAATAAACGCGTTTTCTCAGCCCTTAGAATCGCAGTGTAACTGCCTGTCTCAGAAGAGCACACTGAGTCAGCCCTTAACCCCAGTGCTCACAAATTGTCAAAACGTGTTTTTCAGCAGAAATAAACACGTTTTGGCAACTTTGGTCACCACCATGTAACTTATAGGGCAGAAACAGCACAGTTTTCAAAACGTGTTTTTCAGCCAGAAATAAACGCGTTTTCTCAGCCCTTAGAATCGCAGTGTAACTGCCTGTCTCAGAAGAGCACACTGAGTCAGCCCTTAACCCCAGTGCTCAGAAATTGTCAAAACGTGTTTTTCAGCAGAAATAAACACGTTTTGGCAACTTTGGTCATCACCATGTAACTTATAGGGCAGAAACAGCACACTTTTCAAAACGTGTTTTTCAGCCCGAAATAAACGCGTTTTCTCAGCCCTTAGAATCGCAGTGTAACTGCCTGGCTCAGAAGAGCACACTGAGTCAGCCCTTAACCCCAGTGCTCAGAAATTGTCAAAACGTGTTTTTCAGCAGAAATAAACACGTTTTGGCAACTTTGGTCATCACCATGTAACTTATAGGGCAGAAACAGCACAGTTTTCAAAACGTGTTTTTCAGCCCGAAATAAACGCGTTTTGTCAGCCCTTGGAATCACAGTGTAACTGCCTAGCTCAGAAGAGCACACTGAGGCAGCCCTTAACCCCAGTGCTCAGAAATTGTCAAAACGTGTTTTCCAGCAGAAATAAACACGTTTTGGCAACTTTGGTCACCACCATGTAACTTATAGGGCAGAAACAGCACAGTTTTCAAAACGTGTTTTTCAGCCCGAAATAAACGCGTTTTCTCAGCCCTTAGAATCGCAGTGTAACTGCCTGTCTCAGAAGAGCACACTGAGTCAGCCCTTAACCCCAGTGCTCAGAAATTGTCAAAACGTGTTTTTCAGCAGAAATAAACACGTTTTGGCAACTTTGGTCATCACCATGTAACTTATAGGGCAGAAACAGCACACTTTTCAAAACGTGTTTTTCAGCCCGAAATAAACGCGTTTTGTCAGCCCTTGGAATCACAGTGTAACTGCCTAGCTCAGAAGAGCCCACTGAGGCAGCCCTTAACCCCAGTGTGCAGAAATTGTCAAAACGTGTTTTTCAGCAGAAATAAACACGTTTTGGCAACTTTGGTCATCACCATGTAACTTATAGGGCAGAAACAGCACACTTTTCAAAACGTGTTTTTCAGCCCGAAATAAACGCGTTTTGTCAGCCCTTGGAATCACAGTGTAACTGCCTAGCTCAGAAGAGCCCACTGAGGCAGCCCTTAACCCCAGTGCTCAGAAATTGTCAAAACGTGTTTTTCAGCAGAAATAAACACGTTTTGGCAACTTTGGTCACCACCATGTAACTTATAGGGCAGAAACAGCACAGTTTTCAAAACGTGTTTTTCAGCCCGAAATAAACGCGTTTTCTCAGCCCTTAGAATCGCAGTGTAACTGCCTGGCTCAGAAGAGCACACTGAGTCAGCCCTTAACCCCAGTGCTCAGAAATTGTCAAAACGTGTTTTTCAGCAGAAATAAACACGTTTTGGCAACTTTGGTCATCACCATGTAACTTATAGGGCAGAAACAGCACACTTTTCAAAACGTGTTTTTCAGCCCGAAATAAACGCGTTTTGTCAGCCCTTGGAATCACAGTGTAACTGCCTAGCTCAGAAGAGCCCACTGAGGCAGCCCTTAACCCCAGTGCTCAGAAATTGTCAAAACGTGTTTTCCAGCAGAAATAAACACGTTTTGGCAACTTTGGTCACCACCATGTAACTTATAGGGCAGAAACAGCACAGTTTTCAAAACGTGTTTTTCAGCCCGAAATAAACGCGTTTTCTCAGCCCTTAGAATCGCAGTGTAACTACCTGTCTCAGAAGAGCACACTGAGTCAGCCCTTAACCCCAGTGCTCAGAAATTGTCAAAACGTGTTTTTCAGCAGAAATAAACACGTTTTGGCAACTTTGGTCACCACCATGTAACTTATAGGGCAGAAACAGCACAGTTTTCAAAACGTGTTTTTCAGCCCGAAATAAACGCGTTTTCTCAGCCCTTAGAATCGCAGTGTAACTGCCTGTCTCAGAAGAGCACACTGAGTCAGCCCTTAACCCCAGTGCTCAGAAATTGTCAAAACGTGTTTTTCAGCAGAAATAAACATGTTTTGGCAACTTTGGTCATCACCATGTAACTTATAGGGCAGAAACAGCACACTTTTCAAAACGTGTTTTTCAGCCCGAAATAAACGCGTTTTGTCAGCCCTTGGAATCACAGTGTAACTGCCTAGCTCAGAAGAGCCCACTGAGGCAGCCCTTAACCCCAGTGTGCAGAAATTGTCAAAACGTGTTTTTCAGCAGAAATAAACACGTTTTGGCAACTTTGGTCATCACCATGTAACTTATAGGGCAGAAACAGCACACTTTTCAAAACGTGTTTTTCAGCCCGAAATAAACGCGTTTTGTCAGCCCTTGGAATCACAGTGTAACTGCCTAGCTCAGAAGAGCCCACTGAGGCAGCCCTTAACCCCAGTGCTCAGAAATTGTCAAAACGTGTTTTTCAGCAGAAATAAACACGTTTTGGCAACTTTGGTCACCACCATGTAACTTATAGGGCAGAAACAGCACAGTTTTCAAAACGTGTTTTTCAGCCCGAAATAAACGCGTTTTCTCAGCCCTTAGAATCGCAGTGTAACTGCCTGGCTCAGAAGAGCACACTGAGTCAGCCCTTAACCCCAGTGCTCAGAAATTGTCAAAACGTGTTTTTCAGCAGAAATAAACACGTTTTGGCAACTTTGGTCATCACCATGTAACTTATAGGGCAGAAACAGCACACTTTTCAAAACGTGTTTTTCAGCCCGAAATAAACGCGTTTTGTCAGCCCTTGGAATCACAGTGTAACTGCCTAGCTCAGAAGAGCCCACTGCTGCAGCCCTTAACCCCAGTGCTCAGAAATTGTCAAAACGTGTTTTTCAGCAGAAATAAACACGTTTTGGCAACTTTGGTCACCACCATGTAACTTATAGGGCAGAAACAGCACAGTTTTCAAAACGTGTTTTTCAGCCCGAAATAAACGCGTTTTCTCAGCCCTTAGAATCGCAGTGTAACTGCCTGTCTCAGAAGAGCACACTGAGTCAGCCCTTAACCCCAGTGCTCAGAAATTGTCAAAACGTGTTTTTCAGCAGAAATAAACACGTTTTGGCAACTTTGGTCATCACCATGTAACTTATAGGGCAGAAACAGCACACTTTTCAAAACGTGTTTTTCAGCCCGAAATAAACGCGTTTTGTCAGCCCTTGGAATCACAGTGTAACTGCCTAGCTCAGAAGAGCCCACTGCGGCAGCCCTTAACCCCAGTGCTCAGAAATTGTCAAAACGTGTTTTTCAGCAGAAATAAACACGTTTTGGCAACTTTGGTCACCACCATGTAACTTATAGGGCAGAAACAGCAGAGTTTTCAAAACGTGCTTTTCAGCCCGAAATAAACGCGTTTTCTCAACCCTTAGAATCGCAGTGTAACTGCCTGGCTCAGAAGAGCACACTGAGTCAGCCCTTAACCCCAGTGCTCAGAAATTGTCAAAACGTGTTTTTCAGCAGAAATAAACACGTTTTGGCAACTTTGGTCATCACCATGTAACTTTTAGGTCAGAAACAGCACACTTTTCAAAACGTGTTTTTCAGCACGAAATAAACGCGTTTTGTCAGCCCTTGGAATCACAGTGTAACTGCCTAGCTCAGATAGCCCACTGAGGCAGCCCTTAACCCCAGTGTACAGAAAATGTCAAAACGTGTTTTTCAGCAGAAATAAACACGTTTTGGCAACTTTGGTCACCACCATGTAACTTATAGGGCAGAAACAGCACAGTTTTCAAAACGTGTTTTTCAGCCCGAAATAAACGCGTTTTCTCAGCCCTTAGAATCGCAGTGTAACTGCCTGTCTCAGAAGAGCACACTGAGTCAGCCCTTAACCCCAGTGCTCAGAAATTGTCAAAACGTGTTTTTCAGCAGAAATAAACACGTTTTGGCAACTTTGGTCATCACCATGTAACTTATAGGGCAGAAACAGCACACTTTTCAAAACGTGTTTTTCAGCCCGAAATAAACGCGTTTTGTCAGCCCTTGGAATCACAGTGTAACTGCCTAGCTCAGAAGAGCCCACTGAGGCAGCCCTTAACCCCAGTGTGCAGAAATTGTCAAAACGTGTTTTTCAGCAGAAATAAACACGTTTTGGCAACTTTGGTCATCACCATGTAACTTATAGGGCAGAAACAGCACACTTTTCAAAACGTGTTTTTCAGCCCGAAATAAACGCGTTTTGTCAGCCCTTGGAATCACAGTGTAACTGCCTAGCTCAGAAGAGCCCACTGAGGCAGCCCTTAACCCCAGTGCTCAGAAATTGTCAAAACGTGTTTTTCAGCAGAAATAAACACGTTTTGGCAACTTTGGTCACCACCATGTAACTTATAGGGCAGAAACAGCACAGTTTTCAAAACGTGTTTTTCAGCCCGAAATAAACGCGTTTTCTCAGCCCTTAGAATCGCAGTGTAACTGCCTGGCTCAGAAGAGCACACTGAGTCAGCCCTTATCCCCAGTGCTCAGAAATTGTCAAAACGTGTTTTTCAGCAGAAATAAACACGTTTTGGCAACTTTGGTCACCACCATGTAACTTATAGGGCAGAAACAGCACAGTTTTCAAAACGTGTTTTTCAGCCCGAAATAAACGCGTTTTCTCAGCCCTTAGAATCGCAGTGTAACTGCCTGGCTCAGAAGAGCACACTGAGTCAGCCCTTAACCCCAGTGCTCAGAAATTGTCAAAACGTGTTTTTCAGCAGAAATAAACACGTTTTGGCAACTTTGGTCACCACCATGTAACTTATAGGGCAGAAACAGCACAGTTTTCAAAACGTGTTTTTCAGCCCGAAATAAACGCGTTTTCTCAGCCCTTAGAATCGCAGTGTAACTGCCTGGCTCAGAAGAGCACACTGAGTCAGCCCTTAACCCCAGTGCTCAGAAATTGTCAAAACGTGTTTTTCAGCAGAAATAAACACGTTTTGGCAACTTTGGTCATCACCATGTAACTTATAGGGCAGAAACAGCACACTTTTCAAAACGTGTTTTTCAGTCGGAAATAAACGCGTTTTGTCAGCCCTTGGAATCACAGTGTAACTGCCTAGCTCAGAAGAGCCCTCTGAGTCAGCCCTTAACCCCAGTGTGCAGAAATTGTCAAAACGTGTTTTTCAGCAGAAATAAACACGTTTTGGCAACTTTGGTCACCACCATGTAACTTATAGGGCAGAAACAGCACACTTTTCAAAACGTGTTTTTCAGCCCGAAATAAACGCGTTTTGTCAGCCCTTGGAATCACAGTGTAACTGCCTAGCTCAGAAGAGCCCACTGAGTCAGCCCTTAACCCCAGTGCTCAGAAATTGTCAAAACGTGTTTTTCAGCAGAAATAAACACGTTTTGCCAACTTTGGTCATCACCATGTAACTTTTAGGGCAGAAACAGCACACTTTTCAAAACGTGTTTTTCAGCACGAAATAAACGCGTTTTGTCAGCCCTTGGAATCACAGTGTAACTGCCTAGCTCAGAAGAGCCCACTGAGGCAGCCCTTAACCCCAGTGTGCAGAAATTGTCAAAACGTGTTTTTCAGCAGAAATAAACACGTTTTGGCAACTTTGGTCACCACCATGTAACTTATAGGGCAGAAACAGCACAGTTTTCAAAACGTGTTTTTCAGCCCGAAATAAACGCGTTTTCACAGCCCTTAGAATCGCAGTGTAACTGCCTGTCTCAGAAGAGCACACTGAGTCAGCCCTTAACCCCAGTGCTCAGAAATTGTCAAAACGTGTTTTTCAGCAGAAATAAACACGTTTTGGCAACTTTGGTCATCACCATGTAACTTATAGGGCAGAAACAGCACACTTTTCAAAACGTGTTTTTCAGCCCGAAATAAACGCGTTTTGTCAGCCCTTGGAATCACAGTGTAACTGCCTAGCTCAGAAGAGCCCACTGAGGCAGCCCTTAACCCCAGTGTGCAGAAATTGTCAAAACGTGTTTTTCAGCAGAAATAAACACGTTTTGGCAACTTTGGTCATCACCATGTAACTTATAGGGCAGAAACAGAGCACTTTTCAAAACGTGTTTTTCAGCCCGAAATAAACGCGTTTTGTCAGCCCTTGGAATCACAGTGTAACTGCCTAGCTCAGAAGAGCCCACTGAGGCAGCCCTTAACCCCAGTGCTCAGAAATTGTCAAAACGTGTTTTTCAGCAGAAATAAACACGTTTTGGCAACTTTGGTCATCACCATGTAACTTATAGGGCAGAAACAGCACACTTTTCAAAACGTGTTTTTCAGCCCGAAATAAACGCGTTTTGTCAGCCCTTGGAATCACAGAGTAACTGCCTAGCTCAGAAGAGCCCACTGAGGCAGCCCTTAACCCCAGTGCTCAGAAATTGTCAAAACGTGTTTTTCAGCAGAAATAAACACGTTTTGGCAACTTTGGTCATCACCATGTAACTTTTAGGGCAGAAACAGCACACTTTTCAAAACGTGTTTTTCAGCACGAAATAAACGCGTTTTGTCAGCCCTTGGAATCACAGTGTAACTGCCTAGCTCAGAAGAGCCCACTGAGGCAGCCCTTAACCCCAGTGTGCAGAAATTGTCAAAACGTGTTTTTCAGCAGAAATAAACACGTTTTGGCAACTTTGGTCACCACCATGTAACTTATAGGGCAAAAACAGCACAGTTTTCAAAACGTGTTTTTCAGCCCGAAATAAACGCGTTTTCTCAGCCCTTAGAATCGCAGTGTAACTGCCTGGCTCAGAAGAGCACACTGAGTCAGCCCTTAACCCCAGTGCTCAGAAATTGTCAAAACGTGTTTTTCAGCAGAAATAAACACGTTTTGGCAACTTTGGTCATCACCATGTAACTTATAGGGCAGAAACAGCACACTTTTCAAAACGTGTTTTTCAGCCCGAAATAAACGCGTTTTGTCAGCCCTTGGAATCACAGTGTAACTGCCTGGCTCAGAAGAGCACACTGAGTCAGCCCTTAACCCCAGTGCTCAGAAATTGTCAAAACGTGTTTTTCAGCAGAAATAAACACGTTTTGGCAACTTTGGTCATCACCATGTAACTTTTAGGGCAGAAACAGCACACTTTTCAAAACGTGTTTTTCAGCACGAAATAAACGCGTTTTGTCAGCCCTTGGAATCACAGTGTAACTGCCTAGCTCAGAAGAGCCCACTGAGGCAGCCCTTAACCCCAGTGTGCAGAAATTGTCAAAACGTGTTTTTCAGCAGAAATAAACACGTTTTGGCAACTTTGGTCACCACCATGTAACTTATAGGGCAGAAACAGCACAGTTTTCAAAACGTGTTTTTCAGCCCGAAATAAACGCGTTTTCACAGCCCTTAGAATCGCAGTGTAACTGCCTGTCTCAGAAGAGCACACTGAGTCAGCCCTTAACCCCAGTGCTCAGAAATTGTCAAAACGTGTTTTTCAGCAGAAATAAACACGTTTTGGCAACTTTGGTCACCACCATGTAACTTATAGGGCAAAAACAGCACAGTTTTCAAAACGTGTTTTTCAGCCCGAAATAAACGCGTTTTGTCAGCCCTTGGAATCACAGTGTAACTGCCTGGCTCAGAAGAGCACACTGAGTCAGCCCTTAACCCCAGTGCTCAGAAATTGTCAAAACGTGTTTTTCAGCAGAAATAAACACGTTTTGGCAACTTTGGTCATCACC
This sequence comes from Atractosteus spatula, assembly GCF_055471065.1. NCBI lineage: Eukaryota > Metazoa > Chordata > Actinopteri > Semionotiformes > Lepisosteidae > Atractosteus > Atractosteus spatula. The sequence goes on along the minus strand of NW_028296647.1, from coordinate 194,739 downwards.
ATGTAACTTATAGGGCAGAAACAGCACACTTTTCAAAACGTGTTTTTCAGCCCGAAATAAACGCGTTTTGTCAGCCCTTGGAATCACAGTGTAACTGCCTGGCTCAGAAGAGCACACTGAGTCAGCCCTTAACCCCAGTGCTCAGAAATTGTCAAAACGTGTTTTTCAGCAGAAATAAACACGTTTTGGCAACTTTGGTCATCACCATGTAACTTTTAGGGCAGAAACAGCACACTTTTCAAAACGTGTTTTTCAGCACGAAATAAACGCGTTTTGTCAGCCCTTGGAATCACAGTGTAACTGCCTAGCTCAGAAGAGCCCACTGAGGCAGCCCTTAACCCCAGTGTGCAGAAATTGTCAAAACGTGTTTTTCAGCAGAAATAAACACGTTTTGGCAACTTTGGTCACCACCATGTAACTTATAGGGCAGAAACAGCACAGTTTTCAAAACGTGTTTTTCAGCCCGAAATAAACGCGTTTTCACAGCCCTTAGAATCGCAGTGTAACTGCCTGTCTCAGAAGAGCACACTGAGTCAGCCCTTAACCCCAGTGCTCAGAAATTGTCAAAACGTGTTTTTCAGCAGAAATAAACACGTTTTGGCAACTTTGGTCATCACCATGTAACTTATAGGGCAGAAACAGCACACTTTTCAAAACGTGTTTTTCAGCCCGAAATAAACGCGTTTTGTCAGCCCTTGGAATCACAGTGTAACTGCCTAGCTCAGAAGAGCCCACTGAGGCAGCCCTTAACCCCAGTGTGCAGAAATTGTCAAAACGTGTTTTTCAGCAGAAATAAACACGTTTTGGCAACTTTGGTCATCACCATGTAACTTATAGGGCAGAAACAGCACACTTTTCAAAACGTGTTTTTCAGCCCGAAATAAACGCGTTTTGTCAGCCCTTGGAATCACAGTGTAACTGCCTAGCTCAGAAGAGCCCACTGAGGCAGCCCTTAACCCCAGTGCTCAGAAATTGTCAAAACGTGTTTTCCAGCAGAAATAAACACGTTTTGGCAACTTTGGTCACCACCATGTAACTTATAGGGCAGAAACAGCACAGTTTTCAAAACGTGTTTTTCAGCCAGAAATAAACGCGTTTTCTCAGCCCTTGGAATCACAGTGTAACTGCCTAGCTCAGAAGAGCCCACTGAGGCAGCCCTTAACCCCAGTGTGCAGAAATTGTCAAAACGTGTTTTTCAGCAGAAATAAACACGTTTTGGCAACTTTGGTCATCACCATGTAACTTATAGGGCAGAAACAGCACAGTTTTCAAAACGTGTTTTTCAGCCCGAAATAAACGCGTTTTGTCAGCCCTTGGAATCACAGTGTAACTGCCTAGCTCAGAAGAGCCCACTGAGGCAGCCCTTAACCCCAGTGTGCAGAAATTGTCAAAACGTGTTTTTCAGCAGAAATAAACACGTTTTGGCAACTTTGGTCATCACCATGTAACTTATAGGGCAGAAACAGCACACTTTTCAAAACGTGTTTTTCAGCCCGAAATAAACGCGTTTTGTCAGCCCTTGGAATCACAGTGTAACTGCCTAGCTCAGAAGAGCCCACTGAGGCAGCCCTTAACCCCAGTGCTCAGAAATTGTCAAAACGTGTTTTCCAGCAGAAATAAACACGTTTTGGCAACTTTGGTCACCACCATGTAACTTATAGGGCAGAAACAGCACAGTTTTCAAAACGTGTTTTTCAGCCCGAAATAAACGCGTTTTCTCAGCCCTTAGAATCGCAGTGTAACTGCCTGGCTCAGAAGACCACACTGAGTCAGCCCTTAACCCCAGTGCTCAGAAATTGTCAAAACGTGTTTTTCAGCAGAAATAAACACGTTTTGGCAACTTTGGTCATCACCATGTAACTTATAGGGCAGAAACAGCACACTTTTCAAAACGTGTTTTTCAGCCCGAAATAAACGCGTTTTGTCAGCCCTTGGAATCACAGTGTAACTGCCTAGCTCAGAAGAGCCCACTGAGGCAGCCCTTAACCCCAGTGTGCAGAAATTGTCAAAACGTGTTTTTCAGCAGAAATAAACACGTTTTGGCAACTTTGGTCATCACCATGTAACTTATAGGGCAGAAACAGCACACTTTTCAAAACGTGTTTTTCAGCCCGAAATAAACGCGTTTTGTCAGCCCTTGGAATCACAGAGTAACTGCCTAGCTCAGAAGAGCACACTGAGGCAGCCCTTAACCCTAGTGCTCAGAAATTGTCAAAACGTGTTTTTCAGCAGAAATAAACACGTTTTGGCAACTTTCGTCACCACCATGTAACTTATAGGGCAGAAACAGCACAGTTTTCAAAACGTGTTTTTCAGCCCGAAATAAACGCGTTTTGTCAGCCCTTGGAATCACAGTGTAACTGCCTAGCTCAGAAGAGCCCACTGAGGCAGCCCTAAACCCCAGTGTGCAGAAATTGTCAAAACGTGTTTTTCAGCAGAAATAAACACGTTTTGGCAACTTTGGTCATCACCATGTAACTTATAGGGCAGAAACAGCACACTTTTCAAAACGTGTTTTTCAGCCCGAAATAAACGCGTTTTGTCAGCCCTTGGAATCACAGTGTAACTGCCTAGCTCAGAAGAGCCCACTGAGGCAGCCCTTAACCCCAGTGCTCAGAAATTGTCAAAACGTGTTTTTCAGCAGAAATAAACACGTTTTGGCAACTTTGGTCATCACCATGTAACTTTTAGGGCAGAAACAGCACACTTTTCAAAACGTGTTTTTCAGCCCGAAATAAACGCGTTTTGTCAGCCCTTGGAATCACAGTGTAACTGCCTAGCTCAGAAGAGCCCACTGAGGCAGCCCTTAACCCCAGTGTGCAGAAATTGTCAAAACGTGTTTTTCAGCAGAAATAAACACGTTTTGGCAACTTTGGTCACCACCATGTAACTTATAGGGCAGAAACAGCACACTTTTCAAAACGTGTTTTTCAGCCCGAAATAAACGCGTTTTGTCAGCCCTTGGAATCACAGTGTAACTGCCTAGCTCAGAAGAGCCCACTGAGGCAGCCCTTAACCCCAGTGCTCAGAAATTGTCAAAACGTGTTTTCCAGCAGAAATAAACACGTTTTGGCAACTTTGGTCACCACCATGTAACTTATAGGGCAGAAACAGCACAGTTTTCAAAACGTGTTTTTCAGCCCGAAATAAACGCGTTTTCTCAGCCCTTAGAATCGCAGTGTAACTGCCTGGCTCAGAAGACCACACTGAGTCAGCCCTTAACCCCAGTGCTCAGAAATTGTCAAAACGTGTTTTTCAGCAGAAATAAACACGTTTTGGCAACTTTCGTCATCACCATGTAACTTATAGGGCAGAAACAGCACACTTTTCAAAACGTGTTTTTCAGCCCGAAATAAACGCGTTTTGTCAGCCCTTGGAATCACAGTGTAACTGCCTAGCTCAGAAGAGCCCACTGAGGCAGCCCTTAACCCCAGTGAGCAGAAATTGTCAAAACGTGTTTTTCAGCAGAAATAAACACATTTTGGCAACTTTGGTCATCACCATGTAACTTATAGGGCAGAAACAGCACACTTTTCAAAACGTGTTTTTCAGCCCGAAATAAACGCGTTTTGTCAGCCCTTGGAATCACAGAGTAACTGCCTAGCTCAGAAGAGCACACTGAGGCAGCCCTTAACCCCAGTGCTCAGAAATTGTCAAAACGTGTTTTTCAGCAGAAATAAACACGTTTTGGCAACTTTCGTCACCACCATGTAACTTATAGGGCAGAAACAGCACAGTTTTCAAAACGTGTTTTTCAGCCCGAAATAAACGCGTTTTGTCAGCCCTTGGAATCACAGTGTAACTGCCTAGCTCAGAAGAGCCCACTGAGGCAGCCCTTAACCCCAGTGTGCAGAAATTGTCAAAACGTGTTTTTCAGCAGAAATAAACACGTTTTGGCAACTTTGGTCATCACCATGTAACTTATAGGGCAGAAACAGCACACTTTTCAAAACGTGTTTTTCAGCCCGAAATAAACGCGTTTTGTCAGCCCTTGGAATCACAGTGTAACTGCCTAGCTCAGAAGAGCCCACTGAGGCAGCCCTTAACCCCAGTGCTCAGAAATTGTCAAAACGTGTTTTCCAGCAGAAATAAACACGTTTTGGCAACTTTGGTCACCACCATGTAACTTATTGGGCAGAAACAGCACAGTTTTCAAAACGTGTTTTTCAGCCCGAAATAAACGCGTTTTCTCAGCCCTTAGAATCGCAGTGTAACTGCCTGGCTCAGAAGACCACACTGAGTCAGCCCTTAACCCCAGTGCTCAGAAATTGTCAAAACGTGTTTTTCAGCAGAAATAAACACGTTTTGGCAACTTTCGTCATCACCATGTAACTTATAGGGCAGAAACAGCACACTTTTCAAAACGTGTTTTTCAGCCCGAAATAAACGCGTTTTGTCAGCCCTTGGAATCACAGTGTAACTGCCTAGCTCAGAAGAGCCCACTGAGGCAGCCCTTAACCCCAGTGAGCAGAAATTGTCAAAACGTGTTTTTCAGCAGAAATAAACACATTTTGGCAACTTTGGTCATCACCATGTAACTTATAGGGCAGAAACAGCACACTTTTCAAAACGTGTTTTTCAGCCCGAAATAAACGCGTTTTGTCAGCCCTTGGAATCACAGAGTAACTGCCTAGCTCAGAAGAGCACACTGAGGCAGCCCTTAACCCCAGTGCTCAGAAATTGTCAAAACGTGTTTTTCAGCAGAAATAAACACGTTTTGGCAACTTTCGTCACCACCATGTAACTTATAGGGCAGAAACAGCACAGTTTTCAAAACGTGTTTTTCAGCCCGAAATAAACGCGTTTTGTCAGCCCTTGGAATCACAGTGTAACTGCCTAGCTCAGAAGAGCCCACTGAGGCAGCCCTTAACCTCAGTGTGCAGAAATTGTCAAAACGTGTTTTTCAGCAGAAATAAACACGTTTTGGCAACTTTGGTCATCACCATGTAACTTATAGGGCAGAAACAGCACACTTTTCAAAACGTGTTTTTCAGCCCGAAATAAACGCGTTTTGTCAGCCCTTGGAATCACAGTGTAACTGCCTAGCTCAGAAGAGCCCACTGAGGCAGCCCTTAACCCCAGTGCTCAGAAATTGTCAAAACGTGTTTTCCAGCAGAAATAAACACGTTTTGGCAACTTTGGTCACCACCATGTAACTTATAGGGCAGAAACAGCACAGTTTTCAAAACGTGTTTTTCAGCCCGAAATAAACGCGTTTTCTCAGCCCTTAGAATCGCAGTGTAACTGCCTGGCTCAGAAGAGCACACTGAGTCAGCCCTTAACCCCAGTGCTCAGAAATTGTCAAAACGTGTTTTTCAGCAGAAATAAACACGTTTTGGCAACTTTGGTCATCACCATGTAACTTTTAGGGCAGAAACAGCACACTTTTCAAAACGTGTTTTTCAGCCCGAAATAAACGCGTTTTGTCAGCCCTTGGAATCACAGTGTAACTGCCTAGCTCAGAAGAGCCCACTGAGGCAGCCCTTAACCCCAGTGTGCAGAAATTGTCAAAACGTGTTTTTCAGCAGAAATAAACACGTTTTGGCAACTTTGGTCACCACCATGTAACTTATAGGGCAGAAACAGCACACTTTTCAAAACGTGTTTTTCAGCCCGAAATAAACGCGTTTTGTCAGCCCTTGGAATCACAGTGTAACTGCCTAGCTCAGAAGAGCCCACTGAGGCAGCCCTTAACCCCAGTGCTCAGAAATTGTCAAAACGTGTTTTCCAGCAGAAATAAACACGTTTTGGCAACTTTGGTCACCACCATGTAACTTATAGGGCAGAAACAGCACAGTTTTCAAAACGTGTTTTTCAGCCCGAAATAAACGCGTTTTCTCAGCCCTTAGAATCGCAGTGTAACTGCCTGGCTCAGAAGACCACACTGAGTCAGCCCTTAACCCCAGTGCTCAGAAATTGTCAAAACGTGTTTTTCAGCAGAAATAAACACGTTTTGGCAACTTTGGTCATCACCATGTAACTTATAGGGCAGAAACAGCACACTTTTCAAAACGTGTTTTTCAGCCCGAAATAAACGCGTTTTGTCAGCCCTTGGAATCACAGTGTAACTGCCTAGCTCAGAAGAGCCCACTGAGGCAGCCCTTAACCCCAGTGTGCAGAAATTGTCAAAACGTGTTTTTCAGCAGAAATAAACACGTTTTGGCAACTTTGGTCATCACCATGTAACTTATAGGGCAGAAACAGCACACTTTTCAAAACGTGTTTTTCAGCCCGAAATAAACGCGTTTTGTCAGCCCTTGGAATCACAGTGTAACTGCCTAGCTCAGAAGAGCCCACTGAGGCAGCCCTTAACCCCAGTGTGCAGAAATTGTCAAAACGTGTTTTTCAGCAGAAATAAACACGTTTTGGCAACTTTGGTCATCACCATGTAACTTATAGGGCAGAAACAGCACACTTTTCAAAACGTGTTTTTCAGCCCGAAATAAACGCGTTTTGTCAGCCCTTGGAATCACAGTGTAACTGCCTAGCTCAGAAGAGCCCACTAAGGCAGCCCTTAACCCCAGTGCTCAGAAATTGTCAAAACGTGTTTTCCAGCAGAAATAAACACGTTTTGGCAACTTTGGTCACCACCATGTAACTTATAGGGCAGAAACAGCACAGTTTTCAAAACGTGTTTTTCAGCCGGAAATAAACGCGTTTTGTCAGCCCTTGGAATCACAGTGTAACTGCCTAGCTCAGAAGAGCCCACTGAGGCAGCCCTTAACCCCAGTGTGCAGAAATTGTCAAAACGTGTTTTTCAGCAGAAATAAACACGTTTTGGCAACTTTGGTCATCACCATGTAACTTATAGGGCAGAAACAGCACACTTTTCAAAACGTGTTTTTCAGCCCGATATAAACGCGTTATGTCAGCCCTTGGAATCTCAGAGTAACTGCCTAGCTCAGAAGAGCCCACTGAGGCAGCCCTTAACCCCAGTGCTCAGAAATTGTCAAAACGTGTTTTTCAGCAGAAATAAACACGTTTTGGCAACTTTGGTCATCACCATGTAACTTATAGGGCAGAAACAGCACAGTTTTCAAAACGTGTTTTTCAGCCCGAAATAAACGCGTTTTCTCAGCCCTTAGAATCGCAGTGTAACTGCCTGGCTCAGAAGAGCACACTGAGTCAGCCCTTAACCCCAGTGCTCAGAAATTGTCAAAACGTGTTTTTCAGCAGAAATAAACACGTTTTGGCAACTTTGGTCATCACCATGTAACTTATAGGGCAGAAACAGCACAGTTTTCAAAACGTGTTTTTCAGCCCGAAATAAACGCGTTTTGTCAGCCCTTGGAATCACAGTGTAACTGCCTAGCTCAGAAGAGCCCACTGAGGCAGCCCTTAACCCCAGTGCTCAGAAATTGTCAAAACGTGTTTTCCAGCAGAAATAAACACGTTTTGGCAACTTTGGTCACCACCATGTAACTTATAGGGCAGAAACAGCACAGTTTTCAAAACATGTTTTTCAGCCCGAAATAAACGCGTTTTCTCAGCCCTTAGAATCGCAGTGTAACTGCCTGTCTCAGAAGAGCACACTGAGTCAGCCCTTAACCCCAGTGCTCAGAAATTGTCAAAACGTGTTTTTCAGCAGAAATAAACACGTTCTGGCAACTTTTGTCATCACCATGTAACTTATAGGGCAGAAACAGCACACTTTTCAAAACGTGTTTTTCAGCCCGAAATAAACGCGTTTTGTCAGCCCTTGGAATCACAGTGTAACTGCCTAGCTCAGAAGAGCCCACTGAGGCAGCCCTTAACCCCAGTGTGCAGAAATTGTCAAAACGTGTTTTTCAGCAGAAATAAACACGTTTTGGCAACTTTGGTCATCACCATGTAACTTATAGGGCAGAAACAGCACACTTTTCAAAACGTGTTTTTCAGCCCGAAATAAACGCGTTTTGTCAGCCCTTGGAATCACAGAGTAACTGCCTAGCTCAGAAGAGCACACTGAGGCAGCCCTTAACCCCAGTCCTCAGAAATTGTCAAAACGTGTTTTTCAGCAGAAATAAACACGTTTTGGCAACTTTGGTCACCACCATGTAACTTATAGGGCAGAAACAGCACAGTTTTCAAAACGTGTTTTTCAGCCCGAAATAAACGCGTTTTCTCAGCCCTTAGAATCGCAGTGTAACTGCCTGGCTCAGAAGAGCACACTGAGTCAGCCCTTAACCCCAGTGCTCAGAAATTGTCAAAACGTGTTTTTCAGCAGAAATAAACACGTTTTGGCAACTTTGGTCATCACCATGTAACTTTTAGGGCAGAAACAGCACACTTTTCAAAACGTGTTTTTCAGCCCGAAATGAACGCGTTTTCTCAGCCCTTAGAATCGCAGTGTAACTGCCTGGCTCAGAAGAGCACACTGAGTCAGCCCTTAACCCCAGTGCTCAGAAATTGTCAAAACGTGTTTTTCAGCAGAAATAAACACGTTTTGGCAACTTTGGTCATCACCATGTAACTTATAGGGCAGAAACAGCACACTTTTCAAAACGTGTTTTTCAGCCCGAAATAAACGCGTTTTGTCAGCCCTTGGAATCACAGTGTAACTGCCTAGCTCAGAAGAGCCCACTGAGGCAGCCCTTAACCCCAGTGCTCAGAAATTGTCAAAACGTGTTTTCCAGCAGAAATAAACACGTTTTGGCAACTTTGGTCACCACCATGTAACTTATAGGGCAGAAACAGCACAGTTTTCAAAACGTGTTTTTCAGCCCGAAATAAACGCGTTTTCTCAGCCCTTAGAATCGCAGTGTAACTGCCTGTCTCAGAAGAGCACACTGAGTCAGCCTTTAACCCCAGTGCTCACAAATTGTCAAAACGTGTTTTTCAGCAGAAATAAACACGTTTTGGCAACTTTGGTCACCACCATGTAACTTATAGGGCAGAAACAGCACACTTTTCAAAACGTGTTTTTCAGCCCGAAATAAACGCGTTTTGTCAGCCCTTGGAATCACAGTGTAACTGCCTAGCTCAGAAGAGCCCACTGAGGCAGCCCTTAACCCCAGTGTGCAGAAATTGTCAAAACGTGTTTTTCAGCAGAAATAAACACGTTTTGGCAACTTTGGTCATCACCATGTAACTTATAGGGCAGAAACAGCACACTTTTCAAAACGTGTTTTTCAGCCCGAAATAAACGCGTTTTGTCAGCCCTTGGAATCACAGTGTAACTGCCTAGCTCAGAAGAGCCCACTAAGGCAGCCCTTAACCCCAGTGCTCAGAAATTGTCAAAACGTGTTTTCCAGCAGAAATAAACACGTTTTGGCAACTTTGGTCACCACCATGTAACTTATAGGGCAGAAACAGCACAGTTTTCAAAACGTGTTTTTCAGCCGGAAATAAACGCGTTTTGTCAGCCCTTGGAATCACAGTGTAACTGCCTAGCTCAGAAGAGCCCACTGAGGCAGCCCTTAACCCCAGTGTGCAGAAATTGTCAAAACGTGTTTTTCAGCAGAAATAAACACGTTTTGGCAACTTTGGTCATCACCATGTAACTTATAGGGCAGAAACAGCACACTTTTCAAAACGTGTTTTTCAGCCCGAAATAAACGCGTTTTGTCAGCCCTTGGAATCACAGAGTAACTGCCTAGCTCAGAAGAGCCCACTGAGGCAGCCCTTAACCCCAGTGCTCAGAAATTGTCAAAACGTGTTTTTCAGCAGAAATAAACACGTTTTGGCAACTTTGGTCATCACCATGTAACTTATAGGGCAGAAACAGCACAGTTTTCAAAACGTGTTTTTCAGCCCGAAATAAACGCGTTTTCTCAGCCCTTAGAATCGCAGTGTAACTGCCTGGCTCAGAAGAGCACACTGAGTCAGCCCTTAACCCCAGTGCTCAGAAATTGTCAAAACGTGTTTTTCAGCAGAAATAAACACGTTTTGGCAACTTTGGTCATCACCATGTAACTTATAGGGCAGAAACAGCACAGTTTTCAAAACGTGTTTTTCAGCCCGAAATAAACGCGTTTTGTCAGCCCTTGGAATCACAGTGTAACTGCCTAGCTCAGAAGAGCACACTGAGGCAGCCCTTAACCCCAGTGCTCAGAAATTGTCAAAACGTGTTTTCCAGCAGAAATAAACACGTTTTGGCAACTTTGGTCACCACCATGTAACTTATAGGGCAGAAACAGCACAGTTTTCAAAACGTGTTTTTCAGCCCGAAATAAACGCGTTTTCTCAGCCCTTAGAATCGCAGTGTAACTGCCTGTCTCAGAAGAGCACACTGAGTCAGCCCTTAACCCCAGTGCTCAGAAATTATCAAAACGTGTTTTTCAGCAGAAATAAACACGTTTTGGCAACTTTGGTCATCACCATGTAACTTATAGGGCAGAAACAGCACACTTTTCAAAACGTGTTTTTCAGCACGAAATAAACGCGTTTTGTCAGCCCTTGGAATCACAGTGTAACTGCCTAGCTCAGAAGAGCCCACTGAGGCAGCCCTTAACCCCAGTGCTCAGAAATTGTCAAAACGTGTTTTTCAGCAGAAATAAACACGTTTTGGCAACTTTGGTCATCACCATGTAACTTATAGGGCAGAAACAGCACAGTTTTCAAAACGTGTTTTTCAGCCCGAAATAAACGCGTTTTCTCAGCCCTTAGAATCGCAGTGTAACTGCCTGGCTCAGAAGAGCACACTGAGTCAGCCCTTAACCCCAGTGCTCAGAAATTGTCAAAACGTGTTTTTCAGCAGAAATAAACACGTTTTGGCAACTTTGGTCATCACCATGTAACTTATAGGGCAGAAACAGCACAGTTTTCAAAACGTGTTTTTCAGCCCGAAATAAACGCGTTTTGTCAGCCCTTGGAATCACAGTGTAACTGCCTAGCTCAGAAGAGCACACTGAGGCAGCCCTTAACCCCAGTGCTCAGAAATTGTCAAAACGTGTTTTCCAGCAGAAATAAACACGTTTTGGCAACTTTGGTCACCACCATGTAACTTATAGGGCAGAAACAGCACAGTTTTCAAAACGTGTTTTTCAGCCCGAAATAAACGCGTTTTCTCAGCCCTTAGAATCGCAGTGTAACTGCCTGTCTCAGAAGAGCACACTGAGTCAGCCCTTAACCCCAGTGCTCAGAAATTGTCAAAACGTGTTTTTCAGCAGAAATAAACACGTTTTGGCAACTTTGGTCATCACCATGTAACTTATAGGGCAGAAACAGCACACTTTTCAAAACGTGTTTTTCAGCACGAAATAAACGCGTTTTGTCAGCCCTTGGAATCACAGTGTAACTGCCTAGCTCAGAAGAGCCCACTGAGGCAGCCCTTAACCCCAGTGTGCAGAAATTGTCAAAACGTGTTTTTCAGCAGAAATAAACACGTTTTGGCAACTTTGGTCATCACCATGTAACTTATAGGACAGAAACAGCACACTTTTCAAAACGTGTTTTTCAGCCCGAAATAAACGCGTTTTGTCAGCCCTTGGAATCACAGTGTAACTGCCTAGCTCAGATAGCCCACTGAGGCAGCCCTTAACCCCAGTGTACAGAAATTGTCAAAACGTGTTTTTCAGCAGAAATAAACACGTTTTGGCAACTTTGGTCACCACCATGTAACTTATAGGGCAGAAACAGCACAGTTTTCAAAACGTGTTTTTCAGCCCGAAATAAACGCGTTTTCTCAGCCCTTAGAATCGCAGTGTAACTGCCTGTCTCAGAAGAGCACACTGAGTCAGCCCTTAACCCCAGTGCTCAGAAATTGTCAAAACGTGTTTTTCAGCAGAAATAAACACGTTTTGGCAACTTTGGTCATCACCATGTAACTTATAGGGCAGAAACAGCACACTTTTCAAAACGTGTTTTTCAGCCCGAAATAAACGCGTTTTGTCAGCCCTTGGAATCACAGTGTAACTGCCTAGCTCAGAAGAGCCCACTGAGGCAGCCCTTAACCCCAGTGTGCAGAAATTGTCAAAACGTGTTTTTCAGCAGAAATAAACACGTTTTGGCAACTTTGGTCATCACCATGTAACTTATATGGCAGAAACAGCACACTTTTCAAAACGTGTTTTTCAGCCCGAAATAAACGCGTTTTGTCAGCCCTTGGAATCACAGTGTAACTGCCTAGCTCAGAAGAGCCCACTAAGGCAGCCCTTAACCCCAGTGCTCAGAAATTGTCAAAACGTGTTTTCCAGCAGAAATAAACACGTTTTGGCAACTTTGGTCACCACCATGTAACTTATAGGGCAGAAACAGCACAGTTTTCAAAACGTGTTTTTCAGCCGGAAATAAACGCGTTTTGTCAGCCCTTGGAATCACAGTGTAACTGCCTAGCTCAGAAGAGCCCACTGAGGCAGCCCTTAACCCCAGTGTGCAGAAATTGTCAAAACGTGTTTTTCAGCAGAAATAAACACGTTTTGGCAACTTTGGTCATCACCATGTAACTTATAGGGCAGAAACAGCACACTTTTCAAAACGTGTTTTTCAGCCCGAAATAAACGCGTTATGTCAGCCCTTGGAATCACAGAGTAACTGCCTAGCTCAGAAGAGCCCACTGAGGCAGCCCTTAACCCCAGTGCTCAGAAATTGTCAAAACGTGTTTTTCAGCAGAAATAAACACGTTTTGGCAACTTTGGTCATCACCATGTAACTTATAGGGCAGAAACAGCACAGTTTTCAAAACGTGTTTTTCAGCCCGAAATAAACGCGTTTTCTCAGCCCTTAGAATCGCAGTGTAACTGCCTGGCTCAGAAGAGCACACTGAGTCAGCCCTTAACCCCAGTGCTCAGAAATTGTCAAAACGTGTTTTTCAGCAGAAATAAACACGTTTTGGCAACTTTGGTCATCACCATGTAACTTATAGGGCAGAAACAGCACACTTTTCAAAACGTGTTTTTCAGCCCGAAATAAACGCGTTATGTCAGCCCTTGGAATCACAGAGTAACTGCCTAGCTCAGAAGAGCCCACTGAGGCAGCCCTTAACCCCAGTGCTCAGAAATTGTCAAAACGTGTTTTTCAGCAGAAATAAACACGTTTTGGCAACTTTGGTCATCACCATGTAACTTATAGGGCAGAAACAGCACAGTTTTCAAAACGTGTTTTTCAGCCCGAAATAAACGCGTTTTCTCAGCCCTTAGAATCGCAGTGTAACTGCCTGGCTCAGAAGAGCACACTGAGTCAGCCCTTAACCCCAGTGCTCAGAAATTGTCAAAACGTGTTTTTCAGCAGAAATAAACACGTTTTGGCAACTTTGGTCATCACCATGTAACTTATAGGGCAGAAACAGCACAGTTTTCAAAACGTGTTTTTCAGCCCGAAATAAACGCGTTTTGTCAGCCCTTGGAATCACAGTGTAACTGCCTAGCTCAGAAGAGCCCACTGAGGCAGCCCTTAACCCCAGTGCTCAGAAATTGTCAAAACGTGTTTTCCAGCAGAAATAAACACGTTTTGGCAACTTTGGTCACCACCATGTAACTTATAGGGCAGAAACAGCACAGTTTTCAAAACGTGTTTTTCAGCCCGAAATAAACGCGTTTTCTCAGCCCTTAGAATCGCAGTGTAACTGCCTGTCTCAGAAGAGCACACTGAGTCAGCCCTTAACCCCAGTGCTCAGAAATTGTCAAAACGTGTTTTTCAGCAGAAATAAACACGTTTTGGCAACTTTGGTCATCACCATGTAACTTATAGGGCAGAAACAGCACACTTTTCAAAACGTGTTTTTCAGCCCGAAATAAACGCGTTTTGTCAGCCCTTGGAATCACAGAGTAACTGCCTAGCTCAGAAGAGCACACTGAGGCAGCCCTTAACCCCAGTCCTCAGAAATTGTCAAAACGTGTTTTTCAGCAGAAATAAACACGTTTTGGCAACTTTGGTCACCACCATGTAACTTATAGGGCAGAAACAGCACAGTTTTCAAAACGTGTTTTTCAGCCCGAAATAAACGCGTTTTCTCAGCCCTTGGAATCACAGTGTAACTGCCTAGCTCAGAAGAGCCCACTGAGGCAGCCCTTAACCCCAGTGCTCAGAAATTGTCAAAACGTGTTTTTCAGCAGAAATAAACACGTTTTGGCAACTTTGGTCATCACCATGTAACTTATAGGGCAGAAACAGCACACTTTTCAAAACGTGTTTTTCAGCCTGAAATAAACGCGTTTTGTCAGCCCTTGGAATCACAGTGTAACTGCCTAGCTCAGAAGAGCCCACTGAGGCAGCCCTTAACCCCAGTGTGCAGAAATTGTCAAAACGTGTTTTTCAGCAGAAATAAACACGTTTTGGCAACTTTGGTCATCATCATGTAACTTATAGGGCAGAAACAGCACACTTTTCAAAACGTGTTTTTCAGCCCGAAATAAACGCGTTTTGTCAGCCCTTGGAATCACAGAGTAACTGCCTAGCTCAGAAGAGCACACTGAGTCAGCCCTTAACCCCAGTGCTCAGAAATTGTCAAAACGTGTTTTTCAGCAGAAATAAACACGTTTTGGCAACTTTGGTCATCACCATGTAACTTTTAGGGCAGAAACAGCACACTTTTCAAAACGTGTTTTTCAGCACGAAATAAACGCGTTTTGTCAGCCCTTGGAATCACAGTGTAACTGCCTAGCTCAGAAGAGCCCACTGAGGCAGCCCTTAACCCCAGTGTGCAGAAATTGTCAAAACGTGTTTTTCAGCAGAAATAAACACGTTTTGGCAACTTTGGTCATCACCATGTAACTTATAGGGCAGAAACAGCACACTTTTCAAAACGTGTTTTTCAGCCCGAAATAAACGCGTTTTGTCAGCCCTTGGAATCACAGAGTAACTGCCTAGCTCAGAAGAGCCCACTGAGGCAGCCCTTAACCCCAGTGCTCAGAAATTGTCAAAACGTGTTTTTCAGCAGAAATAAACACGTTTTGGCAACTTTGGTCATCACCATGTAACTTATAGGGCAGAAACAGCACAGTTTTCAAAACGTGTTTTTCAGCCCGAAATAAACGCGTTTTCTCAGCCCTTGGAATCGCAGTGTAACTGCCTGTCTCAGAAGAGCACACTGAGTCAGCCCTTAACCCCAGTGCTCAGAAATTGTCAAAACGTGTTTTTCAGCAGAAATAAACACGTTTTGGCAACTTTGGTCACCACCATGTAACTTATAGGGCAAAAACAGCACAGTTTTCAAAACGTGTTTTTCAGCCCGAAATAAACGCGTTTTCTCAGCCCTTAGAATCGCAGTGTAACTGCCTGGCTCAGAAGAGCACACTGAGTCAGCCCTTAACCCCAGTGCTCAGAAATTGTCAAAACGTGTTTTTCAGCAGAAATAAACACGTTTTGGCAACTTTGGTCATCACCATGTAACTTATAGGGCAGAAACAGCACACTTTTCAAAACGTGTTTTTCAGCCCGAAATAAACGCGTTTTGTCAGCCCTTGGAATCACAGTGTAACTGCCTAGCTCAGAAGAGCCCACTGAGGCAGCCCTTAACCCCAGTGCTCAGAAATTGTCAAAACGTGTTTTTCAGCAGAAATAAACACGTTTTGGCAACTTTGGTCACCACCATGTAACTTATAGGGCAGAAACAGCACAGTTTTCAAAACGTGTTTTTCAGCCCGAAATAAACGCGTTTTCTCAGCCCTTAGAATCGCAGTGTAACTGCCTGGCTCAGAAGAGCACACTGAGTCAGCCCTTAACCCCAGTGCTCAGAAATTGTCAAAACGTGTTTTTCAGCAGAAATAAACACGTTTTGGCAACTTTGGTCATCACCATGTAACTTATAGGGCAGAAACAGCACACTTTTCAAAACGTGTTTTTCAGCCCGAAATAAACGCGTTTTGTCAGCCCTTGGAATCACAGTGTAACTGCCTAGCTCAGAAGAGCCCACTGAGGCAGCCCTTAACCCCAGTGCTCAGAAATTGTCAAAACGTGTTTTTCAGCAGAAATAAACACGTTTTGGCAACTTTGGTCACCACCATGTAACTTATAGGGCAGAAACAGCACAGTTTTCAAAACGTGTTTTTCAGCCCGAAATAAACGCGTTTTCTCAGCCCTTAGAATCGCAGTGTAACTGCCTGGCTCAGAAGAGCACACTGAGTCAGCCCTTAACCCCAGTGCTCAGAAATTGTCAAAACGTGTTTTTCAGCAGAAATAAACACGTTTTGGCAACTTTGGTCATCACCATGTAACTTTTAGGGCAGAAACAGCACACTTTTCAAAACGTGTTTTTCAGCACGAAATAAACGCGTTTTGTCAGCCCTTGGAATCACAGTGTAACTGCCTAGCTCAGAAGAGCCCACTGAGGCAGCCCTTAACCCCAGTGTGCAGAAATTGTCAAAACGTGTTTTTCAGCAGAAATAAACACGTTTTGGCAACTTTGGTCACCACCATGTAACTTATAGGGCAGAAACAGCACAGTTTTCAAAACGTGTTTTTCAGCCCGAAATAAACGCGTTTTCTCAGCCCTTAGAATCGCAGTGTAACTGCCTGTCTCAGAAGAGCACACTGAGTCAGCCCTTAACCCCAGTGCTCAGAAATTGTCAAAACGTGTTTTTCAGCAGAAATAAACACGTTTTGGCAACTTTGGTCATCACCATGTAACTTATAGGGCAGAAACAGCACACTTTTCAAAACGTGTTTTTCAGCACGAAATAAACGCGTTTTGTCAGCCCTTGGAATCACAGTGTAACTGCCTAGCTCAGAAGAGCCCACTGAGGCAGCCCTTAACCCCAGTGTGCAGAAATTGTCAAAACGTGTTTTTCAGCAGAAATAAACACGTTTTGGCAACTTTGGTCATCACCATGTAACTTATAGGACAGAAACAGCACACTTTTCAAAACGTGTTTTTCAGCCCGAAATAAACGCGTTTTGTCAGCCCTTGGAATCACAGTGTAACTGCCTAGCTCAGATAGCCCACTGAGGCAGCCCTTAACCCCAGTGTACAGAAATTGTCAAAACGTGTTTTTCAGCAGAAATAAACACGTTTTGGCAACTTTGGTCACCACCATGTAACTTATAGGGCAGAAACAGCACAGTTTTCAAAACGTGTTTTTCAGCCCGAAATAAACGCGTTTTCTCAGCCCTTAGAATCGCAGTGTAACTGCCTGTCTCAGAAGAGCACACTGAGTCAGCCCTTAACCCCAGTGCTCAGAAATTGTCAAAACGTGTTTTTCAGCAGAAATAAACACGTTTTGGCAACTTTGGTCATCACCATGTAACTTATAGGGCAGAAACAGCACACTTTTCAAAACGTGTTTTTCAGCCCGAAATAAACGCGTTTTGTCAGCCCTTGGAATCACAGTGTAACTGCCTAGCTCAGAAGAGCCCACTGAGGCAGCCCTTAACCCCAGTGTGCAGAAATTGTCAAAACGTGTTTTTCAGCAGAAATAAACACGTTTTGGCAACTTTGGTCATCACCATGTAACTTATAGGGCAGAAACAGCACACTTTTCAAAACGTGTTTTTCAGCCCGAAATAAACGCGTTTTGTCAGCCCTTGGAATCACAGTGTAACTGCCTAGCTCAGAAGAGCCCACTAAGGCAGCCCTTAACCCCAGTGCTCAGAAATTGTCAAAACGTGTTTTCCAGCAGAAATAAACACGTTTTGGCAACTTTGGTCACCACCATGTAACTTATAGGGCAGAAACAGCACAGTTTTCAAAACGTGTTTTTCAGCCGGAAATAAACGCGTTTTGTCAGCCCTTGGAATCACAGTGTAACTGCCTAGCTCAGAAGAGCCCACTGAGGCAGCCCTTAACCCCAGTGTGCAGAAATTGTCAAAACGTGTTTTTCAGCAGAAATAAACACGTTTTGGCAACTTTGGTCATCACCATGTAACTTATAGGGCAGAAACAGCACACTTTTCAAAACGTGTTTTTCAGCCCGAAATAAACGCGTTATGTCAGCCCTTGGAATCACAGAGTAACTGCCTAGCTCAGAAGAGCCCACTGAGGCAGCCCTTAACCCCAGTGCTCAGAAATTGTCAAAACGTGTTTTTCAGCAGAAATAAACACGTTTTGGCAACTTTGGTCATCACCATGTAACTTATAGGGCAGAAACAGCACAGTTTTCAAAACGTGTTTTTCAGCCCGAAATAAACGCGTTTTCTCAGCCCTTAGAATCGCAGTGTAACTGCCTGGCTCAGAAGAGCACACTGAGTCAGCCCTTAACCCCAGTGCTCAGAAATTGTCAAAACGTGTTTTTCAGCAGAAATAAACACGTTTTGGCAACTTTGGTCATCACCATGTAACTTATAGGGCAGAAACAGCACACTTTTCAAAACGTGTTTTTCAGCCCGAAATAAACGCGTTATGTCAGCCCTTGGAATCACAGAGTAACTGCCTAGCTCAGAAGAGCCCACTGAGGCAGCCCTTAACCCCAGTGCTCAGAAATTGTCAAAACGTGTTTTTCAGCAGAAATAAACACGTTTTGGCAACTTTGGTCATCACCATGTAACTTATAGGGCAGAAACAGCACAGTTTTCAAAACGTGTTTTTCAGCCCGAAATAAACGCGTTTTCTCAGCCCTTAGAATCGCAGTGTAACTGCCTGGCTCAGAAGAGCACACTGAGTCAGCCCTTAACCCCAGTGCTCAGAAATTGTCAAAACGTGTTTTTCAGCAGAAATAAACACGTTTTGGCAACTTTGGTCATCACCATGTAACTTATAGGGCAGAAACAGCACAGTTTTCAAAACGTGTTTTTCAGCCCGAAATAAACGCGTTTTGTCAGCCCTTGGAATCACAGTGTAACTGCCTAGCTCAGAAGAGCCCACTGAGGCAGCCCTTAACCCCAGTGCTCAGAAATTGTCAAAACGTGTTTTCCAGCAGAAATAAACACGTTTTGGCAACTTTGGTCACCACCATGTAACTTATAGGGCAGAAACAGCACAGTTTTCAAAACGTGTTTTTCAGCCCGAAATAAACGCGTTTTCTCAGCCCTTAGAATCGCAGTGTAACTGCCTGTCTCAGAAGAGCACACTGAGTCAGCCCTTAACCCCAGTGCTCAGAAATTGTCAAAACGTGTTTTTCAGCAGAAATAAACACGTTTTGGCAACTTTGGTCATCACCATGTAACTTATAGGGCAGAAACAGCACACTTTTCAAAACGTGTTTTTCAGCCCGAAATAAACGCGTTTTGTCAGCCCTTGGAATCACAGAGTAACTGCCTAGCTCAGAAGAGCACACTGAGGCAGCCCTTAACCCCAGTCCTCAGAAATTGTCAAAACGTGTTTTTCAGCAGAAATAAACACGTTTTGGCAACTTTGGTCACCACCATGTAACTTATAGGGCAGAAACAGCACAGTTTTCAAAACGTGTTTTTCAGCCCGAAATAAACGCGTTTTCTCAGCCCTTGGAATCACAGTGTAACTGCCTAGCTCAGAAGAGCCCACTGAGGCAGCCCTTAACCCCAGTGCTCAGAAATTGTCAAAACGTGTTTTTCAGCAGAAATAAACACGTTTTGGCAACTTTGGTCATCACCATGTAACTTATAGGGCAGAAACAGCACACTTTTCAAAACGTGTTTTTCAGCCCGAAATAAACGCGTTTTGTCAGCCCTTGGAATCACAGTGTAACTGCCTAGCTCAGAAGAGCCCACTGAGGCAGCCCTTAACCCCAGTGTGCAGAAATTGTCAAAACGTGTTTTTCAGCAGAAATAAACACGTTTTGGCAACTTTGGTCATCATCATGTAACTTATAGGGCAGAAACAGCACACTTTTCAAAACGTGTTTTTCAGCCCGAAATAAACGCGTTTTGTCAGCCCTTGGAATCACAGAGTAACTGCCTAGCTCAGAAGAGCACACTGAGTCAGCCCTTAACCCCAGTGCTCAGAAATTGTCAAAACGTGTTTTTCAGCAGAAATAAACACGTTTTGGCAACTTTGGTCATCACCATGTAACTTTTAGGGCAGAAACAGCACACTTTTCAAAACGTGTTTTTCAGCACGAAATAAACGCGTTTTGTCAGCCCTTGGAATCACAGTGTAACTGCCTAGCTCAGAAGAGCCCACTGAGGCAGCCCTTAACCCCAGTGTGCAGAAATTGTCAAAACGTGTTTTTCAGCAGAAATAAACACGTTTTGGCAACTTTGGTCATCACCATGTAACTTATAGGGCAGAAACAGCACACTTTTCAAAACGTGTTTTTCAGCCCGAAATAAACGCGTTTTGTCAGCCCTTGGAATCACAGAGTAACTGCCTAGCTCAGAAGAGCCCACTGAGGCAGCCCTTAACCCCAGTGCTCAGAAATTGTCAAAACGTGTTTTTCAGCAGAAATAAACACGTTTTGGCAACTTTGGTCATCACCATGTAACTTATAGGGCAGAAACAGCACAGTTTTCAAAACGTGTTTTTCAGCCCGAAATAAACGCGTTTTCTCAGCCCTTAGAATCGCAGTGTAACTGCCTGGCTCAGAAGAGCACACTGAGTCAGCCCTTAACCCCAGTGCTCAGAAATTGTCAAAACGTGTTTTTCAGCAGATATAAACACGTTTTGGCAACTTTGGTCATCACCATGTAACTTATAGGGCAGAAACAGCACAGTTTTCAAAACGTGTTTTTCAGCCCGAAATAAACGCGTTTTCTCAGCCCTTAGAATCGCAGTGTAACTGCCTGTCTCAGAAGAGCACACTGAGTCAGCCCTTAACCCCAGTGCTCAGAAATTGTCAAAACGTGTTTTTCAGCAGAAATAAACACGTTTTGGCAACTTTGGTCACCACCATGTAACTTATAGGGCAAAAACAGCACAGTTTTCAAAACGTGTTTTTCAGCCCGAAATAAACGCGTTTTCTCAGCCCTTAGAATCGCAGTGTAACTGCCTGGCTCAGAAGAGCACACTGAGTCAGCCCTTAACCCCAGTGCTCAGAAATTGTCAAAACGTGTTTTTCAGCAGAAATAAACACGTTTTGGCAACTTTGGTCATCACCATGTAACTTATAGGGCAGAAACAGCACACTTTTCAAAACGTGTTTTTCAGCCCGAAATAAACGCGTTTTGTCAGCCCTTGGAATCACAGTGTAACTGCCTAGCTCAGAAGAGCCCACTGAGGCAGCCCTTAACCCCAGTGCTCAGAAATTGTCAAAACGTGTTTTTCAGCAGAAATAAACACGTTTTGGCAACTTTGGTCACCACCATGTAACTTATAGGGCAGAAACAGCACAGTTTTCAAAACGTGTTTTTCAGCCCGAAATAAACGCGTTTTCTCAGCCCTTAGAATCGCAGTGTAACTGCCTGGCTCAGAAGAGCACACTGAGTCAGCCCTTAACCCCAGTGCTCAGAAATTGTCAAAACGTGTTTTTCAGCAGAAATAAACACGTTTTGGCAACTTTGGTCATCACCATGTAACTTTTAGGGCAGAAACAGCACACTTTTCAAAACGTGTTTTTCAGCACGAAATAAACGCGTTTTGTCAGCCCTTGGAATCACAGTGTAACTGCCTAGCTCAGAAGAGCCCACTGAGGCAGCCCTTAACCCCAGTGTGCAGAAATTGTCAAAACGTGTTTTTCAGCAGAAATAAACACGTTTTGGCAACTTTGGTCACCACCATGTAACTTATAGGGCAGAAACAGCACAGTTTTCAAAACGTGTTTTTCAGCCCGAAATAAACGCGTTTTCACAGCCCTTAGAATCGCAGTGTAACTGCCTGTCTCAGAAGAGCACACTGAGTCAGCCCTTAACCCCAGTGCTCAGAAATTGTCAAAACGTGTTTTTCAGCAGAAATAAACACGTTTTGGCAACTTTGGTCATCACCATGTAACTTATAGGGCAGAAACAGCACACTTTTCAAAACGTGTTTTTCAGCCCGAAATAAACGCGTTTTGTCAGCCCTTGGAATCACAGTGTAACTGCCTAGCTCAGAAGAGCCCACTGAGGCAGCCCTTAACCCCAGTGTGCAGAAATTGTCAAAACGTGTTTTTCAGCAGAAATAAACACGTTTTGGCAACTTTGGTCATCACCATGTAACTTATAGGGCAGAAACAGCACACTTTTCAAAACGTGTTTTTCAGCCCGAAATAAACGCGTTTTGTCAGCCCTTGGAATCACAGTGTAACTGCCTAGCTCAGAAGAGCCCACTGAGGCAGCCCTTAACCCCAGTGCTCAGAAATTGTCAAAACGTGTTTTCCAGCAGAAATAAACACGTTTTGGCAACTTTGGTCACCACCATGTAACTTATAGGGCAGAAACAGCACAGTTTTCAAAACGTGTTTTTCAGCCCGAAATAAACGCGTTTTCTCAGCCCTTAGAATCGCAGTGTAACTGCCTGGCTCAGAAGACCACACTGAGTCAGCCCTTAACCCCAGTGCTCAGAAATTGTCAAAACGTGTTTTTCAGCAGAAATAAACACGTTTTGGCAACTTTGGTCATCACCATGTAACTTATAGGGCAGAAACAGCACACTTTTCAAAACGTGTTTTTCAGCCCGAAATAAACGCGTTTTGTCAGCCCTTGGAATCACAGTGTAACTGCCTAGCTCAGAAGAGCCCACTGAGGCAGCCCTTAACCCCAGTATGCAGAAATTGTCAAAACGTGTTTTTCAGCAGAAATAAACACGTTTTGGCAACTTTGGTCATCACCATGTAACTTATAGGGCAGAAACAGCACACTTTTCAAAACGTGTTTTTCAGCCCGAAATAAACGCGTTTTGTCAGCCCTTGGAATCACAGAGTAACTGCCTAGCTCAGAAGAGCACACTGAGGCAGCCCTTAACCCCAGTGCTCAGAAATTGTCAAAACGTGTTTTTCAGCAGAAATAAACACGTTTTGGCAACTTTGGTCACCACCATGTAACTTATAGGGCATAAACAGCACAGTTTTCAAAACGTGTTTTTCAGCCCGAAATAAACGCGTTTTCTCAGCCCTTAGAATCGCAGTGTAACTGCCTAGCTCAGAAGAGCCCACTGAGGCAGCCCTTAACCCCAGTGCTCAGAAATTGTCAAAACGTGTTTTCCAGCAGAAATAAACACGTTTTGGCAACTTTGGTCACCACCATGTAACTTATAGGGCAGAAACAGCACACTTTTCAAAACGTGTTTTTCAGCCCGAAATAAACGCGTTTTGTCAGCCCTTGGAATCACAGTGTAACTGCCTAGCTCAGAAGAGCCCACTGAGGCAGCCCTTAACCCCAGTGTGCAGAAATTGTCAAAACGTGTTTTTCAGCAGAAATAAACACGTTTTGGCAACTTTGGTCATCACCATGTAACTTATAGGGCAGAAACAGCACAGTTTTCAAAACGTGTTTTTCAGCCCGAAATAAACGCGTTTTGTCAGCCCTTGGAATCACAGTGTAACTGCCTAGCTCAGAAGAGCCCACTGAGGCAGCCCTTAACCCCAGTGTGCAGAAATTGTCAAAACGTGCTTTTCAGCAGAAATAAACACGTTTTGGCAACTTTGGTCATCACCATGTAACTTATAGGGCAGAAACAGCACACTTTTCAAAACGTGTTTTTCTGCCCGAAATAAACGCGTTTTGTCAGCCCTTGGAATCACAGTGTAACTGCCTAGCTCAGAAGAGCCCACTGAGGCAGCCCTTAACCCCAGTGCTCAGAAATTGTCAAAACGTGTTTTCCAGCAGAAATAAACACGTTTTGGCAACTTTGGTCACCACCATGTAACTTATAGGGCAGAAACAGCACAGTTTTCAAAACGTGTTTTTCAGCCCGAAATAAACGCGTTTTCTCAGCCCTTAGAATCGCAGTGTAACTGCCTGGCTCAGAAGACCACACTGAGTCAGCCCTTAACCCCAGTGCTCAGAAATTGTCAAAACGTGTTTTTCAGCAGAAATAAACACGTTTTGGCAACTTTGGTCATCACCATGTAACTTATAGGGCAGAAACAGCACACTTTTCAAAACGTGTTTTTCAGCCCGAAATAAACGCGTTTTGTCAGCCCTTGGAATCACAGTGTAACTGCCTAGCTCAGAAGAGCCCACTGAGGCAGCCCTTAACCCCAGTATGCAGAAATTGTCAAAACGTGTTTTTCAGCAGAAATAAACACGTTTTGGCAACTTTGGTCATCACCATGTAACTTATAGGGCAGAAACAGCACACATTTCAAAACGTGTTTTTCAGCCCGAAATAAACGCGTTTTGTCAGCCCTTGGAATCACAGAGTAACTGCCTAGCTCAGAAGAGCACACTGAGGCAGCCCTTAACCCCAGTGCTCAGAAATTGTCAAAACGTGTTTTTCAGCAGAAATAAACACGTTTTGGCAACTTTGGTCACCACCATGTAACTTATAGGGCATAAACAGCACAGTTTTCAAAACGTGTTTTTCAGCCCGAAATAAACGCGTTTTCTCAGCCCTTAGAATCGCAGTGTAACTGCCTGGCTCAGAAGAGCACACTGAGTCAGCCCTTAACCCCAGTGCTCAGAAATTGTCAAAACGTGTTTTTCAGCAGAAATAAACACGTTTTGGCAACTTTGGTCATCACCGTGTAACTTATAGGGCAGAAACAGCACACTTTTCAAAACGTGTTTTTCAGCCCGAAATAAACGCGTTTTCTCAGCCCTTGGAATCACAGTGTAACTGCCTAGCTCAGAAGAGCCCACTGAGGCAGCCCTTAACCCCAGTGCTCAGAAATTGTCAAAACGTGTTTTCCAGCAGAAATAAACACGTTTTGGCAACTTTGGTCACCACCATGTAACTTATAGGGCAGAAACAGCACAGTTTTCAAAACGTGTTTTTCAGCCGGAAATAAACGCGTTTTGTCAGCCCTTGGAATCACAGTGTAACTGCCTAGCTCAGAAGAGCCCACTGAGGCAGCCCTTAACCCCAGTGCTCAGAAATTGTCAAAACGTGTTTTTCAGCAGAAATAAACACGTTTTGGCAACTTTGGTCATCACCATGTAACTTTTAGGGCAGAAACAGCACACTTTTCAAAACGTGTTTTTCAGCACGAAATAAACGCGTTTTGTCAGCCCTTGGAATCACAGTGTAACTGCCTAGCTCAGAAGAGCCCACTGAGGCAGCCCTTAACCCCAGTGTGCAGAAATTGTCAAAACGTGTTTTTCAGCAGAAATAAACACGTTTTGGCAACTTTGGTCATCACCATGTAACTTATAGGGCAGAAACAGCACACTTTTCAAAACGAGTTTTTCAGCCCGAAATAAACGCGTTTTGTCAGCCCTTGGAATCACAGTGTAACTGCCTAGCTCAGAAGAGCCCACTGAGGCAGCCCTTAACCCCAGTGCTCAGAAATTGTCAAAACTTGTTTTTCAGCAGAAATAAACACGTTTTGGCAACTTTGGTCACCACCATGTAACTTATAGGGCAGAAACAGCACAGTTTTCAAAACGTGTTTTTCAGCCCGAAATAAACGCGTTTTCTCAGCCCTTAGAATCGCAGTGTAACTGCCTGGCTCAGAAGAGCACACTGAGTCAGCCCTTAACCCCAGTGCTCAGAAATTGTCAAAACGTGTTTTTCAGCAGAAATAAACACGTTTTGGCAACTTTGGTCATCACCATGTAACTTTTAGGGCAGAAACAGCACACTTTTCAAAACGTGTTTTTCAGCACGAAATAAACGCGTTTTGTCAGCCCTTGGAATCACAGTGTAACTGCCTAGCTCAGAAGAGCCCACTGAGGCAGCCCTTAACCCCAGTGTGCAGAAATTGTCAAAACGTGTTTTTCAGCAGAAATAAACACGTTTTGGCAACTTTGGTCACCACCATGTAACTTATAGGGCAGAAACAGCACAGTTTTCAAAACGTGTTTTTCAGCCCGAAATAAACGCGTTTTCTCAGCCCTTAGAATCGCAGTGTAACTGCCTGGCTCAGAAGAGCACACTGAGTCAGCCCTTAACCCCAGTGCTCAGAAATTGTCAAAACGTGTTTTTCAGCAGAAATAAACACGTTTTGGCAACTTTGGTCATCACCATGTAACTTATAGGGCAGAAACAGCACACTTTTCAAAACGTGTTTTTCAGCCCGAAATAAACGCGTTTTGTCAGCCCTTGGAATCACAGTGTAACTGCCTAGCTCAGAAGAGCCCACTGAGGCAGCCCTTAACCCCAGTGCTCAGAAATTGTCAAAACGTGTTTTTCAGCAGAAATAAACACGTTTTGGCAACTTTGGTCACCACCATGTAACTTATAGGGCAGAAACAGCACAGTTTTCAAAACGTGTTTTTCAGCCCGAAATAAACGCGTTTTCTCAGCCCTTAGAATCGCAGTGTAACTGCCTGGCTCAGAAGAGCACACTGAGTCAGCCCTTAACCCCAGTGCTCAGAAATTGTCAAAACGTGTTTTTCAGCAGAAATAAACACGTTTTGGCAACTTTGGTCATCACCGTGTAACTTATAGGGCAGAAACAGCACACTTTTCAAAACGTGTTTTTCAGCCCGAAATAAACGCGTTTTCTCAGCCCTTGGAATCACAGTGTAACTGCCTAGCTCAGAAGAGCCCACTGAGGCAGCCCTTAACCCCAGTGCTCAGAAATTGTCAAAACGTGTTTTCCAGCAGAAATAAACACGTTTTGGCAACTTTGGTCACCACCATGTAACTTATAGGGCAGAAACAGCACAGTTTTCAAAACGTGTTTTTCAGCCGGAAATAAACGCGTTTTGTCAGCCCTTGGAATCACAGTGTAACTGCCTAGCTCAGAAGAGCCCACTGAGGCAGCCCTTAACCCCAGTGCTCAGAAATTGTCAAAACGTGTTTTTCAGCAGAAATAAACACGTTTTGGCAACTTTGGTCATCACCATGTAACTTTTAGGGCAGAAACAGCACACTTTTCAAAACGTGTTTTTCAGCACGAAATAAACGCGTTTTGTCAGCCCTTGGAATCACAGTGTAACTGCCTAGCTCAGAAGAGCCCACTGAGGCAGCCCTTAACCCCAGTGTGCAGAAATTGTCAAAACGTGTTTTTCAGCAGAAATAAACACGTTTTGGCAACTTTGGTCATCACCATGTAACTTATAGGGCAGAAACAGCACACTTTTCAAAACGAGTTTTTCAGCCCGAAATAAACGCGTTTTGTCAGCCCTTGGAATCACAGTGTAACTGCCTAGCTCAGAAGAGCCCACTGAGGCAGCCCTTAACCCCAGTGCTCAGAAATTGTCAAAACTTGTTTTTCAGCAGAAATAAACACGTTTTGGCAACTTTGGTCACCACCATGTAACTTATAGGGCAGAAACAGCACAGTTTTCAAAACGTGTTTTTCAGCCCGAAATAAACGCGTTTTCTCAGCCCTTAGAATCGCAGTGTAACTGCCTGGCTCAGAAGAGCACACTGAGTCAGCCCTTAACCCCAGTGCTCAGAAATTGTCAAAACGTGTTTTTCAGCAGAAATAAACACGTTTTGGCAACTTTGGTCATCACCATGTAACTTTTAGGGCAGAAACAGCACACTTTTCAAAACGTGTTTTTCAGCACGAAATAAACGCGTTTTGTCAGCCCTTGGAATCACAGTGTAACTGCCTAGCTCAGAAGAGCCCACTGAGGCAGCCCTTAACCCCAGTGTGCAGAAATTGTCAAAACGTGTTTTTCAGCAGAAATAAACACGTTTTGGCAACTTTGGTCACCACCATGTAACTTATAGGGCAGAAACAGCACAGTTTTCAAAACGTGTTTTTCAGCCCGAAATAAACGCGTTTTCTCAGCCCTTAGAATCGCAGTGTAACTGCCTGGCTCAGAAGAGCACACTGAGTCAGCCCTTAACCCCAGTGCTCAGAAATTGTCAAAACGTGTTTTTCAGCAGAAATAAACACGTTTTGGCAACTTTGGTCATCACCATGTAACTTATAGGGCAGAAACAGCACACTTTTCAAAACGTGTTTTTCAGCCCGAAATAAACGCGTTTTGTCAGCCCTTGGAATCACAGTGTAACTGCCTAGCTCAGAAGAGCCCACTGAGGCAGCCCTTAACCCCAGTGCTCAGAAATTGTCAAAACGTGTTTTTCAGCAGAAATAAACACGTTTTGGCAACTTTGGTCACCACCATGTAACTTATAGGGCAGAAACAGCACAGTTTTCAAAACGTGTTTTTCAGCCCGAAATAAACGCGTTTTCTCAGCCCTTAGAATCGCAGTGTAACTGCCTGGCTCAGAAGAGCACACTGAGTCAGCCCTTAACCCCAGTGCTCAGAAATTGTCAAAACGTGTTTTTCAGCAGAAATAAACACGTTTTGGCAACTTTGGTCATCACCATGTAACTTATAGGGCAGAAACAGCACACTTTTCAAAACGTGTTTTTCAGCCCGAAATAAACGCGTTTTCTCAGCCCTTAGAATCGCAGTGTAACTGCCTGGCTCAGAAGAGCACACTGAGTCAGCCCTTAACCCCAGTGCTCAGAAATTGTCAAAACGTGTTTTTCAGCAGAAATAAACACGTTTTGGCAACTTTGGTCACCACCATGTAACTTATAGGGCAAAAACAGCACAGTTTTCAAAACGTGTTTTTCAGCCCGAAATAAACGCGTTTTCTCAGCCCTTAGAATCGCAGTGTAACTGCCTGGCTCAGAAGAGCACACTGAGTCAGCCCTTAACCCCAGTGCTCAGAAATTGTCAAAACGTGTTTTTCAGCAGAAATAAACACGTTTTGGCAACTTTGGTCATCACCATGTAACTTATAGGGCAGAAACAGCACACTTTTCAAAACATGTTTTTCAGCCCGAAATAAACGCGTTTTGTCAGCCCTTGGAATCACAGTGTAACTGCCTAGCTCAGAAGAGCCCACTGAGGCAGCCCTTAACCCCAGTGTGCAGAAATTGTCAAAACGTGTTTTTCAGCAGAAATAAACACGTTTTGGCAACTTTGGTCACCACCATGTAACTTATAGGGCAGAAACAGCACAGTTTTCAAAACGTGTTTTTCAGCCCGAAATAAACGCGTTTTGTCAGCCCTTGGAATCACAGTGTAACTGCCTAGCTCAGAAGAGCCCACTGAGGCAGCCCTTAACCCCAGTGTGCAGAAATTGTCAAAACGTGTTTTTCAGCAGAAATAAACACGTTTTGGCAACTTTGGTCATCACCATGTAACTTATAGGGCAGAAACAGCACACTTTTCAAAACGTGTTTTTCAGCCCGAAATAAACGCGTTTTGTCAGCCCTTGGAATCACAGTGTAACTGCCTAGCTCAGAAGAGCCCACTGAGGCAGCCCTTAACCCCAGTGCTCAGAAATTGTCAAACCGTGTTTTTCAGCAGAAATAAACACGTTTTGGCAACTTTGGTCACCACCATGTAACTTATAGGGCAGAAACAGCACAGTTTTCAAAACGTGTTTTCCAGCCCGAAATAAACGCGTTTTCTCAGCCCTTAGAATCGCAGTGTAACTGCCTGGCTCAGAAGAGCACACTGAGTCAGCCCTTAACCCCAGTGCTCAGAAATTGTCAAAACGTGTTTTTCAGCAGAAATAAACACGTTTTGGCAACTTTGGTCACCACCATGTAACTTATAGGGCAAAAACAGCACAGTTTTCAAAACGTGTTTTTCAGCCCGAAATAAACGCGTTTTCTCAGCCCTTAGAATCGCAGTGTAACTGCCTGGCTCAGAAGAGCACACTGAGTCAGCCCTTAACCCCAGTGCTCAGAAATTGTCAAAACGTGTTTTTCAGCAGAAATAAACACGTTTTGGCAACTTTGGTCATCACCATGTAACTTATAGGGCAGAAACAGCACACTTTTCAAAACGTGTTTTTCAGCCCGAAATAAACGCGTTTTGTCAGCCCTTGGAATCACAGTGTAACTGCCTAGCTCAGAAGAGCCCACTGAGGCAGCCCTTAACCCCCGTGCTCAGAAATTGTCAAAACGTGTTTTTCAGCAGAAATAAACACGTTTTGGCAACTTTGGTCACCACCATGTAACTTATAGGGCAGAAACAGCACAGTTTTCAAAACGTGTTTTTCAGCCCGAAATAAACGCGTTTTCTCAGCCCTTAGAATCGCAGTGTAACTGCCTGGCTCAGAAGAGCACACTGAGTCAGCCCTTAACCCCAGTGCTCAGAAATTGTCAAAACGTGTTTTTCAGCAGAAATAAACACGTTTTGGCAACTTTGGTCATCACCATGTAACTTATAGGGCAGAAACAGCACACTTTTCAAAACATGTTTTTCAGCCCGAAATAAACGCGTTTTGTCAGCCCTTGGAATCACAGTGTAACTGCCTAGCTCAGAAGAGCCCACTGAGGCAGCCCTTAACCCCAGTGTGCAGAAATTGTCAAAACGTGTTTTTCAGCAGAAATAAACACGTTTTGGCAACTTTGGTCATCACCATGTAACTTATAGGGCAGAAACAGCACACTTTTCAAAACGTGTTTTTCAGCCCGAAATAAACGCGTTTTGTCAGCCCTTGGAATCACAGAGTAACTGCCTAGCTCAGAAGAGCACACTGAGGCAGCCCTTAACCCCAGTGCTCAGAAATTGTCAAAACGTGTTTTTCAGCAGATATAAACACGTTTTGGCAACTTTGGTCACCACCATGTAACTTATAGGGCATAAACAGCACAGTTTTCAAAACGTGTTTTTCAGCCCGAAATAAACGCGTTTTCTCAGCCCTTAGAATCGCAGTGTAACTGCCTGGCTCAGAAGAGCACACTGAGTCAGCCCTTAACCCCAGTGCTCAGAAATTGTCAAAACGTGTTTTTCAGCAGAAATAAACACGTTTTGGCAACTTTGGTCATCACCATGTAACTTATAGGGCAGAAACAGCACACTTTTCAAAACGTGTTTTTCAGCCCGAAATAAACGCGTTTTGTCAGCCCTTGGAATCACAGTGTAACTGCCTAGCTCAGAAGAGCCCACTGAGGCAGCCCTTAACCCCAGTGCTCAGAAATTGTCAAAACGTGTTTTCCAGCAGAAATAAACACGTTTTGGCAACTTTGGTCACCACCATGTAACTTATAGGGCAGAAACAGCACAGTTTTCAAAACGTGTTTTTCAGCCGGAAATAAACGCGTTTTGTCAGCCCTTGGAATCACAGTGTAACTGCCTAGCTCAGAAGAGCCCACTGAGGCAGCCCTTAACCCCAGTGTGCAGAAATTGTCAAAACGTGTTTTTCAGCAGAAATAAACACGTTTTGGCAACTTTGGTCATCACCATGTAACTTATAGGGCAGAAACAGCACAGTTTTCAAAACGTGTTTTTCAGCCCGAAATAAACGCGTTTTGTCAGCCCTTGGAATCACAGTGTAACTGCCTAGCTCAGAAGAGCCCACTGAGGCAGCCCTTAACCCCAGTGTGCAGAAATTGTCAAAACGTGCTTTTCAGCAGAAATAAACACGTTTTGGCAACTTTGGTCATCACCATGTAACTTATAGGGCAGAAACAGCACACTTTTCAAAACGTGTTTTTCAGCCCGAAATAAACGCGTTTTGTCAGCCCTTGGAATCACAGTGTAACTGCCTAGCTCAGAAGAGCCCACTGAGGCAGCCCTTAACCCCAGTGTGCAGAAATTGTCAAAACGTGTTTTTCAGCAGAAATAAACACGTTTTGGCAACTTTGGTCATCACCATGTAACTTATAGGGCAGAAACAGCACACTTTTCAAAACGTGTTTTTCAGCCCGAAATAAACGCGTTTTGTCAGCCCTTGGAATCACAGAGTAACTGCCTAGCTCAGAAGAGCACACTGAGGCAGCCCTTAACCCCAGTGCTCAGAAATTGTCAAAACGTGTTTTTCAGCAGAAATAAACACGTTTTGGCAACTTTGGTCACCACCATGTAACTTTTAGGGCAGAAACAGCACACTTTTCAAAACGTGTTTTTCAGCACGAAATAAACGCGTTTTGTCAGCCCTTGGAATCACAGTGTAACTGCCTAGCTCAGAAGAGCCCACTGAGGCAGCCCTTAACCCCAGTGTGCAGAAATTGTCAAAACGTGTTTTTCAGCAGAAATAAACACGTTTTGGCAACTTTGGTCACCACCATGTAACTTATAGGGCAGAAACAGCACAGTTTTCAAAACGTGTTTTTCAGCCCGAAATAAACGCGTTTTGTCAGCCCTTGGAATCACAGTGTAACTGCCTAGCTCAGAAGAGCCCACTGAGGCAGCCCTTAACCCCAGTGTGCAGAAATTGTCAAAACGTGTTTTTCAGCAGAAATAAACACGTTTTGGCAACTTTGGTCATCACCATGTAACTTATAGGGCAGAAACAGCACACTTTTCAAAACGTGTTTTTCAGCCCGAAATAAACGCGTTTTGTCAGCCCTTGGAATCACAGTGTAACTGCCTAGCTCAGAAGAGCCCACTGAGGCAGCCCTTAACCCCAGTGCTCAGAAATTGTCAAACCGTGTTTTTCAGCAGAAATAAACACGTTTTGGCAACTTTGGTCACCACCATGTAACTTATAGGGCAGAAACAGCACAGTTTTCAAAACGTGTTTTCCAGCCCGAAATAAACGCGTTTTCTCAGCCCTTAGAATCGCAGTGTAACTGCCTGGCTCAGAAGAGCACACTGAGTCAGCCCTTAACCCCAGTGCTCAGAAATTGTCAAAACGTGTTTTTCAGCAGAAATAAACACGTTTTGGCAACTTTGGTCACCACCATGTAACTTATAGGGCAAAAACAGCACAGTTTTCAAAACGTGTTTTTCAGCCCGAAATAAACGCGTTTTCTCAGCCCTTAGAATCGCAGTGTAACTGCCTGGCTCAGAAGAGCACACTGAGTCAGCCCTTAACCCCAGTGCTCAGAAATTGTCAAAACGTGTTTTTCAGCAGAAATAAACACGTTTTGGCAACTTTGGTCATCACCATGTAACTTATAGGGCAGAAACAGCACACTTTTCAAAACGTGTTTTTCAGCCCGAAATAAACGCGTTTTGTCAGCCCTTGGAATCACAGTGTAACTGCCTAGCTCAGAAGAGCCCACTGAGGCAGCCCTTAACCCCCGTGCTCAGAAATTGTCAAAACGTGTTTTTCAGCAGAAATAAACACGTTTTGGCAACTTTGGTCACCACCATGTAACTTATAGGGCAGAAACAGCACAGTTTTCAAAACGTGTTTTTCAGCCCGAAATAAACGCGTTTTCTCAGCCCTTAGAATCGCAGTGTAACTGCCTGGCTCAGAAGAGCACACTGAGTCAGCCCTTAACCCCAGTGCTCAGAAATTGTCAAAACGTGTTTTTCAGCAGAAATAAACACGTTTTGGCAACTTTGGTCATCACCATGTAACTTATAGGGCAGAAACAGCACACTTTTCAAAACATGTTTTTCAGCCCGAAATAAACGCGTTTTGTCAGCCCTTGGAATCACAGTGTAACTGCCTAGCTCAGAAGAGCCCACTGAGGCAGCCCTTAACCCCAGTGTGCAGAAATTGTCAAAACGTGTTTTTCAGCAGAAATAAACACGTTTTGGCAACTTTGGTCATCACCATGTAACTTATAGGGCAGAAACAGCACACTTTTCAAAACGTGTTTTTCAGCCCGAAATAAACGCGTTTTGTCAGCCCTTGGAATCACAGAGTAACTGCCTAGCTCAGAAGAGCACACTGAGGCAGCCCTTAACCCCAGTGCTCAGAAATTGTCAAAACGTGTTTTTCAGCAGATATAAACACGTTTTGGCAACTTTGGTCACCACCATGTAACTTATAGGGCATAAACAGCACAGTTTTCAAAACGTGTTTTTCAGCCCGAAATAAACGCGTTTTCTCAGCCCTTAGAATCGCAGTGTAACTGCCTGGCTCAGAAGAGCACACTGAGTCAGCCCTTAACCCCAGTGCTCAGAAATTGTCAAAACGTGTTTTTCAGCAGAAATAAACACGTTTTGGCAACTTTGGTCATCACCATGTAACTTATAGGGCAGAAACAGCACACTTTTCAAAACGTGTTTTTCAGCCCGAAATAAACGCGTTTTGTCAGCCCTTGGAATCACAGTGTAACTGCCTAGCTCAGAAGAGCCCACTGAGGCAGCCCTTAACCCCAGTGCTCAGAAATTGTCAAAACGTGTTTTCCAGCAGAAATAAACACGTTTTGGCAACTTTGGTCACCACCATGTAACTTATAGGGCAGAAACAGCACAGTTTTCAAAACGTGTTTTTCAGCCGGAAATAAACGCGTTTTGTCAGCCCTTGGAATCACAGTGTAACTGCCTAGCTCAGAAGAGCCCACTGAGGCAGCCCTTAACCCCAGTGTGCAGAAATTGTCAAAACGTGTTTTTCAGCAGAAATAAACACGTTTTGGCAACTTTGGTCATCACCATGTAACTTATAGGGCAGAAACAGCACAGTTTTCAAAACGTGTTTTTCAGCCCGAAATAAACGCGTTTTGTCAGCCCTTGGAATCACAGTGTAACTGCCTAGCTCAGAAGAGCCCACTGAGGCAGCCCTTAACCCCAGTGTGCAGAAATTGTCAAAACGTGCTTTTCAGCAGAAATAAACACGTTTTGGCAACTTTGGTCATCACCATGTAACTTATAGGGCAGAAACAGCACACTTTTCAAAACGTGTTTTTCAGCCCGAAATAAACGCGTTTTGTCAGCCCTTGGAATCACAGTGTAACTGCCTAGCTCAGAAGAGCCCACTGAGGCAGCCCTTAACCCCAGTGTGCAGAAATTGTCAAAACGTGTTTTTCAGCAGAAATAAACACGTTTTGGCAACTTTGGTCATCACCATGTAACTTATAGGGCAGAAACAGCACACTTTTCAAAACGTGTTTTTCAGCCCGAAATAAACGCGTTTTGTCAGCCCTTGGAATCACAGAGTAACTGCCTAGCTCAGAAGAGCACACTGAGGCAGCCCTTAACCCCAGTGCTCAGAAATTGTCAAAACGTGTTTTTCAGCAGAAATAAACACGTTTTGGCAACTTTGGTCACCACCATGTAACTTTTAGGGCAGAAACAGCACACTTTTCAAAACGTGTTTTTCAGCACGAAATAAACGCGTTTTGTCAGCCCTTGGAATCACAGTGTAACTGCCTAGCTCAGAAGAGCCCACTGAGGCAGCCCTTAACCCCAGTGTGCAGAAATTGTCAAAACGTGTTTTTCAGCAGAAATAAACACGTTTTGGCAACTTTGGTCATCACCATGTAACTTATAGGGCAGAAACAGCACACTTTTCAAAACGAGTTTTTCAGCCCGAAATAAACGCGTTTTGTCAGCCCTTGGAATCACAGTGTAACTGCCTAGCTCAGAAGAGCCCACTGAGGCAGCCCTTAACCCCAGTGCTCAGAAATTGTCAAAACTTGTTTTTCAGCAGAAATAAACACGTTTTGGCAACTTTGGTCACCACCATGTAACTTATAGGGCAGAAACAGCACAGTTTTCAAAACGTGTTTTTCAGCCCGAAATAAACGCGTTTTCTCAGCCCTTAGAATCGCAGTGTAACTGCCTGGCTCAGAAGAGCACACTGAGTCAGCCCTTAACCCCAGTGCTCAGAAATTGTCAAAACGTGTTTTTCAGCAGAAATAAACACGTTTTGGCAACTTTGGTCATCACCATGTAACTTTTAGGGCAGAAACAGCACACTTTTCAAAACGTGTTTTTCAGCACGAAATAAACGCGTTTTGTCAGCCCTTGGAATCACAGTGTAACTGCCTAGCTCAGAAGAGCCCACTGAGGCAGCCCTTAACCCCAGTGTGCAGAAATTGTCAAAACGTGTTTTTCAGCAGAAATAAACACGTTTTGGCAACTTTGGTCACCACCATGTAACTTATAGGGCAGAAACAGCACAGTTTTCAAAACGTGTTTTTCAGCCCGAAATAAACGCGTTTTCTCAGCCCTTAGAATCGCAGTGTAACTGCCTGGCTCAGAAGAGCACACTGAGTCAGCCCTTAACCCCAGTGCTCAGAAATTGTCAAAACGTGTTTTTCAGCAGAAATAAACACGTTTTGGCAACTTTGGTCATCACCATGTAACTTATAGGGCAGAAACAGCACACTTTTCAAAACGTGTTTTTCAGCCCGAAATAAACGCGTTTTGTCAGCCCTTGGAATCACAGTGTAACTGCCTAGCTCAGAAGAGCCCACTGAGGCAGCCCTTAACCCCAGTGCTCAGAAATTGTCAAAACGTGTTTTTCAGCAGAAATAAACACGTTTTGGCAACTTTGGTCACCACCATGTAACTTATAGGGCAGAAACAGCACAGTTTTCAAAACGTGTTTTTCAGCCCGAAATAAACGCGTTTTCTCAGCCCTTAGAATCGCAGTGTAACTGCCTGGCTCAGAAGAGCACACTGAGTCAGCCCTTAACCCCAGTGCTCAGAAATTGTCAAAACGTGTTTTTCAGCAGAAATAAACACGTTTTGGCAACTTTGGTCATCACCATGTAACTTATAGGGCAGAAACAGCACACTTTTCAAAACGTGTTTTTCAGCCCGAAATAAACGCGTTTTGTCAGCCCTTGGAATCACAGTGTAACTGCCTAGCTCAGAAGAGCACACTGAGGCAGCCCTTAACCCCAGTGTGCAGAAATTGTCAAAACGTGTTTTTCAGCAGAAATAAACACGTTTTGGCAACTTTGGTCACCACCATGTAACTTATAGGGCAGAAACAGCACAGTTTTCAAAACGTGTTTTTCAGCCCGAAATAAACGCGTTTTCTCAGCCCTTAGAATCGCAGTGTAACTGCCTGTCTCAGAAGAGCACACTGAGTCAGCCCTTAACCCCAGTGCTCAGAAATTGTCAAAACGTGTTTTTCAGCAGAAATAAACACGTTTTGGCAACTTTGGTCATCACCATGTAACTTATAGGGCAGAAACAGCACAGTTTTCAAAACGTGTTTTTCAGCCCGAAATAAACGCGTTTTGTCAGCCCTTGGAATCACAGTGTAACTGCCTAGCTCAGAAGAGCCCACTGAGGCAGCCCTTAACCCCAGTGTGCAGAAATTGTCAAAACGTGCTTTTCAGCAGAAATAAACACGTTTTGGCAACTTTGGTCATCACCATGTAACTTATAGGGCAGAAACAGCACACTTTTCAAAACGTGTTTTTCAGCCCGAAATAAACGCGTTTTGTCAGCCCTTGGAATCACAGTGTAACTGCCTAGCTCAGAAGAGCCCACTGAGGCAGCCCTTAACCCCAGTGCTCAGAAATTGTCAAAACGTGTTTTCCAGCAGAAATAAACACGTTTTGGCAACTTTGGTCACCACCATGTAACTTATAGGGCAGAAACAGCACAGTTTTCAAAACGTGTTTTTCAGCCCGAAATAAACGCGTTTTCTCAGCCCTTAGAATCGCAGTGTAACTGCCTGGCTCAGAAGACCACACTGAGTCAGCCCTTAACCCCAGTGCTCAGAAATTGTCAAAACTTGTTTTTCAGCAGAAATAAACACGTTTTGGCAACTTTGGTCATCACCATGTAACTTATAGGGCAGAAACAGCACACTTTTCAAAACGTGTTTTTCAGCCCGAAATAAACGCGTTTTGTCAGCCCTTGGAATCACAGTGTAACTGCCTAGCTCAGAAGAGCCCACTGAGGCAGCCCTTAACCCCAGTGTGCAGAAATTGTCAAAACGTGTTTTTCAGCAGAAATAAACACGTTTTGGCAACTTTGGTCATCACCATGTAACTTATAGGGCAGAAACAGCACACTTTTCAAAACGTGTTTTTCAGCCCGAAATAAACGCGTTTTGTCAGCCCTTGGAATCACAGAGTAACTGCCTAGCTCAGAAGAGCACACTGAGGCAGCCCTTAACCCCAGTGCTCAGAAATTGTCAAAACGTGTTTTTCAGCAGAAATAAACACGTTTTGGCAACTTTGGTCACCACCATGTAACTTATAGGGCATAAACAGCACAGTTTTCAAAACGTGTTTTTCAGCCCGAAATAAACGCGTTTTCTCAGCCCTTAGAATCGCAGTGTAACTGCCTGGCTCAGAAGAGCACACTGAGTCAGCCCTTAACCCCAGTGCTCAGAAATTGTCAAAACGTGTTTTTCAGCAGAAATAAACACGTTTTGGCAACTTTGGTCATCACCATGTAACTTTTAGGGCAGAAACAGCACACTTTTCAAAACGTGTTTTTCAGCACGAAATAAACGCGTTTTGTCAGCCCTTGGAATCACAGTGTAACTGCCTAGCTCAAAAGAGCCCACTGAGGCAGCCCTTAACCCCAGTGTGCAGAAATTGTCAAAACGTGTTTTTCAGCAGAAATAAACACGTTTTGGCAACTTTGGTCATCACCATGTAACTTATAGGGCAGAAACAGCACACTTTTCAAAACGAGTTTTTCAGCCCGAAATAAACGCGTTTTGTCAGCCCTTGGAATCACAGTGTAACTGCCTAGCTCAGAAGAGCCCACTGAGGCAGCCCTTAACCCCAGTGCTCAGAAATTGTCAAAACTTGTTTTTCAGCAGAAATAAACACGTTTTGGCAACTTTGGTCACCACCATGTAACTTATAGGGCAGAAACAGCACAGTTTTCAAAACGTGTTTTTCAGCCCGAAATAAACGCGTTTTCTCAGCCCTTAGAATCGCAGTGTAACTGCCTGGCTCAGAAGAGCACACTGAGTCAGCCCTTAACCCCAGTGCTCAGAAATTGTCAAAACGTGTTTTTCAGCAGAAATAAACACGTTTTGGCAACTTTGGTCATCACCATGTAACTTTTAGGGCAGAAACAGCACACTTTTCAAAACGTGTTTTTCAGCACGAAATAAACGCGTTTTGTCAGCCCTTGGAATCACAGTGTAACTGCCTAGCTCAGAAGAGCCCACTGAGGCAGCCCTTAACCCCAGTGTGCAGAAATTGTCAAAACGTGTTTTTCAGCAGAAATAAACACGTTTTGGCAACTTTGGTCACCACCATGTAACTTATAGGGCAGAAACAGCACAGTTTTCAAAACGTGTTTTTCAGCCCGAAATAAACGCGTTTTCTCAGCCCTTAGAATCGCAGTGTAACTGCCTGGCTCAGAAGAGCACACTGAGTCAGCCCTTAACCCCAGTGCTCAGAAATTGTCAAAACGTGTTTTTCAGCAGAAATAAACACGTTTTGGCAACTTTGGTCATCACCATGTAACTTATAGGGCAGAAACAGCACACTTTTCAAAACGTGTTTTTCAGCCCGAAATAAACGCGTTTTGTCAGCCCTTGGAATCACAGTGTAACTGCCTAGCTCAGAAGAGCCCACTGAGGCAGCCCTTAACCCCAGTGCTCAGAAATTGTCAAAACGTGTTTTTCAGCAGAAATAAACACGTTTTGGCAACTTTGGTCACCACCATGTAACTTATAGGGCAGAAACAGCACAGTTTTCAAAACGTGTTTTTCAGCCCGAAATAAACGCGTTTTCTCAGCCCTTAGAATCGCAGTGTAACTGCCTGGCTCAGAAGAGCACACTGAGTCAGCCCTTAACCCCAGTGCTCAGAAATTGTCAAAACGTGTTTTTCAGCAGAAATAAACACGTTTTGGCAACTTTGGTCATCACCATGTAACTTATAGGGCAGAAACAGCACACTTTTCAAAACGTGTTTTTCAGCCCGAAATAAACGCGTTTTGTCAGCCCTTGGAATCACAGTGTAACTGCCTAGCTCAGAAGAGCACACTGAGGCAGCCCTTAACCCCAGTGTGCAGAAATTGTCAAAACGTGTTTTTCAGCAGAAATAAACACGTTTTGGCAACTTTGGTCACCACCATGTAACTTATAGGGCAGAAACAGCACAGTTTTCAAAACGTGTTTTTCAGCCCGAAATAAACGCGTTTTCTCAGCCCTTAGAATCGCAGTGTAACTGCCTGTCTCAGAAGAGCACACTGAGTCAGCCCTTAACCCCAGTGCTCAGAAATTGTCAAAACGTGTTTTTCAGCAGAAATAAACACCTTTTGGCAACTTTGGTCATCACCATGTTACTTATAGGGCAGAAACAGCACACTTTTCAAAACGTGTTTTTCAGCCCGAAATAAACGCGTTTTGTCAGCCCTTGGAATCACAGTGTAACTGCCTAGCTCAGAAGAGCCCACTGAGGCAGCCCTTAACCCCAGTGTGCAGAAATTGTCAAAACGTGTTTTTCAGCAGAAATAAACACGTTTTGGCAACTTTGGTCATCACCATGTAACTTATAGGGCAGAAACAGCACACTTTTCAAAACGTGTTTTTCAGCCCGAAATAAACGCGTTTTGTCAGCCCTTGGAATCACAGTGTAACTGCCTAGCTCAGAAGAGCCCACTGAGGCAGCCCTTAACCCCAGTGCTCAGAAATTGTCAAACCGTGTTTTTCAGCAGAAATAAACACGTTTTGGCAACTTTGGTCACCACCATGTAACTTATAGGGCAGAAACAGCACAGTTTTCAAAACGTGTTTTTCAGCCCGAAATAAACGCGTTTTCTCAGCCCTTAGAATCGCAGTGTAACTGCCTGGCTCAGAAGAGCACACTGAGTCAGCCCTTAACCCCAGTGCTCAGAAATTGTCAAAACGTGTTTTTCAGCAGAAATAAACACGTTTTGGCAACTTTGGTCATCACCATGTAACTTTTAGGGCAGAAACAGCACACTTTTCAAAACGTGTTTTTCAGCACGAAATAAACGCGTTTTGTCAGCCCTTGGAATCACAGTGTAACTGCCTAGCTCAGAAGAGCCCACTGAGGCAGCCCTTAACCCCAGTGCTCAGAAATTGTCAAAACGTGTTTTTCAGCAGAAATAAACACGTTTTGGCAACTTTGGTCACCACCATGTAACTTATAGGGCAGAAACAGCACAGTTTTCAAAACGTGTTTTTCAGCCCGAAATAAACGCGTTTTCTCAGCCCTTAGAATCGCAGTGTAACTGCCTGGCTCAGAAGAGCACACTGAGTCAGCCCTTAACCCCAGTGCTCAGAAATTGTCAAAACGTGTTTTTCAGCAGAAATAAACACGTTTTGGCAACTTTGGTCATCACCATGTAACTTATAGGGCAGAAACAGCACACTTTTCAAAACGTGTTTTTCAGCCCGAAATAAACGCGTTTTGTCAGCCCTTGGAATCACAGTGTAACTGCCTAGCTCAGAAGAGCACA
Organism: Atractosteus spatula; assembly: GCF_055471065.1. Classification (NCBI taxonomy): domain Eukaryota; kingdom Metazoa; phylum Chordata; class Actinopteri; order Semionotiformes; family Lepisosteidae; genus Atractosteus; species Atractosteus spatula. The sequence continues at coordinate 154,043 of NW_028296647.1, read as the reverse complement.
CTGAGGCAGCCCTTAACCCCAGTGTGCAGAAATTGTCAAAACGTGTTTTTCAGCAGAAATAAACACGTTTTGGCAACTTTGGTCACCACCATGTAACTTATAGGGCAGAAACAGCACAGTTTTCAAAACGTGTTTTTCAGCCCGAAATAAACGCGTTTTCTCAGCCCTTAGAATCGCAGTGTAACTGCCTGTCTCAGAAGAGCACACTGAGTCAGCCCTTAACCCCAGTGCTCAGAAATTGTCAAAACGTGTTTTTCAGCAGAAATAAACACGTTTTGGCAACTTTGGTCATCACCATGTTACTTATAGGGCAGAAACAGCACACTTTTCAAAACGTGTTTTTCAGCCCGAAATAAACGCGTTTTGTCAGCCCTTGGAATCACAGTGTAACTGCCTAGCTCAGAAGAGCCCACTGAGGCAGCCCTTAACCCCAGTGCTCAGAAATTGTCAAACCGTGTTTTTCAGCAGAAATAAACACGTTTTGGCAACTTTGGTCACCACCATGTAACTTATAGGGCAGAAACAGCACAGTTTTCAAAACGTGTTTTTCAGCCCGAAATAAACGCGTTTTCTCAGCCCTTAGAATCGCAGTGTAACTGCCTGGCTCAGAAGAGCACACTGAGTCAGCCCTTAACCCCAGTGCTCAGAAATTGTCAAAACGTGTTTTTCAGCAGAAATAAACACGTTTTGGCAACTTTGGTCATCACCATGTAACTTTTAGGGCAGAAACAGCACACTTTTCAAAACGTGTTTTTCAGCACGAAATAAACGCGTTTTGTCAGCCCTTGGAATCACAGTGTAACTGCCTAGCTCAGAAGAGCCCACTGAGGCAGCCCTTAACCCCAGTGTGCAGAAATTGTCAAAACGTGTTTTTCAGCAGAAATAAACACGTTTTGGCAACTTTGGTCATCACCATGTAACTTATAGGGCAGAAACAGCACACTTTTCAAAACGAGTTTTTCAGCCCGAAATAAACGCGTTTTGTCAGCCCTTGGAATCACAGTGTAACTGCCTAGCTCAGAAGAGCCCACTGAGGCAGCCCTTAACCCCAGTGCTCAGAAATTGTCAAAACTTGTTTTTCAGCAGAAATAAACACGTTTTGGCAACTTTGGTCACCACCATGTAACTTATAGGGCAGAAACAGCACAGTTTTCAAAACGTGTTTTTCAGCCCGAAATAAACGCGTTTTCTCAGCCCTTAGAATCGCAGTGTAACTGCCTGGCTCAGAAGAGCACACTGAGTCAGCCCTTAACCCCAGTGCTCAGAAATTGTCAAAACGTGTTTTTCAGCAGAAATAAACACGTTTTGGCAACTTTGGTCATCACCATGTAACTTTTAGGGCAGAAACAGCACACTTTTCAAAACGTGTTTTTCAGCACGAAATAAACGCGTTTTGTCAGCCCTTGGAATCACAGTGTAACTGCCTAGCTCAGAAGAGCCCACTGAGGCAGCCCTTAACCCCAGTGTGCAGAAATTGTCAAAACGTGTTTTTCAGCAGAAATAAACACGTTTTGGCAACTTTGGTCACCACCATGTAACTTATAGGGCAGAAACAGCACAGTTTTCAAAACGTGTTTTTCAGCCCGAAATAAACGCGTTTTCTCAGCCCTTAGAATCGCAGTGTAACTGCCTGGCTCAGAAGAGCACACTGAGTCAGCCCTTAACCCCAGTGCTCAGAAATTGTCAAAACGTGTTTTTCAGCAGAAATAAACACGTTTTGGCAACTTTGGTCATCACCATGTAACTTATAGGGCAGAAACAGCACACTTTTCAAAACGTGTTTTTCAGCCCGAAATAAACGCGTTTTGTCAGCCCTTGGAATCACAGTGTAACTGCCTAGCTCAGAAGAGCCCACTGAGGCAGCCCTTAACCCCAGTGTGCAGAAATTGTCAAAACGTGTTTTTCAGCAGAAATAAACACGTTTTGGCAACTTTGGTCACCACCATGTAACTTATAGGGCAGAAACAGCACAGTTTTCAAAACGTGTTTTTCAGCCCGAAATAAACGCGTTTTCTCAGCCCTTAGAATCGCAGTGTAACTGCCTGTCTCAGAAGAGCACACTGAGTCAGCCCTTAACCCCAGTGCTCAGAAATTGTCAAAACGTGTTTTTCAGCAGAAATAAACACGTTTTGGCAACTTTGGTCATCACCATGTAACTTATAGGGCAGAAACAGCACACTTTTCAAAACGTGTTTTTCAGCCCGAAATAAACGCGTTTTGTCAGCCCTTGGAATCACAGTGTAACTGCCTAGCTCAGAAGAGCCCACTGAGGCAGCCCTTAACCCCAGTGTGCAGAAATTGTCAAAACGTGTTTTTCAGCAGAAATAAACACGTTTTGGCAACTTTGGTCATCACCATGTAACTTATAGGGCAGAAACAGCACACTTTTCAAAACGTGTTTTTCAGCCCGAAATAAACGCGTTTTCTCAGCCCTTAGAATCGCAGTGTAACTGCCTGGCTCAGAAGAGCACACTGAGTCAGCCCTTAACCCCAGTGCTCAGAAATTGTCAAAACGTGTTTTTCAGCAGAAATAAACACGTTTTGGCAACTTTGGTCATCACCATGTAACTTTTAGGGCAGAAACAGCACACTTTTCAAAACGTGTTTTTCAGCACGAAATAAACGCGTTTTGTCAGCCCTTGGAATCACAGTGTAACTGCCTAGCTCAGAAGAGCCCACTGAGGCAGCCCTTAACCCCAGTGTGCAGAAATTGTCAAAACGTGTTTTTCAGCAGAAATAAACACGTTTTGGCAACTTTGGTCATCACCATGTAACTTATAGGGTAGAAACAGCACACTTTTCAAAACGAGTTTTTCAGCCCGAAATAAACGCGTTTTGTCAGCCCTTGGAATCACAGTGTAACTGCCTAGCTCAGAAGAGCCCACTGAGGCAGCCCTTAACCCCAGTGCTCAGAAATTGTCAAAACTTGTTTTTCAGCAGAAATAAACACGTTTTGGCAACTTTGGTCACCACCATGTAACTTATAGGGCAGAAACAGCACAGTTTTCAAAACGTGTTTTTCAGCCCGAAATAAACGCGTTTTCTCAGCCCTTAGAATCGCAGTGTAACTGCCTGGCTCAGAAGAGCACACTGAGTCAGCCCTTAACCCCAGTGCTCAGAAATTGTCAAAACGTGTTTTTCAGCAGAAATAAACACGTTTTGGCAACTTTGGTCATCACCATGTAACTTTTAGGGCAGAAACAGCACACTTTTCAAAACGTGTTTTTCAGCACGAAATAAACGCGTTTTGTCAGCCCTTGGAATCACAGTGTAACTGCCTAGCTCAGAAGAGCCCACTGAGGCAGCCCTTAACCCCAGTGTGCAGAAATTGTCAAAACGTGTTTTTCAGCAGAAATAAACACGTTTTGGCAACTTTGGTCACCACCATGTAACTTATAGGGCAGAAACAGCACAGTTTTCAAAACGTGTTTTTCAGCCCGAAATAAACGCGTTTTCTCAGCCCTTAGAATCGCAGTGTAACTGCCTGGCTCAGAAGAGCACACTGAGTCAGCCCTTAACCCCAGTGCTCAGAAATTGTCAAAACGTGTTTTTCAGCAGAAATAAACACGTTTTGGCAATTTTGGTCATCACCATGTAACTTATAGGGCAGAAACAGCACACTTTTCAAAACGTGTTTTTCAGCCCGAAATAAACGCGTTTTGTCAGCCCTTGGAATCACAGTGTAACTGCCTAGCTCAGAAGAGCCCACTGAGGCAGCCCTTAACCCCAGTGCTCAGAAATTGTCAAAACGTGTTTTTCAGCAGAAATAAACACGTTTTGGCAACTTTGGTCACCACCATGTAACTTATAGGGCAGAAACAGCACAGTTTTCAAAACGTGTTTTTCAGCCCGAAATAAACGCGTTTTCTCAGCCCTTAGAATCGCAGTGTAACTGCCTGGCTCAGAAGAGCACACTGAGTCAGCCCTTAACCCCAGTGCTCAGAAATTGTCAAAACGTGTTTTTCAGCAGAAATAAACACGTTTTGGCAACTTTGGTCATCACCATGTAACTTATAGGGCAGAAACAGCACACTTTTCAAAACGTGTTTTTCAGCCCGAAATAAACGCGTTTTGTCAGCCCTTGGAATCACAGTGTAACTGCCTAGCTCAGAAGACCCACTGAGGCAGCCCTTAACCCCAGTGTGCAGAAATTGTCAAAACGTGTTTTTCAGCAGAAATAAACACGTTTTGGCAACTTTGGTCATCACCATGTAACTTATAGGGCAGAAACAGCACACTTTTCAAAACGTGTTTTTCAGCCCGAAATAAACGCGTTTTGTCAGCCCTTGGAATCACAGTGTAACTGCCTAGCTCAGAAGAGCCCACTGAGGCAGCCCTTAACCCCAGTGCTCAGAAATTGTCAAACCGTGTTTTTCAGCAGAAATAAACACGTTTTGGCAACTTTGGTCACCACCATGTAACTTATAGGGCAGAAACAGCACAGTTTTCAAAACGTGTTTTTCAGCCCGAAATAAACGCGTTTTCTCAGCCCTTAGAATCGCAGTGTAACTGCCTGGCTCAGAAGAGCACACTGAGTCAGCCCTTAACCCCAGTGCTCAGAAATTGTCAAAACGTGTTTTTCAGCAGAATTAAACACGTTTTGGCAACTTTGGTCACCACCATGTAACTTATAGGGCAAAAACAGCACAGTTTTCAAAACGTGTTTTTCAGCCCGAAATAAACGCGTTTTCTCAGCCCTTAGAATCGCAGTGTAACTGCCTGGCTCAGAAGAGCACACTGAGTCAGCCCTTAACCCCAGTGCTCAGAAATTGTCAAAACGTGTTTTTCAGCAGAAATAAACACGTTTTGGCAACTTTGGTCATCACCATGTAACTTATAGGGCAGAAACAGCACACTTTTCAAAACGTGTTTTTCAGCCCGAAATAAACGCGTTTTGTCAGCCCTTGGAATCACAGTGTAACTGCCTAGCTCAGAAGAGCCCACTGAGGCAGCCCTTAACCCCAGTGCTCAGAAATTGTCAAAACGTGTTTTCCAGCAGAAATAAACACGTTTTGGCAACTTTGGTCACCACCATGTAACTTATAGGGCAGAAACAGCACAGTTTTCAAAACGTGTTTTTCAGCCGGAAATAAACGCGTTTTGTCAGCCCTTGGAATCACAGTGTAACTGCCTAGCTCAGAAGAGCCCACTGAGGCAGCCCTTAACCCCAGTGTGCAGAAATTGTCAAAACGTGTTTTTCAGCAGAAATAAACACGTTTTGGCAACTTTGGTCATCACCATGTAACTTATAGGGCAGAAACAGCACAGTTTTCAAAACGTGTTTTTCAGCCCGAAATAAACGCGTTTTGTCAGCCCTTGGAATCACAGTGTAACTGCCTAGCTCAGAAGAGCCCACTGAGGCAGCCCTTAACCCCAGTGTGCAGAAATTGTCAAAACGTGCTTTTCAGCAGAAATAAACACGTTTTGGCAACTTTGGTCATCACCATGTAACTTATAGGGCAGAAACAGCACACTTTTCAAAACGTGTTTTTCAGCCCGAAATAAACGCGTTTTGTCAGCCCTTGGAATCACAGTGTAACTGCCTAGCTCAGAAGAGCCCACTGAGGCAGCCCTTAACCCCAGTGCTCAGAAATTGTCAAAACGTGTTTTCCAGCAGAAATAAACACGTTTTGGCAACTTTGGTCACCACCATGTAACTTATAGGGCAGAAACAGCACAGTTTTCAAAACGTGTTTTTCAGCCCGAAATAAACGCGTTTTGTCAGCCCTTGGAATCACAGTGTAACTGCCTAGCTCAGAAGAGCCCACTGAGGCAGCCCTTAACCCCAGTGTGCAGAAATTGTCAAAACGTGTTTTTCAGCAGAAATAAACACGTTTTGGCAACTTTGGTCATCACCATGTAACTTATAGGGCAGAAACAGCACACTTTTCAAAACGTGTTTTTCAGCCCGAAATAAACGCGTTTTGTCAGCCCTTGGAATCACAGAGTAACTGCCTAGCTCAGAAGAGCACACTGAGGCAGCCCTTAACCCCAGTGCTCAGAAATTGTCAAAACGTGTTTTTCAGCAGAAATAAACACGTTTTGGCAACTTTGGTCACCACCATGTAACTTATAGGGCAAAAACAGCACAGTTTTCAAAACGTGTTTTTCAGCCCGAAATAAACGCGTTTTCTCAGCCCTTAGAATCGCAGTGTAACTGCCTGGCTCAGAAGAGCACACTGAGTCAGCCCTTAACCCCAGTGCTCAGAAATTGTCAAAACGTGTTTTTCAGCAGAAATAAACACGTTTTGGCAACTTTGGTCATCACCATGTAACTTTTAGGGCAGAAACAGCACACTTTTCAAAACGTGTTTTTCAGCACGAAATAAACGCGTTTTGTCAGCCCTTGGAATCACAGTGTAACTGCCTAGCTCAGAAGAGCCCACTGAGGCAGCCCTTAACCCCAGTGTGCAGAAATTGTCAAAACGTGTTTTTCAGCAGAAATAAACACGTTTTGGCAACTTTGGTCATCACCATGTAACTTATAGGGCAGAAACAGCACACTTTTCAAAACGAGTTTTTCAGCCCGAAATAAACGCGTTTTGTCAGCCCTTGGAATCACAGTGTAACTGCCTAGCTCAGAAGAGCCCACTGAGGCAGCCCTTAACCCCAGTGCTCAGAAATTGTCAAAACTTGTTTTTCAGCAGAAATAAACACGTTTTGGCAACTTTGGTCACCACCATGTAACTTATAGGGCAGAAACAGCACAGTTTTCAAAACGTGTTTTTCAGCCCGAAATAAACGCGTTTTCTCAGCCCTTAGAATCGCAGTGTAACTGCCTGGCTCAGAAGAGCACAATGAGTCAGCCCTTAACCCCAGTGCTCAGAAATTGTCAAAACGTGTTTTTCAGCAGAAATAAACACGTTTTGGCAACTTTGGTCATCACCATGTAACTTTTAGGGCAGAAACAGCACACTTTTCAAAACGTGTTTTTCAGCACGAAATAAACGCGTTTTGTCAGCCCTTGGAATCACAGTGTAACTGCCTAGCTCAGAAGAGCCCACTGAGGCAGCCCTTAACCCCAGTGTGCAGAAATTGTCAAAACGTGTTTTTCAGCAGAAATAAACACGTTTTGGCAACTTTGGTCACCACCATGTAACTTATAGGGCAGAAACAGCACAGTTTTCAAAACGTGTTTTTCAGCCCGAAATAAACGCGTTTTCTCAGCCCTTAGAATCGCAGTGTAACTGCCTGGCTCAGAAGAGCACACTGAGTCAGCCCTTAACCCCAGTGCTCAGAAATTGTCAAAACGTGTTTTTCAGCAGAAATAAACACGTTTTGGCAACTTTGGTCATCACCATGTAACTTATAGGGCAGAAACAGCACACTTTTCAAAACGTGTTTTTCAGCCCGAAATAAACGCGTTTTGTCAGCCCTTGGAATCACAGTGTAACTGCCTAGCTCAGAAGAGCCCACTGAGGCAGCCAATAACCCCAGTGCTCAGAAATTGTCAAAACGTGTTTTTCAGCAGAAATAAACACGTTTTGGCAACTTTGGTCACCACCATGTAACTTATAGGGCAGAAACAGCACAGTTTTCAAAACGTGTTTTTCAGCCCGAAATAAACGCGTTTTCTCAGCCCTTAGAATCGCAGTGTAACTGCCTGGCTCAGAAGAGCACACTGAGTCAGCCCTTAACCCCAGTGCTCAGAAATTGTCAAAACGTGTTTTTCAGCAGAAATAAACACGTTTTGGCAACTTTGGTCATCACCATGTAACTTATAGGGCAGAAACAGCACACTTTTCAAAACGTGTTTTTCAGCCCGAAATAAACGCGTTTTGTCAGCCCTTGGAATCACAGTGTAACTGCCTAGCTCAGAAGAGCCCACTGAGGCAGCCCTTAACCCCAGTGTGCAGAAATTGTCAAAACGTGTTTTTCAGCAGAAATAAACACGTTTTGGCAACTTTGGTCACCACCATGTAACTTATAGGGCAGAAACAGCACAGTTTTCAAAACGTGTTTTTCAGCCCGAAATAAACGCGTTTTCTCAGCCCTTAGAATCGCAGTGTAACTGCCTGTCTCAGAAGAGCACACTGAGTCAGCCCTTAACCCCAGTGCTCAGAAATTGTCAAAACGTGTTTTTCAGCAGAAATAAACACGTTTTGGCAACTTTGGTCATCACCATGTAACTTATAGGGCAGAAACAGCACACTTTTCAAAACGTGTTTTTCAGCCCGAAATAAACGCGTTTTGTCAGCCCTTGGAATCACAGTGTAACTGCCTAGCTCAGAAGAGCCCACTGAGGCAGCCCTTAACCCCAGTGTGCAGAAATTGTCAAAACGTGTTTTTCAGCAGAAATAAACACGTTTTGGCAACTTTGGTCATCACCATGTAACTTATAGGGCAGAAACAGCACACTTTTCAAAACGTGTTTTTCAGCCCGAAATAAACGCGTTTTGTCAGCCCTTGGAATCACAGTGTAACTGCCTAGCTCAGAAGAGCCCACTGAGGCAGCCCTTAACCCCAGTGCTCAGAAATTGTCAAACCGTGTTTTTCAGCAGAAATAAACACGTTTTGGCAACTTTGGTCACCACCATGTAACTTATAGGGCAGAAACAGCACAGTTTTCAAAACGTGTTTTTCAGCCCGAAATAAACGCGTTTTCTCAGCCCTTAGAATCGCAGTGTAACTGCCTGGCTCAGAAGAGCACACTGAGTCAGCCCTTAACCCCAGTGCTCAGAAATTGTCAAAACGTGTTTTTCAGCAGAAATAAACACGTTTTGGCAACTTTGGTCATCACCATGTAACTTTTAGGGCAGAAACAGCACACTTTTCAAAACGTGTTTTTCAGCACGAAATAAACGCGTTTTGTCAGCCCTTGGAATCACAGTGTAACTGCCTAGCTCAGAAGAGCCCACTGAGGCAGCCCTTAACCCCAGTGTGCAGAAATTGTCAAAACGTGTTTTTCAGCAGAAATAAACACGTTTTGGCAACTTTGGTCACCACCATGTAACTTATAGGGCAGAAACAGCACAGTTTTCAAAACGTGTTTTTCAGCCCGAAATAAACGCGTTTTCACAGCCCTTAGAATCGCAGTGTAACTGCCTGTCTCAGAAGAGCACACTGAGTCAGCCCTTAACCCCAGTGCTCAGAAATTGTCAAAACGTGTTTTTCAGCAGAAATAAACACGTTTTGGCAACTTTGGTCATCACCATGTAACTTATAGGGCAGAAACAGCACACTTTTCAAAACGTGTTTTTCAGCCCGAAATAAACGCGTTTTGTCAGCCCTTGGAATCACAGTGTAACTGCCTAGCTCAGAAGAGCCCACTGAGGCAGCCCTTAACCCCAGTGTGCAGAAATTGTCAAAACGTGTTTTTCAGCAGAAATAAACACGTTTTGGCAACTTTGGTCATCACCATGTAACTTATAGGGCAGAAACTGCACACTTTTCAAAACGTGTTTTTCAGCCCGAAATAAACGCGTTTTGTCAGCCCTTGGAATCACAGAGTAACTGCCTAGCTCAGAAGAGCCCACTGAGGCAGCCCTTAACCCCAGTGCTCAGAAATTGTCAAAACGTGTTTTTCAGCAGAAATAAACACGTTTTGGCAACTTTGGTCACCACCATGTAACTTATAGGACATAAACAGCACAGTTTTCAAAACGTGTTTTTCAGCCCGAAATAAACGCGTTTTCTCAGCCCTTAGAATCGCAGTGTAACTGCGTGGCTCAAAAGAGCACACTGAGTCAGCCCTTAACCCCAGTGCTCAGAAATTGTCAAAACGTGTTTTTCAGCAGATATAAACACGTTTTGGCAACTTTGGTCATCACCATGTAACTTATAGGGCAGAAACAGCACAGTTTTCAAAACGTGTTTTTCAGCCCGAAATAAACGCGTTTTCTCAGCCCTTAGAATCGCAGTGTAACTGCCTGTCTCAGAGGAGCACACTGAGTCAGCCCTTAACCCCAGTGCTCAGAAATTGTCAAAACGTGTTTTTCAGCAGAAATAAACACGTTTTGGCAACTTTGGTCACCACCATGTAACTTATAGGGCAAAAACAGCACAGTTTTCAAAACGTGTTTTTCAGCCCGAAATAAACGCGTTTTCTCAGCCCTTAGAATCGCAGTGTAACTGCCTGGCTCAGAAGAGCACACTGAGTCAGCCCTTAACCCCAGTGCTCAGAAATTGTCAAAACGTGTTTTTCAGCAGAAATAAACACGTTTTGGCAACTTTGGTCATCACCATGTAACTTATAGGGCAGAAACAGCACACTTTTCAAAACGTGTTTTTCAGCCCGAAATAAACGCGTTTTGTCAGCCCTTGGAATCACAGTGTAACTGCCTAGCTCAGAAGAGCCCACTGAGGCAGCCCTTAACCCCAGTGCTCAGAAATTGTCAAAACGTGTTTTTCAGCAGAAATAAACACGTTTTGGCAACTTTGGTCACCACCATGTAACTTATAGGGCAGAAACAGCACAGTTTTCAAAACGTGTTTTTCAGCCCGAAATAAACGCGTTTTCTCAGCCCTTAGAATCGCAGTGTAACTGCCTGGCTCAGAAGAGCACACTGAGTCAGCCCTTAACCCCAGTGCTCAGAAATTGTCAAAACGTGTTTTTCAGCAGAAATAAACACGTTTTGGCAACTTTGGTCATCACCATGTAACTTTTAGGGCAGAAACAGCACACTTTTCAAAACGTGTTTTTCAGCACGAAATAAACGCGTTTTGTCAGCCCTTGGAATCACAGTGTAACTGCCTAGCTCAGAAGAGCCCACTGAGGCAGCCCTTAACCCCAGAGTGCAGAAATTGTCAAAACGTGTTTTTCAGCAGAAATAAACACGTTTTGGCAACTTTGGTCACCACCATGTAACTTATAGGGCAGAAACAGCACAGTTTTCAAAACGTGTTTTTCAGCCCGAAATAAACGCGTTTTCACAGCCCTTAGAATCGCAGTGTAACTGCCTGTCTCAGAAGAGCACACTGAGTCAGCCCTTAACCCCAGTGCTCAGAAATTGTCAAAACGTGTTTTTCAGCAGAAATAAACACGTTTTGGCAACTTTGGTCATCACCATGTAACTTATAGGGCAGAAACAGCACACTTTTCAAAACGTGTTTTTCAGCCCGAAATAAACGCGTTTTGTCAGCCCTTCGAATCACAGTGTAACTGCCTAGCTCAGAAGAGCCCACTGAGGCAGCCCTTAACCCCAGTGTGCAGAAATTGTCAAAACGTGTTTTTCAGCAGAAATAAACACGTTTTGGCAACTTTGGTCATCACCATGTAACTTATAGGGCAGAAACAGCACACTTTTCAAAACGTGTTTTTCAGCCCGAAATAAACGCGTTTTGTCAGCCCTTGGAATAACAGTGTAACTGCCTAGCTCAGAAGAGCCCACTGAGGCAGCCCTTAACCCCAGTGCTCAGAAATTGTCAAAACGTGTTTTCCAGCAGAAATAAACACGTTTTGGCAACTTTGGTCACCACCATGTAACTTATAGGGCAGAAACAGCACAGTTTTCAAAACGTGTTTTTCAGCCGGAAATAAACGCGTTTTGTCAGCCCTTGGAATCACAGTGTAACTGCCTAGCTCAGAAGAGCCCACTGAGGCAGCCCTTAACCCCAGTGTGCAGAAATTGTCAAAACGTGTTTTTCAGCAGAAATAAACACGTTTTGGCAACTTTGGTCATCACCATGTAACTTATAGGGCAGAAACAGCACAGTTTTCAAAACGTGTTTTTCAGCCCGAAATAAACGCGTTTTGTCAGCCCTTGGAATCACAGTGTAACTGCCTAGCTCAGAAGAGCCCACTGAGGCAGCCCTTAACCCCAGTGTGCAGAAATTGTCAAAACGTGTTTTTCAGCAGAAATAAACACGTTTTGGCAACTTTGGTCATCACCATGTAACTTATAGGGCAGAAACAGCACACTTTTCAAAACGTGTTTTTCAGCCCGAAATAAACGCGTTTTGTCAGCCCTTGGAATCACAGTGTAACTGCCTAGCTCAGAAGAGCCCACTGAGGCAGCCCTTAACCCCAGTGCTCAGAAATTGTCAAAACGTGTTTTCCAGCAGAAATAAACACGTTTTGGCAACTTTGGTCACCACCATGTAACTTATAGGGCAGAAACAGCACAGTTTTCAAAACGTGTTTTTCAGCCCGAAATAAACGCGTTTTCTCAGCCCTTAGAATCGCAGTGTAACTGCCTGGCTCAGAAGACCACACTGAGTCAGCCCTTAACCCCAGTGCTCAGAAATTGTCAAAACGTGTTTTTCAGCAGAAATAAACACGTTTTGGCAACTTTGGTCATCACCATGTAACTTATAGGGCAGAAACAGCACACTTTTCAAAACGTGTTTTTCAGCCCGAAATAAACGCGTTTTGTCAGCCCTTGGAATCACAGTGTAACTGCCTAGCTCAGAAGAGCCCACTGAGGCAGCCCTTAACCCCAGTGTGCAGAAATTGTCAAAACGTGTTTTTCAGCAGAAATAAACACGTTTTGGCAACTTTGGTCATCACCATGTAACTTATAGGGCAGAAACAGCACACTTTTCAAAACGTGTTTTTCAGCCCGAAATAAACGCGTTTTGTCAGCCCTTGGAATCACAGAGTAACTGCCTAGCTCAGAAGAGCACACTGAGGCAGCCCTTAACCCCAGTGCTCAGAAATTGTCAAAACGTGTTTTTCAGCAGAAATAAACACGTTTTGGCAACTTTGGTCACCACCATGTAACTTATAGGGTAGAAACAGCACAGTTTTCAAAACGTGTTTTTCAGCCCGAAATAACCGCGTTTTCTCAGCCCTTAGAATCGCAGTGTAACTGCCTGGCTCAGAAGAGCACACTGAGTCAGCCCTTAACCCCAGTGCTCAGAAATTGTCAAAACGTGTTTTTCAGCAGAAATAAACACGTTTTGGCAACTTTGGTCATCACCATGTAACTTTTAGGGCAGAAACAGCACACTTTTCAAAACGTGTTTTTCAGCACGAAATAAACGCGTTTTGTCAGCCCTTGGAATCACAGTGTAACTGCCTAGCTCAGAAGAGCCCACTGAGGCAGCCCTTAACCCCAGTGCTCAGAAATTGTCAAAACGTGTTTTTCAGCAGAAATAAACACGTTTTGGCAACTTTGGTCACCACCATGTAACTTATAGGGCAGAAACAGCACAGTTTTCAAAACGTGTTTTTCAGCCCGAAATAAACGCGTTTTCTCAGCCCTTAGAATCGCAGTGTAACTGCCTGGCTCAGAAGAGCACACTGAGTCAGCCCTTAACCCCAGTGCTCAGAAATTGTCAAAACGTGTTTTTCAGCAGAAATAAACACGTTTTGGGAACTTTGGTCATCACCATGTAACTTTTAGGGCAGAAACAGCACACTTTTCAAAACGTGTTTTTCAGCACGAAATAAACGCGTTTTGTCAGCCCTTGGAATCACAGTGTAACTGCCTAGCTCAGAAGAGCCCACTAAGGCAGCCCTTAACCCCAGTGTGCAGAAATTGTCAAAACGTGTTTTTCAGCAGAAATAAACACGTTTTGGCAACTTTGGTCACCACCATGTAACTTATAGGGCAGAAACAGCACAGTTTTCAAAACGTGTTTTTCAGCCCGAAATAAACGCGTTTTCTCAGCCCTTAGAATCGCAGTGTAACTGCCTGGCTCAGAAGAGCACACTGAGTCAGCCCTTAACCCCAGTGCTCAGAAATTGTCAAAACGTGTTTTTTAGCAGAAATAAACACGTTTTGGCAACTTTGGTCATCACCATGTAACTTATAGGGCAGAAACAGCACACTTTTCAAAACGTGTTTTTCAGCCCGAAATAAACGCGTTTTGTCAGCCCTTGGAATCACAGTGTAACTGCCTAGCTCAGAAGAGCCCACTGAGGCAGCCCTTAACCCCAGTGCTCAGAAATTGTCAAAACGTGTTTTTCAGCAGAAATAAACACGTTTTGGCAACTTTGGTCACCACCATGTAACTTATAGGGCAGAAACAGCACAGTTTTCAAAACGTGTTTTTCAGCCCGAAATAAACGCGTTTTCTCAGCCCTTAGAATCGCAGTGTAACTGCCTGGCTCAGAAGAGCACACTGAGTCAGCCCTTAACCCCAGTGCTCAGAAATTGTCAAAACGTGTTTTTCAGCAGAAATAAACACGTTTTGGCAACTTTGGTCATCACCATGTAACTTATAGGGCAGAAACAGCACACTTTTCAAAACGTGTTTTTCAGCCCGAAATAAACGCGTTTTGTCAGCCCTTGGAATCACAGTGTAACTGCCTAGCTCAGAAGAGCCCACTGAGGCAGCCCTTAACCCCAGTGTGCAGAAATTGTCAAAACGTGTTTTTCAGCAGAAATAAACACGTTTTGGCAACTTTGGTCACCACCATGTAACTTATAGGGCAGAAACAGCACAGTTTTCAAAACGTGTTTTTCAGCCCGAAATAAACGCGTTTTCTCAGCCCTTAGAATCGCAGTGTAACTGCCTGTCTCAGAAGAGCACACTGAGTCAGCCCTTAACCCCAGTGCTCAGAAATTGTCAAAACGTGTTTTTCAGCAGAAATAAACACGTTTTGGCAACTTTGGTCATCACCATGTAACTTATAGGGCAGAAACAGCACACTTTTCAAAACGTGTTTTTCAGCCCGAAATAAACGCGTTTTGTCAGCCCTTGGAATCACAGTGTAACTGCCTAGCTCAGAAGAGCCCACTGAGGCAGCCCTTAACCCCAGTGTGCAGAAATTGTCAAAACGTGTTTTTCAGCAGAAATAAACACGTTTTGGCAACTTTGGTCATCACCATGTAACTTATAGGGCAGAAACAGCACACTTTTCAAAACGTGTTTTTCAGCCCGAAATAAACGCGTTTTGTCAGCCCTTGGAATCACAGTGTAACTGCCTAGCTCAGAAGAGCCCACTGAGGCAGCCCTTAACCCCAGTGCTCAGAAATTGTCAAACCGTGTTTTTCAGCAGAAATAAACACGTTTTGGCAACTTTGGTCACCACCATGTAACTTATAGGGCAGAAACAGCACAGTTTTCAAAACGTGTTTTTCAGCCCGAAATAAACGCGTTTTCTCAGCCCTTAGAATCGCAGTGTAACTGCCTGGCTCAGAAGAGCACACTGAGTCAGCCCTTAACCCCAGTGCTCAGAAATTGTCAAAACGTGTTTTTCAGCAGAAATAAACACGTTTTGGCAACTTTGGTCATCACCATGTAACTTTTAGGGCAGAAACAGCACACTTTTCAAAACGTGTTTTTCAGCACGAAATAAACGCGTTTTGTCAGCCCTTGGAATCACAGTGTAACTGCCTAGCTCAGAAGAGCCCACTGAGGCAGCCCTTAACCCCAGTGTGCAGAAATTGTCAAAACGTGTTTTTCAGCAGAAATAAACACGTTTTGGCAACTTTGGTCACCACCATGTAACTTATAGGCCAGAAACAGCACAGTTTTCAAAACGTGTTTTTCAGCCCGAAATAAACGCGTTTTCACAGCCCTTAGAATCGCAGTGTAACTGCCTGTCTCAGAAGAGCACACTGAGTCAGCCCTTAACCCCAGTGCTCAGAAATTGTCAAAACGTGTTTTTCAGCAGAAATAAACACGTTTTGGCAACTTTGGTCATCACCATGTAACTTATAGGGCAGAAACAGCACACTTTTCAAAACGTGTTTTTCAGCCCGAAATAAACGCATTTTGTCAGCCCTTGGAATCACAGTGTAACTGCCTAGCTCAGAAGAGCCCAATGAGGCAGCCCTTAACCCCAGTGTGCAGAAATTGTCAAAACGTGTTTTTCAGCAGAAATAAACACGTTTTGGCAACTTTGGTCATCACCATGTAACTTATAGGGCAGAAACAGCACACTTTTCAAAACGTGTTTTTCAGCCCGAAATAAACGCGTTTTGTCAGCCCTTGGAATCACAGAGTAACTGCCTAGCTCAGAAGAGCCCACTGAGGCAGCCCTTAACCCCAGTGCTCAGAAATTGTCAAAACGTGTTTTTCAGCAGAAATAAACACGTTTTGGCAACTTTGGTCACCACCATGTAACTTATAGGACATAAACAGCACACTTTTCAAAACGTGTTTTTCAGCCCGAAATAAACGCGTTTTCTCAGCCCTTAGAATCGCAGTGTAACTGCCTGGCTCAGAAGAGCACACTGAGTCAGCCCTTAACCCCAGTGCTCAGAAATTGTCAAAACGTGTTTTTCAGCAGAAATAAACACGTTTTGGCAACTTTGGTCATCACCATGTAACTTATAGGGCAGAAACAGCACACTTTTCAAAACGTGTTTTTCAGCCCGAAATAAACGCGTTTTGTCAGCCCTTGGAATCACAGAGTAACTGCCTAGCTCAGAAGAGCCCACTGAGGCAGCCCTTAACCCCAGTGCTCAGAAATTGTCAAAACGTGTTTTTCAGCAGAAATAAACACGTTTTGGCAACTTTGGTCACCACCATGTAACTTATAGGGCATAAACAGCACAGTTTTCAAAACGTGTTTTTCAGCCCGAAATAAACGCGTTTTCTCAGCCCTTAGAATCGCAGTGTAACTGCCTGGCTCAGAAGAGCACACTGAGTCAGCCCTTAACCCCAGTGCTCAGAAATTGTCAAAACGTGTTTTTCAGCAGAAATAAACACGTTTTGGCAACTTTGGTCATCACCATGTAACTTATAGGGCAGAAACAGCACACTTTTCAAAACGTGTTTTTCAGCCCGAAATAAACGCGTTTTGTCAGCCCTTGGAATCACAGTGTAACTGCCTAGCTCAGAAGAGCCCACTGAGGCAGCCCTTAACCCCAGTGCTCAGAAATTGTCAAAACGTGTTTTCCAGCAGAAATAAACACGTTTTGGCAACTTTGGTCACCACCATGTAACTTATAGGGCAGAAACAGCACAGTTTTCAAAACGTGTTTTTCAGCCCGAAATAAACGCGTTTTCTCAGCCCTTAGAATCGCAGTGTAACTGCCTGGCTCAGAAGAGCACACTGAGTCAGCCCTTAACCCCAGTGCTCAGAAATTGTCAAAACGTGTTTTTCAGCAGAAATAAACACGTTTTGGCAACTTTGGTCATCACCATGTAACTTATAGGGCAGAAACAGCACAGTTTTCAAAACGTGTTTTTCAGCCCGAAATAAACGCGTTTTCTCAGCCCTTAGAATCGCAGTGTAACTGCCTGGCTCAGATAGCCCACTGAGGCAGCCCTTAACCCCAGTGTACAGAAATTGTCAAAACGTGTTTTTCAGCAGAAATAAACACGTTTTGGCAACTTTGGTCACCACCATGTAACTTATAGGGCAGAAACAGCACAGTTTTCAAAACGTGTTTTTCAGCCCGAAATAAACGCGTTTTCTCAGCCCTTAGAATCGCAGTGTAACTGCCTGTCTCAGAAGAGCACACTGAGTCAGCCCTTAACCCCAGTGCTCAGAAATTGTCAAAACGTGTTTTTCAGCAGAAATAAACACGTTTTGGCAACTTTGGTCATCACCATGTAACTTATAGGGCAGAAACAGCACACTTTTCAAAACGTGTTTTTCAGCCCGAAATAAACGCGTTTTGTCAGCCCTTGGAATCACAGTGTAACTGCCTAGCTCAGAAGAGCCCACTGAGGCAGCCCTTAACCCCAGTGTGCAGAAATTGTCAAAACGTGTTTTTCAGCAGAAATAAACACGTTTTGGCAACTTTGGTCATCACCATGTAACTTATAGGGCAGAAACAGCACACTTTTCAAAACGTGTTTTTCAGCCCGAAATAAACGCGTTTTGTCAGCCCTTGGAATCACAGTGTAACTGCCTAGCTCAGAAGAGCCCACAAAGGCAGCCCTTAACCCCAGTGCTCAGAAATTGTCAAAACGTGTTTTCCAGCAGAAATAAACACGTTTTGGCAACTTTGGTCACCACCATGTAACTTATAGGGCAGAAACAGCACAGTTTTCAAAACGTGTTTTTCAGCCGGAAATAAACGCGTTTTGTCAGCCCTTGGAATCACAGTGTAACTGCCTAGCTCAGAAGAGCCCACTGAGGCAGCCCTTAACCCCAGTGTGCAGAAATTGTCAAAACGTGTTTTTCAGCAGAAATAAACACGTTTTGGCAACTTTGGTCACCACCATGTAACTTATAGGGCAGAAACAGCACAGTTTTCAAAACGTGTTTTTCAGCCCGAAATAAACGCGTTTTGTCAGCCCTTGGAATCACAGTGTAACTGCCTAGCTCAGAAGAGCCCACTGAGGCAGCCCTTAACCCCAGTGTGCAGAAATTGTCAAAACGTGTTTTTCAGCAAAAATAAACACGTTTTGGCAACTTTGGTCATCACCATGTAACTTATAGGGCAGAAACAGCACACTTTTCAAAACGTGTTTTTCAGCTCGAAATAAACGCGTTTTGTCAGCCCTTGGAATCACAGAGTAACTGCCTAGCTCAGAAGAGCACACTGAGGCAGCCCTTAACCCCAGTCCTCAGAAATTGTCAAAACGTGTTTTTCAGCAGAAATAAACACGTTTTGGCAACTTTGGTCACCACCATGTAACTTATAGGGCAGAAACAGCACAGTTTTCAAAACGTGTTTTTCAGCCCGAAATAAACGCGTTTTCTCAGCCCTTAGAATCGCAGTGTAACTGCCTGGCTCAGAAGAGCACACTGAGTCAGCCCTTAACCCCAGTGCTCAGAAATTGTCAAAACGTGTTTTTCAGCAGAAATAAACACGTTTTGGCAACTTTGGTCATCACCATGTAACTTTTAGGGCAGAAACAGCACACTTTTCAAAACGTGTTTTTCAGCACGAAATAAACGCGTTTTGTCAGCCCTTGGAATCACAGTGTAACTGCCTAGCTCAGAAGAGCCCACTGAGGCAGCCCTTAACCCCAGTGTGCAGAAATTGTCAAAACGTGTTTTTCAGCAGAAATAAACACGTTTTGGCAACTTTGGTCATCACCATGTAACTTATAGGGCAGAAACAGCACACTTTTCAAAACGTGTTTTTCAGCCCGAAATAAACGCGTTTTGTCAGCCCTTGGAATCACAGAGTAACTGCCTAGCTCAGAAGAGCCCACTGAGGCAGCCCTTAACCCCAGTGCTCAGAAATTGTCAAAACGTGTTTTTCAGCAGAAATAAACACGTTTTGGCAACTTTGGTCATCACCATGTAACTTATAGGGCAGAAAGAGCACAGTTTTCAAAACGTGTTTTTCAGCCCGAAATAAACGCGTTTTCTCAGCCCTTAGAATCGCAGTGTAACTGCCTAG
This sequence comes from Atractosteus spatula, assembly GCF_055471065.1. Lineage (NCBI taxonomy): Eukaryota > Metazoa > Chordata > Actinopteri > Semionotiformes > Lepisosteidae > Atractosteus > Atractosteus spatula. The sequence goes on along the minus strand of NW_028296647.1, from coordinate 134,901 downwards.
CTCAGAAGAGCCCACTGAGGCAGCCCTTAACCCCAGTGTGCAGAAATTGTCAAAACGTGTTTTTCAGCAGAATAAACACGTTTTGGCAACTTTGGTCATCACCATGTAACTTATAGGGCAGAAACAGCACACTTTTCAAAACGTGTTTTTCAGCCCGAAATAAACGCGTTTTGTCAGCCCTTGGAATAACAGTGTAACTGCCTAGCTCAGAAGAGCCCACTGAGGCAGCCCTTAACCCCAGTGCTCAGAAATTGTCAAAACGTGTTTTCCAGCAGAAATAAACACGTTTTGGCAACTTTGGTCACCACCATGTAACTTATAGGGCAGAAACAGCACAGTTTTCAAAACGTGTTTTTCAGCCGGAAATAAACGCGTTTTGTCAGCCCTTGGAATCACAGTGTAACTGCCTAGCTCAGAAGAGCCCACTGAGGCAGCCCTTAACCCCAGTGTGCAGAAATTGTCAAAACGTGTTTTTCAGCAGAAATAAACACGTTTTGGCAACTTTGGTCATCACCATGTAACTTATAGGGCAGAAACAGCACACTTTTCAAAACGTGTTTTTCAGCCCGAAATAAACGCGTTTTGTCAGCCCTTGGAATCACAGTGTAACTGCCTAGCTCAGAAGAGCCCACTGAGGCAGCCCTTAACCCCAGTGCTCAGAAATTGTCAAAACGTGTTTTCCAGCAGAAATAAACACGTTTTGGCAACTTTGGTCACCACCATGTAACTTATAGGGCAGAAACAGCACAGTTTTCAAAACGTGTTTTTCAGCCCGAAATAAACGCGTTTTCTCAGCCCTTAGAATCGCAGTGTAACTGCCTGGCTCAGAAGACCACACTGAGTCAGCCCTTAACCCCAGTGCTCAGAAATTGTCAAAACGTGTTTTTCAGCAGAAATAAACACGTTTTGGCAACTTTGGTCATCACCATGTAACTTATAGGGCAGAAACAGCACACTTTTCAAAACGTGTTTTTCAGCCCGAAATAAACGCGTTTTGTCAGCCCTTGGAATCACAGTGTAACTGCCTAGCTCAGAAGAGCCCACTGAGGCAGCCCTTAACCCCAGTGTGCAGAAATTGTCAAAACGTGTTTTTCAGCAGAAATAAACACGTTTTGGCAACTTTGGTCATCACCATGTAACTTATAGGGCAGAAACAGCACACTTTTCAAAACGTGTTTTTCAGCCCGAAATAAACGCGTTTTCTCAGCCCTTAGAATCGCAGTGTAACTGCCTGGCTCAGAAGAGCACACTGAGTCAGCCCTTAACCCCAGTGCTCAGAAATTGTCAAAACGTGTTTTTCAGCAGAAATAAACACGTTTTGGCAACTTTGGTCATCACCATGTAACTTATAGGGCAGAAACAGCACACTTTTCAAAACGTGTTTTTCAGCCCGAAATAAACGCGTTTTGTCAGCCCTTGGAATCACAGTGTAACTGCCTAGCTCAGAAGAGCCCACTGAGGCAGCCCTTAACCCCATTGCTCAGAAATTGTCAAAACGTGTTTTTCAGCAGAAATAAACACGTTTTGGCAACTTTGGTCACCACCATGAAACTTATAGGGCAGAAACAGCACAGTTTTCAAAACGTGTTTTTCAGCCCGAAATAAACGCGTTTTCTCAGCCCTTAGAATCGCAGTGTAACTGCCTGGCTCAGAAGAGCACACTGAGTCAGCCCTTAACCCCAGTGCTCAGAAATTGTCAAAACGTGTTTTTCAGCAGAAATAAACACGTTTTGGCAACTTTGGTCATCACCATGTAACTTTTAGGGCAGAAACAGCACACTTTTCAAAACGTGTTTTTCAGCACGAAATAAACGCGTTTTGTCAGCCCTTGGAATCACAGTGTAACTGCCTAGCTCAGAAGAGCCCACTGAGGCAGCCCTTAACCCCAGTGTGCAGAAATTGTCAAAACGTGTTTTTCAGCAGAAATAAACACGTTTTGGCAACTTTGGTCACCACCATGTAACTTATAGGGCAGAAACAGCACAGTTTTCAAAACGTGTTTTTCAGCCCGAAATAAACGCGTTTTCTCAGCCCTTAGAATCGCAGTGTAACTGCCTGTCTCAGAAGAGCACACTGAGTCAGCCCTTAACCCCAGTGCTCAGAAATTGTCAAAACGTGTTTTTCAGCAGAAATAAACACGTTTTGGCAACTTTGGTCATCACCATGTAACTTATAGGGCAGAAACAGCACACTTTTCAAAACGTGTTTTTCAGCCCGAAATAAACGCGTTTTGTCAGCCCTTGGAATCACAGAGTAACTGCCTAGCTCAGAAGAGCACACTGAGGCAGCCCTTAACCCCAGTGTGCAGAAATTGTCAAAACGTGTTTTTCAGCAGAAATAAACACGTTTTGGCAACTTTGGTCATCACCATGTAACTTATAGGGCAGAAACAGCACACTTTTCAAAACGTGTTTTTCAGCCCGAAATAAACGCGTTTTGTCAGCCCTTGGAATCACAGTGTAACTGCCTAGCTCAGAAGAGCCCACTAAGGCAGCCCTTAACCCCAGTGCTCAGAAATTGTCAAAACGTGTTTTCCAGCAGAAATAAACACGTTTTGGCAACTTTGGTCACCACCATGTAACTTATAGGGCAGAAACAGCACAGTTTTCAAAACGTGTTTTTCAGCCGGAAATAAACGCGTTTTCTCAGCCCTTGGAATCACAGTGTAACTGCCTAGCTCAGAAGAGCCCACTGAGGCAGCCCTTAACCCCAGTGTGCAGAAATTGTCAAAACGTGTTTTTCAGCAGAAATAAACACGTTTTGGCAACTTTGGTCATCACCATGTAACTTATAGGGCAGAAACAGCACACTTTTCAAAACGTGTTTTTCAGCCCGAAATAAACGCGTTTTGTCAGCCCTTGGAATCACAGAGTAACTGCCTAGCTCAGAAGAGCCCACTGAGGCAGCCCTTAACCCCAGTGCTCAGATATTGTCAAAACGTGTTTTTCAGCAGAAATAAACACGTTTTGGCAACTTTGGTCATCACCATGTAACTTATAGGGCAGAAACAGCACAGTTTTCAAAACGTGTTTTTCAGCCCGAAATAAACGCGTTTTCTCAGCCCTTAGAATCGCAGTGTAACTGCCTGGCTCAGAAGAGCACACTGAGTCAGCCCTTAACCCCAGTGCTCAGAAATTGTCAAAACGTGTTTTTCAGCAGAAATGAACACGTTTTGGCAACTTTGGTCATCACCATGTAACTTATAGGGCAGAAACAGCACAGTTTTCAAAACGTGTTTTTCAGCCCGAAATAAACGCGTTTTGTCAGCCCTTGGAATCACAGTGTAACTGCCTAGCTCAGAAGAGCACACTGAGGCAGCCCTTAACCCCAGTGCTCAGAAATCGTCAAAACGTGTTTTCCAGCAGAAATAAACACGTTTTGGCAACTTTGGTCACCACCATGTAACTTATAGGGCAGAAACAGCACAGTTTTCAAAACGTGTTTTTCAGCCCGAAATAAACGCGTTTTGTCAGCCCTTGGAATCACAGTGTAACTGCCTAGCTCAGAAGAGCCCACTGAGGCAGCCCTTAACCCCAGTGCTCAGAAATTGTCAAAACGTGTTTTTCAGCAGAAATAAACACGTTTTGGCAACTTTGGTCATCACCATGTAACTTATAGGGCAGAAACAGCACACTTTTCAAAACGTGTTTTTCAGCCCGAAATAAACGCGTTTTGTCAGCCCTTGGAATCACAGTGTAACTGCCTAGCTCAGAAGAGCCCACTAAGGCAGCCCTTAACCCCAGTGCTCAGAAATTGTCAAAACGTGTTTTCCAGCAGAAATAAACACGTTTTGGCAACTTTGGTCACCACCATGTAACTTATAGGGCAGAAACAGCACAGTTTTCAAAACGTGTTTTTCAGCCGGAAATAAACGCGTTTTCTCAGCCCTTGGAATCACAGTGTAACTGCCTAGCTCAGAAGAGCCCACTGAGGCAGCCCTTAACCCCAGTGTGCAGAAATTGTCAAAACGTGTTTTTCAGCAGAAATAAACACGTTTTGGCAACTTTGGTCACCACCATGTAACTTATAGGGCAGAAACAGCACAGTTTTCAAAACGTCTTTTTCAGCCCGAAATAAACGCGTTTTGTCAGCCCTTGGAATCACAGTGTAACTGCCTAGCTCAGAAGAGCCCACTGAGGCAGCCCTTAACCCCAGTGTGCAGAAATTGTCAAAACGTGTTTTTCAGCAGAAATAAACACGTTTTGGCAACTTTGGTCATCACCATGTAACTTATACGGCAGAAACAGCACACTTTTCAAAACGTGTTTTTCAGCCCGAAATAAACGCGTTTTGTCAGCCCTTGGAATCACAGTGTAACTGCCTAGCTCAGAAGAGCCCACTGAGGCAGCCCTTAACCCCAGTGCTCAGAAATTGTCAAAACGTGTTTTCCAGCAGAAATAAACACGTTTTGGCAACTTTGGTCACCACCATGTAACTTATAGGGCAGAAACAGCACAGTTTTCAAAACGTGTTTTTCAGCCCGAAATAAACGCGTTTTCTCAGCCCTTAGAATCGCAGTGTAACTGCCTGGCTCAGAAGAGCACACTGAGTCAGCCCTTAACCCCAGTGCTCAGAAATTGTCAAAACGTGTTTTTCAGCAGAAATAAACACGTTTTGGCAACTTTGGTCATCACCATGTAACTTTTAGGGCAGAAACAGCACACTTTTCAAAACGTGTTTTTCAGCCCGAAATAAACGCGTTTTGTCAGCCCTTGGAATCACAGTGTAACTGCCTAGCTCAGAAGAGCCCACTGAGGCAGCCCTTAACCCCAGTGTGCAGAAATTGTCAAAACGTGTTTTTCAGCAGAAATAAACACGTTTTGGCAACTTTGGTCACCACCATGTAACTTATAGGGCAGAAACAGCACAGTTTTCAAAACGTGTTTTTCAGCCCGAAATAAACGCGTTTTCTCAGCCCTTAGAATCGCAGTGTAACTGCCTGTCCCAGAAGAGCACACAGAGTCAGCCCTTAACCCCAGTGCTCAGAAATTGTCAAAACGTGTTTTTCAGCAGAAATAAACACGTTTTGGCAACTTTGGTCATCACCATGTAACTTATAGGGCAGAAACAGCACACTTTTCAAAACGTGTTTTTCAGCCCGAAATAAACGCGTTTTGTCAGCCCTTGGAATCACAGTGTAACTGCCTAGCTCAGAAGAGCCCACTGAGGCAGCCCTTAACCCCAGTATGCAGAAATTGTCAAAACGTGTTTTTCAGCAGAAATAAACACGTTTTGGCAACTTTGGTCACCACCATGTAACTTATAGGGCAAAAACAGCACAGTTTTCAAAACGTGTTTTTCAGCCCGAAATTAACGCGTTTTCTCAGCCCTTAGAATCGCAGTGTAACTGCCTGGCTCAGAAGAGCACACTGAGTCAGCCCTTAACCCCAGTGCTCAGAAATTGTCAAAACGTGTTTTTCAGCAGAAATAAACACGTTTTGGCAACTTTGGTCATCACCATGTAACTTATAGGGCAGAAACAGCACACTTTTCAAAACGTGTTTTTCAGCCCGAAATAAACGCGTTTTGTCAGCCCTTGGAATCACAGTGTAACTGCCTAGCTCAGAAGAGCCCACTGAGGCAGCCCTTAACCCCAGTGCTCAGAAATTGTCAAAACGTGTTTTCCAGCAGAAATAAACACGTTTTGGCAACTTTGGTCACCACCATGTAACTTATAGGGCAGAAACAGCACAGTTTTCAAAACGTGTTTTTCAGCCCGAAATAAACGCGTTTTCTCAGCCCTTAGAATCGCAGTGTAACTGCCTGTCTCAGAAGAGCACACTGAGTCAGCCCTTAACCCCAGTGCTCACAAATTGTCAAAACGTGTTTTTCAGCAGAAATAAACACGTTTTGGCAACTTTGGTCACCACCATGTAACTTATAGGGCAGAAACAGCACAGTTTTCAAAACGTGTTTTTCAGCCCGAAATAAACGCGTTTTCTCAGCCCTTAGAATCGCAGTGTAACTGCCTGTCTCAGAAGAGCACACTAAGTCAGCCCTTAACCCCAGTGCTCAGAAATTGTCAAAACGTGTTTTTCAGCAGAAATAAACACGTTTTGGCAACTTTGGTCATCACCATGTAACTTATAGGGCAGAAACAGCACACTTTTCAAAACGTGTTTTTCAGCCCGAAATAAACGCGTTTTGTCAGCCCTTGGAATCACAGTGTAACTGCCTAGCTCAGAAGAGCCCACTGAGGCAGCCCTTAACCCCAGTGTGCAGAAATTGTCAAAACGTGTTTTTCAGCAGAAATAAACACGTTTTGGCAACTTTGGTCATCACCATGTAACTTATAGGGCAGAAACAGCACACTTTTCAAAACGTGTTTTTCAGCCCGAAATAAACGCGTTTTGTCAGCCCTTGGAATCACAGTGTAACTGCCTAGCTCAGAAGAGCCCACTAAGGCAGCCCTTAACCCCAGTGCTCAGAAATTGTCAAAACGTGTTTTCCAGCAGAAATAAACACGTTTTGGCAACTTTGGTCACCACCATGTAACTTATAGGGCAGAAACAGCACAGTTTTCAAAACGTGTTTTTCAGCCGGAAATAAACGCGTTTTGTCAGCCCTTGGAATCACAGTGTAACTGCCTAGCTCAGAAGAGCCCACTGAGGCAGCCCTTAACCCCAGTGTGCAGAAATTGTCAAAACGTGTTTTTCAGCAGAAATAAACACGTTTTGGCAACTTTGGTCATCACCATGTAACTTATAGGGCAGAAACAGCACACTTTTCAAAACGTGTTTTTCAGCCCGAAATAAACGCGTTTTGTCAGCCCTTGGAATCGCAGTGTAACTGCCTGGCTCAGAAGAGCACACTGAGTCAGCCCTTAACCCCAGTGCTCAGAAATTGTCAAAACGTGTTTTTCAGCAGAAATAAACACGTTTTGACAACTTTGGTCATCACCATGTAACATTTAGGGCAGAAACAGCACACTTTTCAAAACGTGTTTTTCAGCCCGAAATAAACGCGTTTTGTCAGCCCTTGGAATCACAGTGTAACTGCCTAGCTCAGAAGAGCCCACTGAGGCAGCCCTTAACCCCAGTGTGCAGAAATTGTCAAAACGTGTTTTTCAGCAGAAATAAACACGTTTTGGCAACTTTGGTCACCACCATGTAACTTATAGGGCAGAAACAGCACAGTTTTCAAAACGTGTTTTTCAGCCCGAAATAAACGCGTTTTCTCAGCCCTTAGAATCGCAGTGTAACTGCCTGTCCCAGAAGAGCACACAGAGTCAGCCCTTAACCCCAGTGCTCAGAAATTGTCAAAACGTGTTTTTCAGCAGAAATAAACACGTTTTGGCAACTTTGGTCATCACCATGTAACTTATAGGGCAGAAACAGCACACTTTTCAAAACGTGTTTTTCAGCCCGAAATAAACGCGTTTTGTCAGCCCTTGGAATCACAGTGTAACTGCCTAGCTCAGAAGAGCCCACTGAGGCAGCCCTTAACCCCAGTATGCAGAAATTGTCAAAACGTGTTTTTCAGCAGAATTAAACACGTTTTGGCAACTTTGGTCACCACCATGTAACTTATAGGGCAAAAACAGCACAGTTTTCAAAACGTGTTTTTCAGCCCGAAATTAACGCGTTTTCTCAGCCCTTAGAATCGCAGTGTAACTGCCTGGCTCAGAAGAGCACACTGAGTCAGCCCTTAACCCCAGTGCTCAGAAATTGTCAAAACGTGTTTTTCAGCAGAAATAAACACGTTTTGGCAACTTTGGTCATCACCATGTAACTTATAGGGCAGAAACAGCACACTTTTCAAAACGTGTTTTTCAGCCCGAAATAAACGCGTTTTGTCAGCCCTTGGAATCACAGTGTAACTGCCTAGCTCAGAAGAGCCCACTGAGGCAGCCCTTAACCCCAGTGCTCAGAAATTGTCAAAACGTGTTTTCCAGCAGAAATAAACACGTTTTGGCAACTTTGGTCACCACCATGTAACTTATAGGGCAGAAACAGCACAGTTTTCAAAACGTGTTTTTCAGCCCGAAATAAACGCGTTTTCTCAGCCCTTAGAATCGCAGTGTAACTGCCTGTCTCAGAAGAGCACACTGAGTCAGCCCTTAACCCCAGTGCTCACAAATTGTCAAAACGTGTTTTTCAGCAGAAATAAACACGTTTTGGCAACTTTGGTCACCACCATGTAACTTATAGGGCAGAAACAGCACAGTTTTCAAAACGTGTTTTTCAGCCCGAAATAAACGCGTTTTCTCAGCCCTTAGAATCGCAGTGTAACTGCCTGTCTCAGAAGAGCACACTGAGTCAGCCCTTAACCCCAGTGCTCAGAAATTGTCAAAACGTGTTTTTCAGCAGAAATAAACACGTTTTGGCAACTTTGGTCATCACCATGTAACTTATAGGGCAGAAACAGCACACTTTTCAAAACGTGTTTTTCAGCCCGAAATAAACGCGTTTTGTCAGCCCTTGGAATCACAGTGTAACTGCCTAGCTCAGAAGAGCCCACTGAGGCAGCCCTTAACCCCAGTGTGCAGAAATTGTCAAAACGTGTTTTTCAGCAGAAATAAACACGTTTTGGCAACTTTGGTCATCACCATGTAACTTATAGGGCAGAAACAGCACACTTTTCAAAACGTGTTTTTCAGCCCGAAATAAACGCGTTTTGTCAGCCCTTGGAATCACAGTGTAACTGCCTAGCTCAGAAGAGCCCACTAAGGCAGCCCTTAACCCCAGTGCTCAGAAATTGTCAAAACGTGTTTTCCAGCAGAAATAAACACGTTTTGGTAACTTTGGTCACCACCATGTAACTTATAGGGCAGAAACAGCACAGTTTTCAAAACGTGTTTTTCAGCCGGAAATAAACGCGTTTTGTCAGCCCTTGGAATCACAGTGTAACTGCCTAGCTCAGAAGAGCCCACTGAGGCAGCCCTTAACCCCAGTGTGCAGAAATTGTCAAAACGTGTTTTTCAGCAGAAATAAACACGTTTTGGCAACTTTGGTCATCACCATGTAACTTATAGGGCAGAAACAGCACACTTTTCAAAACGTGTTTTTCAGCCCGAAATAAACGCGTTTTGTCAGCCCTTGGAATCACAGAGTAACTGCCTAGCTCAGAAGAGCCCACTGAGGCAGCCCTTAACCCCAGTGCTCAGAAATTGTCAAAACGTGTTTTTCAGCAGAAATAAACACGTTTTGGCAACTTTGGTCATCACCATGTAACTTATAGGGCAGAAACAGCACAGTTTTCAAAACGTGTTTTTCAGCCCGAAATAAACGCGTTTTCTCAGCCCTTAGAATCGCAGTGTAACTGCCTGGCTCAGAAGAGCACACTGAGTCAGCCCTTAACCCCAGTGCTCAGAAATTGTCAAAACGTGTTTTTCAGCAGAAATAAACACGTTTTGGCAACTTTGGTCATCACCATGTAACTTATAGGGCAGAAACAGCACAGTTTTCAAAACGTGTTTTTCAGCCCGAAATAAACGCGTTTTGTCAGCCCTTGGAATCACAGTGTAACTGCCTAGCTCAGAAGAGCACACTGAGGCAGCCCTTAACCCCAGTGCTCAGAAATTGTCAAAACGTGTTTTCCAGCAGAAATAAACACGTTTTGGCAACTTTGGTCACCACCATGTAACTTATAGGGCAGAAACAGCACAGTTTTCAAAACGTGTTTTTCAGCCCGAAATAAACGCGTTTTCTCAGCCCTTAGAATCGCAGTGTAACTGCCTGTCTCAGAAGAGCACACTGAGTCAGCCCTTAACCCCAGTGCTCAGAAATTGTCAAAACGTGTTTTTCAGCAGAAATAAACACGTTTTGGCAACTTTGGTCATCACCATGTAACTTATAGGGCAGAAACAGCACACTTTTCAAAACGTGTTTTTCAGCACGAAATAAACGCGTTTTGTCAGCCCTTGGAATCACAGTGTAACTGCCTAGCTCAGAAGAGCCCACTGAGGCAGCCCTTAACCCCAGTGTGCAGAAATTGTCAAAACGTGTTTTTCAGCAGAAATAAACACGTTTTGGCAACTTTGGTCATCACCATGTAACTTATAGGGCAGAAACAGCACAGTTTTCAAAACGTGTTTTTCAGCCCGAAATAAACGCGTTTTGTCAGCCCTTGGAATCACAGTGTAACTGCCTAGCTCAGAAGAGCCCACTGAGGCAGCCCTTAACCCCAGTGTGCAGAAATTGTCAAAACGTGTTTTTCAGCAGAAATAAACACGTTTTGGCAACTTTGGTCATCACCATGTAACTTATAGGGCAGAAACAGCACACTTTTCAAAACGTGTTTTTCAGCCCGAAATAAACGCGTTTTGTCAGCCCTTGGAATCACAGTGTAACTGCCTAGCTCAGAAGAGCCCACTGAGGCAGCCCTTAACCCCAGTGCTCAGAAATTGTCAAAACGTGTTTTTCAGCAGAAATAAACACGTTTTGGCAACTTTGGTCATCACCATGTAACATTTAGGGCAGAAACAGCACACTTTTCAAAACGTGTTTTTCAGCCCGAAATAAACGCGTTTTGTCAGCCCTTGGAATCACAGTGTAACTGCCTAGCTCAGAAGAGCCCACTGAGGCAGCCCTTAACCCCAGTGTGCAGAAATTGTCAAAACGTGTTTTTCAGCAGAAATAAACACGTTTTGGCAACTTTGGTCACCACCATGTAACTTATAGGGCAGAAACAGCACAGTTTTCAAAACGTGTTTTTCAGCCCGAAATAAACGCGTTTTCTCAGCCCTTAGAATCGCAGTGTAACTGCCTGTCCCAGAAGAGCACACAGAGTCAGCCCTTAACCCCAGTGCTCACAAATTGTCAAAACGTGTTTTTCAGCAGAAATAAACACGTTTTGGCAACTTTGGTCATCACCATGTAACTTATAGGGCAGAAACAGCACACTTTTCAAAACGTGTTTTTCAGCCCGAAATAAACGCGTTTTGTCAGCCCTTGGAATCACAGTGTAACTGCCTAGCTCAGAAGAGCCCACTGAGGCAGCCCTTAACCCCAGTGCTCAGAAATTGTCAAAACGTGTTTTCCAGCAGAAATAAACACGTTTTGGCAACTTTGGTCACCACCATGTAACTTATAGGGCAGAAACAGCACAGTTTTCAAAACGTGTTTTTCAGCCCGAAATAAACGCGTTTTCTCAGCCCTTAGAATCGCAGTGTAACTGCCTGTCTCAGAAGAGCACACTGAGTCAGCCCTTAACCCCAGTGCTCACAAATTGTCAAAACGTGTTTTTCAGCAGAAATAAACACGTTTTGGCAACTTTGGTCACCACCATGTAACTTATAGGGCAGAAACAGCACAGTTTTCAAAACGTGTTTTTCAGCCCGAAATAAACGCGTTTTCTCAGCCCTTAGAATCGCAGTGTAACTGCCTGTCTCAGAAGAGCACACTGAGTCAGCCCTTAACCCCAGTGCTCAGAAATTGTCAAAACGTGTTTTTCAGCAGAAATAAACACGTTTTGGCAACTTTGGTCATCACCATGTAACTTATAGGGCAGAAACAGCACACTTTTCAAAACGTGTTTTTCAGCCCGAAATAAACGCGTTTTGTCAGCCCTTGGAATCACAGTGTAGCTGCCTAGCTCAGAAGAGCCCACCTAGGCAGCCCTTAACCCCAGTGTGCAGAAATTGTCAAAACGTGTTTTTCAGCAGAAATAAACACGTTTTGGCAACTTTGGTCATCACCATGTAACTTATAGGGCAGAAACAGCACACTTTTCAAAACGTGTTTTTCAGCCCGAAATAAACGCGTTTTGTCAGCCCTTGGAATCACAGAGTAACTGCCTAGCTCAGAAGAGCACACTGAGGCAGCCCTTAACCCCAGTGCTCAGAAATTGTCAAAACGTGTTTTTCAGCAGAAATAAACACGTTTTGGCAACTTTCGTCACCACCATGTAACTTATAGGGCAGAAACAGCACAGTTTTCAAAACGTGTTTTTCAGCCCGAAATAAACGCGTTTTGTCAGCCCTTGGAATCACAGTGTAACTGCCTAGCTCAGAAGAGCCCACTGAGGCAGCCCTTAACCCCAGTGTGCAGAAATTGTCTAAACGTGTTTTTCAGCAGAAATAAACACGTTTTGGCAACTTTGGTCATCACCATGTAACTTATAGGGCAGAAACAGCACACTTTTCAAAACGTGTTTTTCAGCCCGAAATAAACGCGTTTTGTCAGCCCTTGGAATCACAGTGTAACTGCCTAGCTCAGAAGAGCCCACTGAGGCAGCCCTTAACCCCAGTGCTCAGAAATTGTCAAAACGTGTTTTCCAGCAGAAATAAACACGTTTTGGCAACTTTGGTCACCACCATGTAACTTATAGGGCAGAAACAGCACAGTTTTCAAAACGTGTTTTTCAGCCCGAAATAAACGCGTTTTCTCAGCCCTTAGAATCGCAGTGTAACTGCCTGGCTCAGAAGAGCACACTGAGTCAGCCCTTAACCCCAGTGTGCAGAAATTGTCAAAACGTGTTTTTCAGCAGAAATAAACACGTTTTGGCAACTTTGGTCATCACCATGTAACTTATAGGGCAGAAACAGCACACTTTTCAAAACGTGTTTTTCAGCCCGAAATAAACGCGTTTTGTCAGCCCTTGGAATCACAGAGTAACTGCCTAGCTCAGAAGAGCACACTGAGGCAGCCCTTAACCCCAGTGCTCAGAAATTGTCAAAACGTGTTTTTCAGCAGAAATAAACACGTTTTGGCAACTTTCGTCACCACCATGTAACTTATAGGGCAGAAACAGCACAGTTTTCAAAACGTGTTTTTCAGCCCGAAATAAAAGCGTTTTGTCAGCCCTTGGAATCACAGTGTAACTGCCTAGCTCAGAAGAGCCCACTGAGGCAGCCCTTAACCCCAGTGTGCAGAAATTGTCAAAACGTGTTTTTCAGCAGAAATAAACACGTTTTGGCAACTTTGGTCATCACCATGTAACTTATAGGGCAGAAACAGCACACTTTTCAAAACGTGTTTTTCAGCCCGAAATAAACGCGTTTTGTCAGCCCTTGGAATCACAGTGTAACTGCCTAGCTCAGAAGAGCCCACTGAGGCAGCCCTTAACCCCAGTGCTCAGAAATTGTCAAAACGTGTTTTCCAGCAGAAATAAACACGTTTTGGCAACTTTGGTCACCACCATGTAACTTATAGGGCAGAAACAGCACAGTTTTCAAAACGTGTTTTTCAGCCCGAAATAAACGCGTTTTCTCAGCCCTTAGAATCGCAGTGTAACTGCCTGGCTCAGAAGAGCACACTGAGTCAGCCCTTAACCCCAGTGCTCAGAAATTGTCAAAACGTGTTTTTCAGCAGAAATAAACACGTTTTGGCAACTTTGGTCATCACCATGTAACTTTTAGGGCAGAAACAGCACACTTTTCAAAACGTGTTTTTCAGCCCGAAATAAACGCGTTTTGTCAGCCCTTGGAATCACAGTGTAACTGCCTAGCTCAGAAGAGCCCACTGAGGCAGCCCTTAACCCCAGTGTGCAGAAATTGTCAAAACGTGTTTTTCAGCAGAAATAAACACGTTTTGGCAACTTTGGTCACCACCATGTAACTTATAGGGCAGAAACAGCACACTTTTCAAAACGTGTTTTTCAGCCCGAAATAAACGCGTTTTGTCAGCCCTTGGAATCACAGTGTAACTGCCTAGCTCAGAAGAGCCCACTGAGGCAGCCCTTAACCCCAGTGTGCAGAAATTGTCAAAACGTGTTTTTCAGCAGAAATAAACACGTTTTGGCAACTTTGGTCATCACCATGTAACTTATAGGGCAGAAACAGCACACTTTTCAAAACGTGTTTTTCAGCCCGAAATAAACGCGTTTTGTCAGCCCTTGGAATCACAGAGTAACTGCCTAGCTCAGAAGAGCCCACTGAGGCAGCCCTTAACCCCAGTGCTCAGATATTGTCAAAACGTGTTTTTCAGCAGAAATAAACACGTTTTGGCAACTTTGGTCATCACCATGTAACTTATAGGGCAGAAACAGCACAGTTTTCAAAACGTGTTTTTCAGCCCGAAATAAACGCGTTTTCTCAGCCCTTAGAATCGCAGTGTAACTGCCTGGCTCAGAAGAGCACACTGAGTCAGCCCTTAACCCCAGTGCTCAGAAATTGTCAAAACGTGTTTTTCAGCAGAAATGAACACGTTTTGGCAACTTTGGTCATCACCATGTAACTTATAGGGCAGAAACAGCACAGTTTTCAAAACGTGTTTTTCAGCCCGAAATAAACGCGTTTTGTCAGCCCTTGGAATCACAGTGTAACTGCCTAGCTCAGAAGAGCACACTGAGGCAGCCCTTAACCCCAGTGCTCAGAAATTGTCAAAACGTGTTTTCCAGCAGAAATAAACACGTTTTGGCAACTTTGGTCACCACCATGTAACTTATAGGGCAGAAACAGCACAGTTTTCAAAACGTGTTTTTCAGCCCGAAATAAACGCGTTTTGTCAGCCCTTGGAATCACAGTGTAACTGCCTAGCTCAGAAGAGCCCACTGAGGCAGCCCTTAACCCCAGTGCTCAGAAATTGTCAAAACGTGTTTTTCAGCAGAAATAAACACGTTTTGGCAACTTTGGTCATCACCATGTAACTTATAGGGCAGAAACAGCACACTTTTCAAAACGTGTTTTTCAGCCCGAAATAAACGCGTTTTGTCAGCCCTTGGAATCACAGTGTAACTGCCTAGCTCAGAAGAGCCCACTAAGGCAGCCCTTAACCCCAGTGCTCAGAAATTGTCAAAACGTGTTTTCCAGCAGAAATAAACACGTTTTGGCAACTTTGGTCACCACCATGTAACTTATAGGGCAGAAACAGCACAGTTTTCAAAACGTGTTTTTCAGCCGGAAATAAACGCGTTTTCTCAGCCCTTGGAATCACAGTGTAACTGCCTAGCTCAGAAGAGCCCACTGAGGCAGCCCTTAACCCCAGTGTGCAGAAATTGTCAAAACGTGTTTTTCAGCAGAAATAAACACGTTTTGGCAACTTTGGTCACCACCATGTAACTTATAGGGCAGAAACAGCACAGTTTTCAAAACGTCTTTTTCAGCCCGAAATAAACGCGTTTTGTCAGCCCTTGGAATCACAGTGTAACTGCCTAGCTCAGAAGAGCCCACTGAGGCAGCCCTTAACCCCAGTGTGCAGAAATTGTCAAAACGTGTTTTTCAGCAGAAATAAACACGTTTTGGCAACTTTGGTCATCACCATGTAACTTATACGGCAGAAACAGCACACTTTTCAAAACGTGTTTTTCAGCCCGAAATAAACGCGTTTTGTCAGCCCTTGGAATCACAGTGTAACTGCCTAGCTCAGAAGAGCCCACTGAGGCAGCCCTTAACCCCAGTGCTCAGAAATTGTCAAAACGTGTTTTCCAGCAGAAATAAACACGTTTTGGCAACTTTGGTCACCACCATGTAACTTATAGGGCAGAAACAGCACAGTTTTCAAAACGTGTTTTTCAGCCCGAAATAAACGCGTTTTCTCAGCCCTTAGAATCGCAGTGTAACTGCCTGGCTCAGAAGAGCACACTGAGTCAGCCCTTAACCCCAGTGCTCAGAAATTGTCAAAACGTGTTTTTCAGCAGAAATAAACACGTTTTGGCAACTTTGGTCATCACCATGTAACTTTTAGGGCAGAAACAGCACACTTTTCAAAACGTGTTTTTCAGCCCAAAATAAACGCGTTTTGTCAGCCCTTGGAATCACAGTGTAACTGCCTAGCTCAGAAGAGCCCACTGAGGCAGCCCTTAACCCCAGTATGCAGAAATTGTCAAAACGTGTTTTTCAGCAGAAATAAACACGTTTTGGCAACTTTGGTCACCACCATGTAACTTATAGGGCAAAAACAGCACAGTTTTCAAAACGTGTTTTTCAGCCCGAAATTAACGCGTTTTCTCAGCCCTTAGAATCGCAGTGTAACTGCCTGGCTCAGAAGAGCACACTGAGTCAGCCCTTAACCCCAGTGCTCAGAAATTGTCAAAACGTGTTTTTCAGCAGAAATAAACACGTTTTGGCAACTTTGGTCATCACCATGTAACTTATAGGGCAGAAACAGCACACTTTTCAAAACGTGTTTTTCAGCCCGAAATAAACGCGTTTTGTCAGCCCTTGGAATCACAGTGTAACTGCCTAGCTCAGAAGAGCCCACTGAGGCAGCCCTTAACCCCAGTGCTCAGAAATTGTCAAAACGTGTTTTCCAGCAGAAATAAACACGTTTTGGCAACTTTGGTCACCACCATGTAACTTATAGGGCAGAAACAGCACAGTTTTCAAAACGTGTTTTTCAGCCCGAAATAAACGCGTTTTCTCAGCCCTTAGAATCGCAGTGTAACTGCCTGTCTCAGAAGAGCACACTGAGTCAGCCCTTAACCCCAGTGCTCACAAATTGTCAAAACGTGTTTTTCAGCAGAAATAAACACGTTTTGGCAACTTTGGTCACCACCATGTAACTTATAGGGCAGAAACAGCACAATTTTCAAAACGTGTTTTTCAGCCCGAAATAAACGCGTTTTCTCAGCCCTTAGAATCGCAGTGTAACTGCCTGTCTCAGAAGAGCACACTGAGTCAGCCCTTAACCCCAGTGCTCAGAAATTGTCAAAACGTGTTTTTCAGCAGAAATAAACACGTTTTGGCAACTTTGGTCATCACCATGTAACTTATAGGGCAGAAACAGCACACTTTTCAAAACGTGTTTTTCAGCCCGAAATAAACGCGTTTTGTCAGCCCTTGGAATCACAGTGTAACTGCCTAGCTCAGAAGAGCCCACTGAGGCAGCCCTTAACCCCAGTGTGCAGAAATTGTCAAAACGTGTTTTTCAGCAGAAATAAACACGTTTTGGCAACTTTGGTCATCACCATGTAACTTATAGGGCAGAAACAGCACACTTTTCAAAACGTGTTTTTCAGCCCGAAATAAACGCGTTTTGTCAGCCCTTGGAATCACAGTGTAACTGCCTAGCTCAGAAGAGCCCACTAAGGCAGCCCTTAACCCCAGTGCTCAGAAATTGTCAAAACGTGTTTTCCAGCAGAAATAAACACGTTTTGGCAACTTTGGTCACCACCATGTAACTTATAGGGCAGAAACACCACAGTTTTCAAAACGTGTTTTTCAGCCGGAAATAAACGCGTTTTGTCAGCCCTTGGAATCACAGTGTAACTGCCTAGCTCAGAAGAGCCCACTGAGGCAGCCCTTAACCCCAGTGTGCAGCAATTGTCAAAACGTGTTTTTCAGCAGAAATAAACACGTTTTGGCAACTTTGGTCATCACCATGTAACTTATAGGGCAGAAACAGCACACTTTTCAAAACGTGTTTTTCAGCCCGAAATAAACGCGTTTTGTCAGCCCTTGGAATCGCAGTGTAACTGCCTGGCTCAGAAGAGCACACTGAGTCAGCCCTTAACCCCAGTGCTCAGAAATTGTCAAAACGTGTTTTTCAGCAGAAATAAACACGTTTTGGCAACTTTGGTCATCACCATGTAACATTTAGGGCAGAAACAGCACACTTTTCAAAACGTGTTTTTCAGCCCGAAATAAACGCGTTTTGTCAGCCCTTGGAATCACAGTGTAACTGCCTAGCTCAGAAGAGCCCACTGAGGCAGCCCTTAACCCCAGTGTGCAGAAATTGTCAAAACGTGTTTTTCAGCAGAAATAAACACGTTTTGGCAACTTTGGTCACCACCATGTAACTTATAGGGCAGAAACAGCACAGTTTTCAAAACGTGTTTTTCAGCCCGAAATAAACGCGTTTTCTCAGCCCTTAGAATCGCAGTGTAACTGTCTGTCCCAGAAGAGCACACAGAGTCAGCCCTTAACCCCAGTGCTCACAAATTGTCAAAACGTGTTTTTCAGCAGAAATAAACACGTTTTGGCAACTTTGGTCATCACCATGTAACTTATAGGGCAGAAACAGCACACTTTTCAAAACGTGTTTTTCAGCCCGAAATAAACGCGTTTTGTCAGCCCTTGGAATCACAGTGTAACTGCCTAGCTCAGAAGAGCCCACTGAGGCAGCCCTTAACCCCAGTGCTCAGAAATTGTCAAAACGTGTTTTCCAGCAGAAATAAACACGTTTTGGCAACTTTGGTCACCACCATGTAACTTATAGGGCAGAAACAGCACAGTTTTCAAAACGTGTTTTTCAGCCCGAAATAAACGCGTTTTCTCAGCCCTTAGAATCGCAGTGTAACTGCCTGTCTCAGAAGAGCACACTGAGTCAGCCCTTAACCCCAGTGCTCACAAATTGTCAAAACGTGTTTTTCAGCAGAAATAAACACGTTTTGGCAACTTTGGTCACCACCATGTAACTTATAGGGCAGAAACAGCACAGTTTTCAAAACGTGTTTTTCAGCCCGAAATAAACGCGTTTTCTCAGCCCTTAGAATCGCAGTGTAACTGCCTGTCTCAGAAGAGCACACTGAGTCAGCCCTTAACCCCAGTGCTCAGAAATTGTCAAAACGTGTTTTTCAGCAGAAATAAACACGTTTTGGCAACTTTGGTCATCACCATGTAACTTATAGGGCAGAAACAGCACAGTTTTCAAAACGTGTTTTTCAGCCGGAAATAAACGCGTTTTGTCAGCCCTTGGAATCACAGTGTAACTGCCTAGCTCAGAAGAGCCCACTGAGGCAGCCCTTAACCCCAGTGTGCAGAAATTGTCAAAACGTGTTTTTCAGCAGAAATAAACACGTTTTGGCAACTTTGGTCATCACCATGTAACTTATAGGGCAGAAACAGCACACTTTTCAAAACGTGTTTTTCAGCCCGAAATAAACGCGTTTTGTCAGCCCTTGGAATCACAGAGTAACTGCCTAGCTCAGAAGAGCCCACTGAGGCAGCCCTTAACCCCAGTGCTCAGAAATTGTCAAAACGTGTTTTTCAGCAGAAATAAACACGTTTTGGCAACTTTGGTCATCACCATGTAACTTATAGGGCAGAAACAGCACAGTTTTCAAAACGTGTTTTTCAGCCCGAAATAAACGCGTTTTCTCAGCCCTTAGAATCGCAGTGTAACTGCCTGGCTCAGAAGAGCACACTGAGTCAGCCCTTAACCCCAGTGCTCAGAAATTGTCAAAACGTGTTTTTCAGCAGAAATAAACACGTTTTGGCAACTTTGGTCATCACCATGTAACTTATAGGGCAGAAACAGCACAGTTTTCAAAACGTGTTTTTCAGCCCGAAATAAACGCGTTTTGTCAGCCCTTGGAATCACAGTGTAACTGCCTAGCTCAGAAGAGCACACTGAGGTAGCCCTTAACCCCAGTGCTCAGAAATTGTCAAAACGTGTTTTCCAGCAGAAATAAACACGTTTTGGCAACTTTGGTCACCACCATGTAACTTATAGGGCAGAAACAGCACAGTTTTCAAAACGTGTTTTTCAGCCCGAAATAAACGCGTTTTCTCAGCCCTTAGAATCGCAGTGTAACTGCCTGTCTCAGAAGAGCACACTGAGTCAGCCCTTAACCCCAGTGCTCAGAAATTGTCAAAACGTGTTTTTCAGCAGAAATAAACACGTTTTGGCAACTTTGGTCATCACCATGTAACTTATAGGGCAGAAACAGCACACTTTTCAAAACGTGTTTTTCAGCACGAAATAAACGCGTTTTGTCAGCCCTTGGAATCACAGTGTAACTGCCTAGCTCAGAAGAGCCCACTGAGGCAGCCCTTAACCCCAGTGCTCAGAAATTGTCAAAACGTGTTTTTCAGCAGAAATAAACAGGTTTTGGCAACTTTGGTCATCACCATGTAACTTATAGGGCAGAAACAGCACACTTTTCAAAACGTGTTTTTCAGCCCGAAATAAACGCGTTTTGTCAGCCCTTGGAATCACAGTGTAACTGCCTAGCTCAGAAGAGCCCACTGAGGCAGCCCTTAACCCCAGTGTGCAGAAATTGTCAAAACGTGTTTTTCAGCAGAAATAAACACGTTTTGGCAACTTTGGTCATCACCATGTAACTTATAGGGCAGAAACAGCACACTTTTCAAAACGTGTTTTTCAGCCCGAAATAAACGCGTTTTGTCAGCCCTTGGAATCACAGTGTAACTGCCTAGCTCAGAAGAGCCCACTGAGGCAGCCCTTAACCCCATTGCTCAGAAATTGTCAAAACGTGTTTTTCAGCAGAAATAAACACGTTTTGGCAACTTTGGTCACCACCATGAAACTTATAGGGCAGAAACAGCACAGTTTTCAAAACGTGTTTTTCAGCCCGAAATAAACGCGTTTTCTCAGCCCTTAGAATCGCAGTGTAACTGCCTGGCTCAGAAGAGCACACTGAGTCAGCCCTTAACCCCAGTGCTCAGAAATTGTCAAAACGTGTTTTTCAGCAGAAATAAACACGTTTTGGCAACTTTGGTCATCACCATGTAACTTTTAGGGCAGAAACAGCACACTTTTCAAAACGTGTTTTTCAGCACGAAATAAACGCGTTTTGTCAGCCCTTGGAATCACAGTGTAACTGCCTAGCTCAGAAGAGCCCACTGAGGCAGCCCTTAACCCCAGTGTGCAGAAATTGTCAAAACGTGTTTTTCAGCAGAAATAAACACGTTTTGGCAACTTTGGTCACCACCATGTAACTTATAGGGCAGAAACAGCACAGTTTTCAAAACGTGTTTTTCAGCCCGAAATAAACGCGTTTTCTCAGCCCTTAGAATCGCAGTGTAACTGCCTGTCTCAGAAGAGCACACTGAGTCAGCCCTTAACCCCAGTGCTCAGAAATTGTCAAAACGTGTTTTTCAGCAGAAATAAACACGTTTTGGCAACTTTGGTCATCACCATGTAACTTATAGGGCAGAAACAGCACACTTTTCAAAACGTGTTTTTCAGCCCGAAATAAACGCGTTTTGTCAGCCCTTGGAATCACAGAGTAACTGCCTAGCTCAGAAGAGCCCACTGAGGCAGCCCTTAACCCCAGTGTGCAGAAATTGTCAAAACGTGTTTTTCAGCAGAAATAAACACGTTTTGGCAACTTTGGTCATCACCATGTAACTTATAGGGCAGAAACAGCACACTTTTCAAAACGTGTTTTTCAGCCCGAAATAAACGCGTTTTGTCAGCCCTTGGAATCACAGTGTAACTGCCTAGCTCAGAAGAGCCCACTAAGGCAGCCCTTAACCCCAGTGCTCAGAAATTGTCAAAACGTGTTTTCCAGCAGAAATAAACACGTTTTGGCAACTTTGGTCACCACCATGTAACTTATAGGGCAGAAACAGCACAGTTTTCAAAACGTGTTTTTCAGCCGGAAATAAACGCGTTTTCTCAGCCCTTGGAATCACAGTGTAACTGCCTAGCTCAGAAGAGCCCACTGAGGCAGCCCTTAACCCCAGTGTGCAGAAATTGTCAAAACGTGTTTTTCAGCAGAAATAAACACGTTTTGGCAACTTTGGTCATCACCATGTAACTTATAGGGCAGAAACAGCACACTTTTCAAAACGTGTTTTTCAGCCCGAAATAAACGCGTTTTGTCAGCCCTTGGAATCACAGAGTAACTGCCTAGCTCAGAAGAGCCCACTGAGGCAGCCCTTAACCCCAGTGCTCAGATATTGTCAAAACGTGTTTTTCAGCAGAAATAAACACGTTTTGGCAACTTTGGTCATCACCATGTAACTTATAGGGCAGAAACAGCACAGTTTTCAAAACGTGTTTTTCAGCCCGAAATAAACGCGTTTTCTCAGCCCTTAGAATCGCAGTGTAACTGCCTGGCTCAGAAGAGCACACTGAGTCAGCCCTTAACCCCAGTGCTCAGAAATTGTCAAAACGTGTTTTTCAGCAGAAATGAACACGTTTTGGCAACTTTGGTCATCACCATGTAACTTATAGGGCAGAAACAGCACAGTTTTCAAAACGTGTTTTTCAGCCCGAAATAAACGCGTTTTGTCAGCCCTTGGAATCACAGTGTAACTGCCTAGCTCAGAAGAGCACACTGAGGCAGCCCTTAACCCCAGTGCTCAGAAATTGTCAAAACGTGTTTTCCAGCAGAAATAAACACGTTTTGGCAACTTTGGTCACCACCATGTAACTTATAGGGCAGAAACAGCACAGTTTTCAAAACGTGTTTTTCAGCCCGAAATAAACGCGTTTTGTCAGCCCTTGGAATCACAGTGTAACTGCCTAGCTCAGAAGAGCCCACTGAGGCAGCCCTTAACCCCAGTGTGCAGAAATTGTCAAAACGTGTTTTTCAGCAGAAATAAACACGTTTTGGCAACTTTGGTCACCACCATGTAACTTATAGGGCAGAAACAGCACAGTTTTCAAAACGTCTTTTTCAGCCCGAAATAAACGCGTTTTGTCAGCCCTTGGAATCACAGTGTAACTGCCTAGCTCAGAAGAGCCCACTGAGGCAGCCCTTAACCCCAGTGTGCAGAAATTGTCAAAACGTGTTTTTCAGCAGAAATAAACACGTTTTGGCAACTTTGGTCATCACCATGTAACTTATACGGCAGAAACAGCACACTTTTCAAAACGTGTTTTTCAGCCCGAAATAAACGCGTTTTGTCAGCCCTTGGAATCACAGTGTAACTGCCTAGCTCAGAAGAGCCCACTGAGGCAGCCCTTAACCCCAGTGCTCAGAAATTGTCAAAACGTGTTTTCCAGCAGAAATAAACACGTTTTGGCAACTTTGGTCACCACCATGTAACTTATAGGGCAGAAACAGCACAGTTTTCAAAACGTGTTTTTCAGCCCGAAATAAACGCGTTTTCTCAGCCCTTAGAATCGCAGTGTAACTGCCTGGCTCAGAAGAGCACACTGAGTCAGCCCTTAACCCCAGTGCTCAGAAATTGTCAAAACGTGTTTTTCAGCAGAAATAAACACGTTTTGGCAACTTTGGTCATCACCATGTAACTTTTAGGGCAGAAACAGCACACTTTTCAAAACGTGTTTTTCAGCCCGAAATAAACGCGTTTTGTCAGCCCTTGGAATCACAGTGTAACTGCCTAGCTCAGAAGAGCCCACTGAGGCAGCCCTTAACCCCAGTGTGCAGAAATTGTCAAAACGTGTTTTTCAGCAGAAATAAACACGTTTTGGCAACTTTGGTCACCACCATGTAACTTATAGGGCAGAAACAGCACAGTTTTCAAAACGTGTTTTTCAGCCCGAAATAAACGCGTTTTGTCAGCCCTTGGAATCACAGTGTAACTGCCTAGCTCAGAAGAGCCCACTGAGGCAGCCCTTAACCCCAGTGTGCAGAAATTGTCAAAACGTGTTTTTCAGCAGAAATAAACACGTTTTGGCAACTTTGGTCACCACCATGTAACTTATAGGGCAGAAACAGCACAGTTTTCAAAACGTGTTTTTCAGCCCGAAATAAACGCGTTTTCTCAGCCCTTAGAATCGCAGTGTAACTGCCTGTCCCAGAAGAGCACACAGAGTCAGCCCTTAACCCCAGTGCTCAGAAATTGTCAAAACGTGTTTTTCAGCAGAAATAAACACGTTTTGGCAACTTTGGTCATCACCATGTAACTTATAGGGCAGAAACAGCACACTTTTCAAAACGTGTTTTTTAGCCCGAAATAAACGCGTTTTGTCAGCCCTTGGAATCACAGTGTAACTGCCTAGCTCAGAAGAGCCCACTGAGGCAGCCCTTAACCCCAGTGCTCAGAAATTGTCAAAACGTGTTTTCCAGCAGAAATAAACACGTTTTGGCAACTTTGGTCACCACCATGTAACTTATAGGGCAGAAACAGCACAGTTTTCAAAACGTGTTTTTCAGCCCGAAATAAACGCGTTTTGTCAGCCCTTGGAATCACAGTGTAACTGCCTAGCTCAGAAGAGCCCACTGAGTCAGCCCTTAACCCCAGTGTGCAGAAATTGTCAAAACGTGTTTTTCAGCAGAAATAAACACGTTTTGGCAACTTTGGTCACCACCATGTAACTTATAGGGCAGAAACAGCACAGTTTTCAAAACGTCTTTTTCAGCCCGAAATAAACGCGTTTTGTCAGCCCTTGGAATCACAGTGTAACTGCCTAGCTCAGAAGAGCCCACTGAGGCAGCCCTTAACCCCAGTGTGCAGAAATTGTCAAAACGTGTTTTTCAGCAGAAATAAACACGTTTTGGCAACTTTGGTCATCACCATGTAACTTATACGGCAGAAACAGCACACTTTTCAAAACGTGTTTTTCAGCCCGAAATAAACGCGTTTTGTCAGCCCTTGGAATCACAGTGTAACTGCCTAGCTCAGAAGAGCCCACTGAGGCAGCCCTTAACCCCAGTGCTCAGAAATTGTCAAAACGTGTTTTCCAGCAGAAATAAACACGTTTTGGCAACTTTGGTCACCACCATGTAACTTATAGGGCAGAAACAGCACAGTTTTCAAAACGTGTTTTTCAGCCCGAAATAAACGCGTTTTCTCAGCCCTTAGAATCGCAGTGTAACTGCCTGGCTCAGAAGAGCACACTGAGTCAGCCCTTAACCCCAGTGCTCAGAAATTGTCAAAACGTGTTTTTCAGCAGAAATAAACACGTTTTGGCAACTTTGGTCATCACCATGTAACTTTTAGGGCAGAAACAGCACACTTTTCAAAACGTGTTTTTCAGCCCGAAATAAACGCGTTTTGTCAGCCCTTGGAATCACAGTGTAACTGCCTAGCTCAGAAGAGCCCACTGAGGCAGCCCTTAACCCCAGTGTGCAGAAATTGTCAAAACGTGTTTTTCAGCAGAAATAAACACGTTTTGGCAACTTTGGTCATCACCATGTAACATTTAGGGCAGAAACAGCACACTTTTCAAAACGTGTTTTTCAGCCCGAAATAAACGCGTTTTGTCAGCCCTTGGAATCACAGTGTAACTGCCTAGCTCAGAAGAGCCCACTGAGGCAGCCCTTAACCCCAGTGTGCAGAAATTGTCAAAACGTGTTTTTCAGCAGAAATAAACACGTTTTGGCAACTTTGGTCACCACCATGTAACTTATAGGGCAGAAACAGCACAGTTTTCAAAACGTGTTTTTCAGCCCGAAATAAACGCGTTTTCTCAGCCCTTAGAATCGCAGTGTAACTGCCTGTCCCAGAAGAGCACACAGAGTCAGCCCTTAACCCCAGTGCTCAGAAATTGTCAAAACGTGTTTTTCAGCAGAAATAAACACGTTTTGGCAACTTTGGTCATCACCATGTAACTTATAGGGCAGAAACAGCACACTTTTCAAAACGTGTTTTTCAGCCCGAAATAAACGCGTTTTGTCAGCCCTTGGAATCACAGTGTAACTGCCTAGCTCAGAAGAGCCCACTGAGGCAGCCCTTAACCCCAGTATGCAGAAATTGTCAAAACGTGTTTTTCAGCAGAAATAAACACGTTTTGGCAACTTTGGTCACCACCATGTAACTTATAGGGCAAAAACAGCACAGTTTTCAAAACGTGTTTTTCAGCCCGAAATTAACGCGTTTTCTCAGCCCTTAGAATCGCAGTGTAACTGCCTGGCTCAGAAGAGCACACTGAGTCAGCCCTTAACCCCAGTGCTCAGAAATTGTCAAAACGTGTTTTTCAGCAGAAATAAACACGTTTTGGCAACTTTGGTCATCACCATGTAACTTATAGGGCAGAAACAGCACACTTTTCAAAACGTGTTTTTCAGCCCGAAATAAACGCGTTTTGTCAGCCCTTGGAATCACAGTGTAACTGCCTAGCTCAGAAGAGCCCACTGAGGCAGCCCTTAACCCCAGTGCTCAGAAATTGTCAAAACGTGTTTTCCAGCAGAAATAAACACGTTTTGGCAACTTTGGTCACCACCATGTAACTTATAGGGCAGAAACAGCACAGTTTTCAAAACGTGTTTTTCAGCCCGAAATAAACGCGTTTTCTCAGCCCTTAGAATCGCAGTGTAACTGCCTGTCTCAGAAGAGCACACTGAGTCAGCCCTTAACCCCAGTGCTCACAAATTGTCAAAACGTGTTTTTCAGCAGAAATAAACACGTTTTGGCAACTTTGGTCACCACCATGTAACTTATAGGGCAGAAACAGCACAGTTTTCAAAACGTGTTTTTCAGCCCGAAATAAACGCGTTTTCTCAGCCCTTAGAATCGCAGTGTAACTGCCTGTCTCAGAAGAGCACACTGAGTCAGCCCTTAACCCCAGTGCTCAGAAATTGTCAAAACGTGTTTTTCAGCAGAAATAAACACGTTTTGGCAACTTTGGTCATCACCATGTAACTTATAGGGCAGAAACAGCACACTTTTCAAAACGTGTTTTTCAGCCCGAAATAAACGCGTTTTGTCAGCCCTTGGAATCACAGTGTAACTGCCTAGCTCAGAAGAGCCCACTGAGGCAGCCCTTAACCCCAGTGTGCAGAAATTGTCAAAACGTGTTTTTCAGCAGAAATAAACACGTTTTGGCAACTTTGCTCATCACCATGTAACTTATAGGGCAGAAACAGCACACTTTTCAAAACGTGTTTTTCAGCCCGAAATAAACGCGTTTTGTCAGCCCTTGGAATCACAGTGTAACTGCCTAGCTCAGAAGAGCCCACTAAGGCAGCCCTTAACCCCAGTGCTCAGAAATTGTCAAAACGTGTTTTCCAGCAGAAATAAACACGTTTTGGCAACTTTGGTCACCACCATGTAACTTATAGGGCAGAAACAGCACAGTTTTCAAAACGTGTTTTTCAGCCGGAAATAAACGCGTTTTGTCAGCCCTTGGAATCACAGTGTAACTGCCTAGCTCAGAAGAGCCCACTGAGGCAGCCCTTAACCCCAGTGTGCAGAAATTGTCAAAACGTGTTTTTCAGCAGAAATAAACACGTTTTGGCAACTTTGGTCATCACCATGTAACTTATAGGGCAGAAACAGCACACTTTTCAAAACGTGTTTTTCAGCCCGAAATAAACGCGTTTTGTCAGCCCTTGGAATCGCAGTGTAACTGCCTGGCTCAGAAGAGCACACTGAGTCAGCCCTTAACCCCAGTGCTCAGAAATTGTCAAAACGTGTTTTTCAGCAGAAATAAACACGTTTTGGCAACTTTGGTCATCACCATGTAACATTTAGGGCAGAAACAGCACACTTTTCAAAACGTGTTTTTCAGCCCGAAATAAACGCGTTTTGTCAGCCCTTGGAATCACAGTGTAACTGCCTAGCTCAGAAGAGCCCACTGAGGCAGCCCTTAACCCCAGTGTGCAGAAATTGTCAAAACGTGTTTTTCAGCAGAAATAAACACGTTTTGGCAACTTTGGTCACCACCATGTAACTTATAGGGCAGAAACAGCACAGTTTTCAAAACGTGTTTTTCAGCCCGAAATAAACGCGTTTTCTCAGCCCTTAGAATCGCAGTGTAACTGCCTGTCCCAGAAGAGCACACAGAGTCAGCCCTTAACCCCAGTGCTCAGAAATTGTCAAAACGTGTTTTTCAGCAGAAATAAACACGTTTTGGCAACTTTGGTCATCACCATGTAACTTATAGGGCAGAAACAGCACACTTTTCAAAACGTGTTTTTTAGCCCGAAATAAACGCGTTTTGTCAGCCCTTGGAATCACAGTGTAACTGCCTAGCTCAGAAGAGCCCACTGAGGCAGCCCTTAACCCCAGTATGCAGAAATTGTCAAAACGTGTTTTTCAGCAGAATTAAACACGTTTTGGCAACTTTGGTCACCACCATGTAACTTATAGGGCAAAAACAGCACAGTTTTCAAAACGTGTTTTTCAGCCCGAAATTAACGCGTTTTCTCAGCCCTTAGAATCGCAGTGTAACTGCCTGGCTCAGAAGAGCACACTGAGTCAGCCCTTAACCCCAGTGCTCAGAAATTGTCAAAACGTGTTTTTCAGCAGAAATAAACACGTTTTGGCAACTTTGGTCATCACCATGTAACTTATAGGGCAGAAACAGCACACTTTTCAAAACGTGTTTTTCAGCCCGAAATAAACGCGTTTTGTCAGCCCTTGGAATCACAGTGTAACTGCCTAGCTCAGAAGAGCCCACTGAGGCAGCCCTTAACCCCAGTGCTCAGAAATTGTCAAAACGTGTTTTCCAGCAGAAATAAACACGTTTTGGCAACTTTGGTCACCACCATGTAACTTATAGGGCAGAAACAGCACAGTTTTCAAAACGTGTTTTTCAGCCCGAAATAAACGCGTTTTCTCAGCCCTTAGAATCGCAGTGTAACTGCCTGTCTCAGAAGAGCACACTGAGTCAGCCCTTAACCCCAGTGCTCACAAATTGTCAAAACGTGTTTTTCAGCAGAAATAAACACGTTTTGGCAACTTTGGTCATCACCATGTAACTTTTAGGGCAGAAACAGCACACTTTTCAAAACGTGTTTTTCAGCCCGAAATAAACGCGTTTTGTCAGCCCTTGGAATCACAGTGTAACTGCCTAGCTCAGAAGAGCCCACTGAGGCAGCCCTTAACCCCAGTGTGCAGAAATTGTCAAAACGTGTTTTTCAGCAGAAATAAACACGTTTTGGCAACTTTGGTCACCACCATGTAACTTATAGGGCAGAAACAGCACAGTTTTCAAAACGTGTTTTTCAGCCCGAAATAAACGCGTTTTCTCAGCCCTTAGAATCGCAGTGTAACTGCCTGTCCCAGAAGAGCACACAGAGTCAGCCCTTAACCCCAGTGCTCAGAAATTGTCAAAACGTGTTTTTCAGCAGAAATAAACACGTTTTGGCAACTTTGGTCATCACCATGTAACTTATAGGGCAGAAACAGCACACTTTTCAAAACGTGTTTTTCAGCCCGAAATAAACGCGTTTTGTCAGCCCTTGGAATCACAGTGTAACTGCCTAGCTCAGAAGAGCCCACTGAGGCAGCCCTTAACCCCAGTATGCAGAAATTGTCAAAACGTGTTTTTCAGCAGAAATAAACACGTTTTGGCAACTTTGGTCACCACCATGTAACTTATAGGGCAAAAACAGCACAGTTTTCAAAACGTGTTTTTCAGCCCGAAATTAACGCGTTTTCTCAGCCCTTAGAATCGCAGTGTAACTGCCTGGCTCAGAAGAGCACACTGAGTCAGCCCTTAACCCCAGTGCTCAGAAATTGTCAAAACGTGTTTTTCAGCAGAAATAAACACGTTTTGGCAACTTTGGTCATCACCATGTAACTTATAGGGCAGAAACAGCACACTTTTCAAAACGTGTTTTTCAGCCCGAAATAAACGCGTTTTGTCAGCCCTTGGAATCACAGTGTAACTGCCTAGCTCAGA
Organism: Atractosteus spatula; assembly: GCF_055471065.1. Taxonomy (NCBI): domain Eukaryota; kingdom Metazoa; phylum Chordata; class Actinopteri; order Semionotiformes; family Lepisosteidae; genus Atractosteus; species Atractosteus spatula. Next base: position 105,850 of record NW_028296647.1, on the reverse strand, counting down.
AGAGCCCACTGAGGCAGCCCTTAACCCCAGTGCTCAGAAATTGTCAAAACGTGTTTTCCAGCAGAAATAAACACGTTTTGGCAACTTTGGTCACCACCATGTAACTTATAGGGCAGAAACAGCACAGTTTTCAAAACGTGTTTTTCAGCCCGAAATAAACGCGTTTTCTCAGCCCTTAGAATCGCAGTGTAACTGCCTGTCTCAGAAGAGCACACTGAGTCAGCCCTTAACCCCAGTGCTCACAAATTGTCAAAACGTGTTTTTCAGCAGAAATAAACACGTTTTGGCAACTTTGGTCACCACCATGTAACTTATAGGGCAGAAACAGCACAGTTTTCAAAACGTGTTTTTCAGCCCGAAATAAACGCGTTTTCTCAGCCCTTAGAATCGCAGTGTAACTGCCTGTCTCAGAAGAGCACACTGAGTCAGCCCTTAACCCCAGTGCTCAGAAATTGTCAAAACGTGTTTTTCAGCAGAAATAAACACGTTTTGGCAACTTTGGTCATCACCATGTAACTTATAGGGCAGAAACAGCACAGTTTTCAAAACGTGTTTTTCAGCCCGAAATAAACGCGTTTTGTCAGCCCTTGGAATCACAGTGTAACTGCCTAGCTCAGAAGAGCCCACTGAGGCAGCCCTTAACCCCAGTGTGCAGAAATTGTCAAAACGTGTTTTTCAGCAGAAATAAACACGTTTTGGCAACTTTGGTCATCACCATGTAACTTATAGGGCAGAAACAGCACACTTTTCAAAACGTGTTTTTCAGCCCGAAATAAACGCGTTTTGTCAGCCCTTGGAATCACAGTGTAACTGCCTAGCTCAGAAGAGCCCACTAAGGCAGCCCTTAACCCCAGTGCTCAGAAATTGTCAAAACGTGTTTTCCAGCAGAAATAAACACGTTTTGGCAACTTTGGTCACCACCATGTAACTTATAGGGCAGAAACAGCACAGTTTTCAAAACGTGTTTTTCAGCCGGAAATAAACGCGTTTTGTCAGCCCTTGGAATCACAGTGTAACTGCCTAGCTCAGAAGAGCCCACTGAGGCAGCCCTTAACCCCAGTGTGCAGAAATTGTCAAAACGTGTTTTTCAGCAGAAATAAACACGTTTTGGCAACTTTGGTCATCACCATGTAACTTATAGGGCAGAAACAGCACACTTTTCAAAACGTGTTTTTCAGCCCGAAATAAACGCGTTTTGTCAGCCCTTGGAATCGCAGTGTAACTGCCTGGCTCAGAAGAGCACACTGAGTCAGCCCTTAACCCCAGTGCTCAGAAATTGTCAAAACGTGTTTTTCAGCAGAAATAAACACGTTTTGGCAACTTTGGTCATCACCATGTAACATTTAGGGCAGAAACAGCACACTTTTCAAAACGTGTTTTTCAGCCCGAAATAAACGCGTTTTGTCAGCCCTTGGAATCACAGTGTAACTGCCTAGCTCAGAAGAGCCCACTGAGGCAGCCCTTAACCCCAGTGTGCAGAAATTGTCAAAACGTGTTTTTCAGCAGAAATAAACACGTTTTGGCAACTTTGGTCACCACCATGTAACTTATAGGGCAGAAACAGCACAGTTTTCAAAACGTGTTTTTCAGCCCGAAATAAACGCGTTTTCTCAGCCCTTAGAATCGCAGTGTAACTGCCTGTCCCAGAAGAGCACACAGAGTCAGCCCTTAACCCCAGTGCTCAGAAATTGTCAAAACGTGTTTTTCAGCAGAAATAAACACGTTTTGGCAACTTTGGTCATCACCATGTAACTTATAGGGCAGAAACAGCACACTTTTCAAAACGTGTTTTTTAGCCCGAAATAAACGCGTTTTGTCAGCCCTTGGAATCACAGTGTAACTGCCTAGCTCAGAAGAGCCCACTGAGGCAGCCCTTAACCCCAGTATGCAGAAATTGTCAAAACGTGTTTTTCAGCAGAATTAAACACGTTTTGGCAACTTTGGTCACCACCATGTAACTTATAGGGCAAAAACAGCACAGTTTTCAAAACGTGTTTTTCAGCCCGAAATTAACGCGTTTTCTCAGCCCTTAGAATCGCAGTGTAACTGCCTGGCTCAGAAGAGCACACTGAGTCAGCCCTTAACCCCAGTGCTCAGAAATTGTCAAAACGTGTTTTTCAGCAGAAATAAACACGTTTTGGCAACTTTGGTCATCACCATGTAACTTATAGGGCAGAAACAGCACACTTTTCAAAACGTGTTTTTCAGCCCGAAATAAACGCGTTTTGTCAGCCCTTGGAATCACAGTGTAACTGCCTAGCTCAGAAGAGCCCACTGAGGCAGCCCTTAACCCCAGTGCTCAGAAATTGTCAAAACGTGTTTTCCAGCAGAAATAAACACGTTTTGGCAACTTTGGTCACCACCATGTAACTTATAGGGCAGAAACAGCACAGTTTTCAAAACGTGTTTTTCAGCCCGAAATAAACGCGTTTTCTCAGCCCTTAGAATCGCAGTGTAACTGCCTGTCTCAGAAGAGCACACTGAGTCAGCCCTTAACCCCAGTGCTCACAAATTGTCAAAACGTGTTTTTCAGCAGAAATAAACACGTTTTGGCAACTTTGGTCACCACCATGTAACTTATAGGGCAGAAACAGCACAGTTTTCAAAACGTGTTTTTCAGCCCGAAATAAACGCGTTTTCTCAGCCCTTAGAATCGCAGTGTAACTGCCTGTCTCAGAAGAGCACACTGAGTCAGCCCTTAACCCCAGTGCTCAGAAATTGTCAAAACGTGTTTTTCAGCAGAAATAAACACGTTTTGGCAACTTTGGTCATCACCATGTAACTTATAGGGCAGAAACAGCACACTTTTCAAAACGTGTTTTTCAGCCCGAAATAAACGCGTTTTGTCAGCCCTTGGAATCACAGTGTAACTGCCTAGCTCAGAAGAGCCCACTGAGGCAGCCCTTAACCCCAGTGTGCAGAAATTGTCAAAACGTGTTTTTCAGCAGAAATAAACACGTTTTGGCAACTTTGGTCATCACCATGTAACTTATAGGGCAGAAACAGCACACTTTTCAAAACGTGTTTTTCAGCCCGAAATAAACGCGTTTTGTCAGCCCTTGGAATCACAGTGTAACTGCCTAGCTCAGAAGAGCCCACTAAGGCAGCCCTTAACCCCAGTGCTCAGAAATTGTCAAAACGTGTATTCCAGCAGAAATAAACACGTTTTGGCAACTTTGGTCACCACCATGTAACTTATAGGGCAGAAACAGCACAGTTTTCAAAACGTGTTTTTCAGCCGGAAATAAACGCGTTTTGTCAGCCCTTGGAATCACAGTGTAACTGCCTAGCTCAGAAGAGCCCACTGAGGCAGCCCTTAACCCCAGTGTGCAGAAATTGTCAAAACGTGTTTTTCAGCAGAAATAAACACGTTTTGGCAACTTTGGTCATCACCATGTAACTTATAGGGCAGAAACAGCACACTTTTCAAAACGTGTTTTTCAGCCCGAAATAAACGCGTTTTGTCAGCCCTTGGAATCACAGAGTAACTGCCTAGCTCAGAAGAGCCCACTGAGGCAGCCCTTAACCCCAGTGCTCAGAAATTGTCAAAACGTGTTTTTCAGCAGAAATAAACACGTTTTGGCAACTTTGGTCATCACCATGTAACTTATAGGGCAGAAACAGCACAGTTTTCAAAACGTGTTTTTCAGCCCGAAATAAACGCGTTTTCTCAGCCCTTAGAATCGCAGTGTAACTGCCTGGCTCAGAAGAGCACACTGAGTCAGCCCTTAACCCCAGTGCTCAGAAATTGTCAAAACGTGTTTTTCAGCAGAAATAAACACGTTTTGGCAACTTTGGTCATCACCATGTAACTTATAGGGCAGAAACAGCACAGTTTTCAAAACGTGTTTTTCAGCCCGAAATAAACGCGTTTTGTCAGCCCTTGGAATCACAGTGTAACTGCCTAGCTCAGAAGAGCACACTGAGGCAGCCCTTAACCCCAGTGCTCAGAAATTGTCAAAACGTGTTTTCCAGCAGAAATAAACACGTTTTGGCAACTTTGGTCACCACCATGTAACTTATAGGGCAGAAACAGCACAGTTTTCAAAACGTGTTTTTCAGCCCGAAATAAACGCGTTTTCTCAGCCCTTAGAATCGCAGTGTAACTGCCTGTCTCAGAAGAGCACACTGAGTCAGCCCTTAACCCCAGTGCTCAGAAATTGTCAAAACGTGTTTTTCAGCAGAAATAAACACGTTTTGGCAACTTTGGTCATCACCATGTAACTTATAGGGCAGAAACAGCACACTTTTCAAAACGTGTTTTTCAGCCCGAAATAAACGCGTTTTGTCAGCCCTTGGAATCACAGTGTAACTGCCTAGCTCAGAAGACCCCACTGAGGCAGCCCTTAACCCCAGTGTGCAGAAATTGTCAAAACGTGTTTTTCAGCAGAAATAAACACGTTTTGGCAACTTTGGTCATCACCATGTAACTTATAGGGCAGAAACAGCACAGTTTTCAAAACGTGTTTTTCAGCCCGAAATAAACGCGTTTTGTCAGCCCTTGGAATCACAGTGTAACTGCCTAGCTCAGAAGAGCCCACTGAGGCAGCCCTTAACCCCAGTGTGCAGAAATTGTCAAAACGTGTTTTTCAGCAGAAATAAACACGTTTTGGCAACTTTGGTCATCACCATGTAACTTATAGGGCAGAAACAGCACACTTTTCAAAACGTGTTTTTCAGCCCGAAATAAACGCGTTTTGTCAGCCCTTGGAATCACAGTGTAACTGCCTAGCTCAGAAGAGCCCACTGAGGCAGCCCTTAACCCCAGTGCTCACAAATTGTCAAAACGTGTTTTCCAGCAGAAATAAACACGTTTTGGCAACTTTGGTCACCACCATGTAACTTATAGGGCAGAAACAGCACAGTTTTCAAAACGTGTTTTTCAGCCCGAAATAAACGCGTTTTCTCAGCCCTTAGAATCGCAGTGTAACTGCCTGGCTCAGAAGACCACACTGAGTCAGCCCTTAACCCCAGTGCTCAGAAATTGTCAAAACGTGTTTTTCAGCAGAAATAAACACGTTTTGGCAACTTTGGTCATCACCATGTAACTTATAGGGCAGAAACAGCACACTTTTCAAAACGTGTTTTTCAGCCCGAAATAAACGCGTTTTGTCAGCCCTTGGAATCACAGTGTAACTGCCTAGCTCAGAAGAGCACACTGAGGCAGCCCTTAACCCCAGTGCTCAGAAATTGTCAAAACGTGTTTTTCAGCAGAAATAAACACGTTTTGGCAACTTTCGTCACCACCATGTAACTTATAGGGCAGAAACAGCACAGTTTTCAAAACGTGTTTTTCAGCCCGAAATAAACGCGTTTTGTCAGCCCTTGGAATCACAGTGTAACTGCCTAGCTCAGAAGAGCCCACTGAGGCAGCCCTTAACCCCAGTGTGCAGAAATTGTCAAAACGTGTTTTTCAGCAGAAATAAACACGTTTTGGCAACTTTGGTCATCACCATGTAACTTATAGGGCAGAAACAGCACACTTTTCAAAACGTGTTTTTCAGCCCGAAATAAACGCGTTTTGTCAGCCCTTGGAATCACAGTGTAACTGCCTAGCTCAGAAGAGCCCACTGAGGCAGCCCTTAACCCCAGTGTGCAGAAATTGTCAAAACGTGTTTTCCAGCAGAAATAAACACGTTTTGGCAACTTTGGTCACCACCATGTAACTTATAGGGCAGAAACAGCACAGTTTTCAAAACGTGTTTTTCAGCCCGAAATAAACGCGTTTTCTCAGCCCTTAGAATCGCAGTGTAACTGCCTGGCTCAGAAGAGCACACTGAGTCAGCCCTTAACCCCAGTGCTCAGAAATTGTCAAAACGTGTTTTTCAGCAGAAATAAACACGTTTTGGCAACTTTGGTCATCACCATGTAACTTTTAGGGCAGAAACAGCACACTTTTCAAAACGTGTTTTTCAGCCCGAAATAAACGCGTTTTGTCAGCCCTTGGAATCACAGTGTAACTGCCTAGCTCAGAAGAGCCCACTGAGGCAGCCCTTAACCCCAGTGTGCAGAAATTGTCAAAACGTGTTTTTCAGCAGAAATAAACACGTTTTGGCAACTTTGGTCACCACCATGTAACTTATAGGGCAGAAACAGCACACTTTTCAAAACGTGTTTTTCAGCCCGAAATAAACGCGTTTTGTCAGCCCTAGGAATCACAGTGTAACTGCCTAGCTCAGAAGAGCCCACTGAGGCAGCCCTTAACCCCAGTGTGCAGAAATTGTCAAAACGTGTTTTTCAGCAGAAATAAACACGTTTTGGCAACTTTGGTCATCACCATGTAACTTATAGGGCAGAAACAGCACACTTTTCAAAACGTGTTTTTCAGCCCGAAATAAACGCGTTTTGTCAGCCCTTGGAATCACAGAGTAACTGCCTAGCTCAGAAGAGCCCACTGAGGCAGCCCTTAACCCCAGTGCTCAGATATTGTCAAAACGTGTTTTTCAGCAGAAATAAACACGTTTTGGCAACTTTGGTCATCACCATGTAACTTATAGGGCAGAAACAGCACAGTTTTCAAAACGTGTTTTTCAGCCCGAAATAAACGCGTTTTCTCAGCCCTTAGAATCGCAGTGTAACTGCCTGGCTCAGAAGAGCACACTGAGTCAGCCCTTAACCCCAGTGCTCAGAAATTGTCAAAACGTGTTTTTCAGCAGAAATGAACACGTTTTGGTAACTTTGGTCATCACCATGTAACTTATAGGGCAGAAACAGCACAGTTTTCAAAACGTGTTTTTCAGCCCGAAATAAACGCGTTTTGTCAGCCCTTGGAATCACAGTGTAACTGCCTAGCTCAGAAGAGCACACTGAGGCAGCCCTTAACCCCAGTGCTCAGAAATTGTCAAAACGTGTTTTCCAGCAGAAATAAACACGTTTTGGCAACTTTGGTCACCACCATGTAACTTATAGGGCAGAAACAGCACAGTTTTCAAAACGTGTTTTTCAGCCCGAAATAAACGCGTTTTGTCAGCCCTTGGAATCACAGTGTAACTGCCTAGCTCAGAAGAGCCCACTGAGGCAGCCCTTAACCCCAGTGCTCAGAAATTGTCAAAACGTGTTTTTCAGCAGAAATAAACACGTTTTGGCAACTTTGGTCATCACCATGTAACTTATAGGGCAGAAACAGCACACTTTTCAAAACGTGTTTTTCAGCCCGAAATAAACGCGTTTTGTCAGCCCTTGGAATCACAGTGTAACTGCCTAGCTCAGAAGAGCCCACTAAGGCAGCCCTTAACCCCAGTGCTCAGAAATTGTCAAAACGTGTTTTCCAGCAGAAATAAACACGTTTTGGCAACTTTGGTCACCACCATGTAACTTATAGGGCAGAAACAGCACAGTTTTCAAAACGTGTTTTTCAGCCGGAAATAAACGCGTTTTCTCAGCCCTTGGAATCACAGTGTAACTGCCTAGCTCAGAAGAGCCCACTGAGGCAGCCCTTAACCCCAGTGTGCAGAAATTGTCAAAACGTGTTTTTCAGCAGAAATAAACACGTTTTGGCAACTTTGGTCACCACCATGTAACTTATAGGGCAGAAACAGCACAGTTTTCAAAACGTCTTTTTCAGCCCGAAATAAACGCGTTTTGTCAGCCCTTGGAATCACAGTGTAACTGCCTAGCTCAGAAGAGCCCACTGAGGCAGCCCTTAACCCCAGTGTGCAGAAATTGTCAAAACGTGTTTTTCAGCAGAAATAAACACGTTTTGGCAACTTTGGTCATCACCATGTAACTTATACGGCAGAAACAGCACACTTTTCAAAACGTGTTTTTCAGCCCGAAATAAACGCGTTTTGTCAGCCCTTGGAATCACAGTGTAACTGCCTAGCTCAGAAGAGCCCACTGAGGCAGCCCTTAACCCCAGTGCTCAGAAATTGTCAAAACGTGTTTTCCAGCAGAAATAAACACGTTTTGGCAACTTTGGTCACCACCATGTAACTTATAGGGCAGAAACAGCACAGTTTTCAAAACGTGTTTTTCAGCCCGAAATAAACGCGTTTTCTCAGCCCTTAGAATCGCAGTGTAACTGCCTGGCTCAGAAGAGCACACTGAGTCAGCCCTTAACCCCAGTGCTCAGAAATTGTCAAAACGTGTTTTTCAGCAGAAATAAACACGTTTTGGCAACTTTGGTCATCACCATGTAACTTTTAGGGCAGAAACAGCACACTTTTCAAAACGTGTTTTTCAGCCCGAAATAAACGCGTTTTGTCAGCCCTTGGAATCACAGTGTAACTGCCTAGCTCAGAAGAGCCCACTGAGGCAGCCCTTAACCCCAGTATGCAGAAATTGTCAAAACGTGTTTTTCAGCAGAAATAAACACGTTTTGGCAACTTTGGTCACCACCATGTAACTTATAGGGCAAAAACAGCACAGTTTTCAAAACGTGTTTTTCAGCCCGAAATTAACGCGTTTTCTCAGCCCTTAGAATCGCAGTGTAACTGCCTGGCTCAGAAGAGCACACTGAGTCAGCCCTTAACCCCAGTGCTCAGAAATTGTCAAAACGTGTTTTTCAGCAGAAATAAACACGTTTTGGCAACTTTGGTCATCACCATGTAACTTATAGGGCAGAAACAGCACACTTTTCAAAACGTGTTTTTCAGCCCGAAATAAACGCGTTTTGTCAGCCCTTGGAATCACAGTGTAACTGCCTAGCTCAGAAGAGCCCACTGAGGCAGCCCTTAACCCCAGTGCTCAGAAATTGTCAAAACGTGTTTTCCAGCAGAAATAAACACGTTTTGGCAACTTTGGTCACCACCATGTAACTTATAGGGCAGAAACAGCACAGTTTTCAAAACGTGTTTTTCAGCCCGAAATAAACGCGTTTTCTCAGCCCTTAGAATCGCAGTGTAACTGCCTGTCTCAGAAGAGCACACTGAGTCAGCCCTTAACCCCAGTGCTCACAAATTGTCAAAACGTGTTTTTCAGCAGAAATAAACACGTTTTGGCAACTTTGGTCACCACCATGTAACTTATAGGGCAGAAACAGCACAATTTTCAAAACGTGTTTTTCAGCCCGAAATAAACGCGTTTTCTCAGCCCTTAGAATCGCAGTGTAACTGCCTGTCTCAGAAGAGCACACTGAGTCAGCCCTTAACCCCAGTGCTCAGAAATTGTCAAAACGTGTTTTTCAGCAGAAATAAACACGTTTTGGCAACTTTGGTCATCACCATGTAACTTATAGGGCAGAAACAGCACACTTTTCAAAACGTGTTTTTCAGCCCGAAATAAACGCGTTTTGTCAGCCCTTGGAATCACAGTGTAACTGCCTAGCTCAGAAGAGCCCACTGAGGCAGCCCTTAACCCCAGTGTGCAGAAATTGTCAAAACGTGTTTTTCAGCAGAAATAAACACGTTTTGGCAACTTTGGTCATCACCATGTAACTTATAGGGCAGAAACAGCACACTTTTCAAAACGTGTTTTTCAGCCCGAAATAAACGCGTTTTGTCAGCCCTTGGAATCACAGTGTAACTGCCTAGCTCAGAAGAGCCCACTAAGGCAGCCCTTAACCCCAGTGCTCAGAAATTGTCAAAACGTGTTTTCCAGCAGAAATAAACACGTTTTGGCAACTTTGGTCACCACCATGTAACTTATAGGGCAGAAACAGCACACTTTTCAAAACGTGTTTTTCAGCCCGAAATAAACGCGTTTTGTCAGCCCTTGGAATCACAGTGTAACTGCCTAGCTCAGAAGAGCCCACTGAGGCAGCCCTTAACCCCAGTGTGCAGAAATTGTCAAAACGTGTTTTTCAGCAGAAATAAACACGTTTTGGCAACTTTGGTCACCACCATGTAACTTATAGGGCAGAAACAGCACAGTTTTCAAAACGTGTTTTTCAGCCCGAAATAAACGCATTTTCTCAGCCCTTAGAATCGCAGTGTAACTGCCTGTCTCAGAAGAGCACACTGAGTCAGCCCTTAACCCCAGTGCTCAGAAATTGTCAAAACGTGTTTTTCAGCAGAAATAAACACGTTTTGGCAACTTTGGTCATCACCATGTAACTTATAGGGCAGAAACAGCACACTTTTCAAAACGTGTTTTTCAGCCCGAAATAAACGCGTTTTGTCAGCCCTTGGAATCACAGTGTAACTGCCTAGCTCAGAAGAGCCCACTGAGGCAGCCCTTAACCCCAGTGTGCAGAAATTGTCAAAACGTGTTTTTCAGCAGAAATAAACACGTTTTGGCAACTTTGGTCATCACCATGTAACTTATAGGGCAGAAACAGCACACTTTTCAAAACGTGTTTTTCAGCCCGAAATAAACGCGTTTTGTCAGCCCTTGGAATCACAGTGTAACTGCCTAGCTCAGAAGAGCCCACTAAGGCAGCCCTTAACCCCAGTGCTCAGAAATTGTCAAAACGTGTTTTCCAGCAGAAATAAACACGTTTTGGCAACTTTGGTCACCACCATGTAACTTATAGGGCAGAAACAGCACAGTTTTCAAAACGTGTTTTTCAGCCGGAAATAAACGCGTTTTGTCAGCCCTTGGAATCACAGTGTAACTGCCTAGCTCAGAAGAGCCCACTGAGGCAGCCCTTAACCCCAGTGTGCAGAAATTGTCAAAACGTGTTTTTCAGCAGAAATAAACACGTTTTGGCAACTTTGGTCATCACCATGTAACTTATAGGGCAGAAACAGCACACTTTTCAAAACGTGTTTTTCAGCCCGAAATAAACGCGTTTTGTCAGCCCTTGGAATCACAGAGTAACTGCCTAGCTCAGAAGAGCCCACTGAGGCAGCCCTTAACCCCAGTGCTCAGAAATTGTCAAAACGTGTTTTTCAGCAGAAATAAACACGTTTTGGCAACTTTGGTCATCACCATGTAACTTATAGGGCAGAAACAGCACAGTTTTCAAAACGTGTTTTTCAGCCCGAAATAAACGCGTTTTCTCAGCCCTTAGAATCGCAGTGTAACTGCCTGGCTCAGAAGAGCACACTGAGTCAGCCCTTAACCCCAGTGCTCAGAAATTGTCAAAACGTGTTTTTCAGCAGAAATAAACACGTTTTGGCAACTTTGGTCATCACCATGTAACTTATAGGGCAGAAACAGCACAGTTTTCAAAACGTGTTTTTCAGCCCGAAATAAACGCGTTTTGTCAGCCCTTGGAATCACAGTGTAACTGCCTAGCTCAGAAGAGCACACTGAGGCAGCCCTTAACCCCAGTGCTCAGAAATTGTCAAAACGTGTTTTCCAGCAGAAATAAACACGTTTTGGCAACTTTGGTCACCACCATGTAACTTATAGGGCAGAAACAGCACAGTTTTCAAAACGTGTTTTTCAGCCCGAAATAAACGCGTTTTCTCAGCCCTTAGAATCGCAGTGTAACTGCCTGTCTCAGAAGAGCACACTGAGTCAGCCCTTAACCCCAGTGCTCAGAAATTGTCAAAACGTGTTTTTCAGCAGAAATAAACACGTTTTGGCAACTTTGGTCATCACCATGTAACTTATAGGGCAGAAACAGCACACTTTTCAAAACGTGTTTTTCAGCACGAAATAAACGCGTTTTGTCAGCCCTTGGAATCACAGTGTAACTGCCTAGCTCAGAAGAGCCCACTGAGGCAGCCCTTAACCCCAGTGTGCAGAAATTGTCAAAACGTGTTTTTCAGCAGAAATAAACACGTTTTGGCAACTTTGGTCATCACCATGTAACTTATAGGGCAGAAACAGCACAGTTTTCAAAACGTGTTTTTCAGCCCGAAATAAACGCGTTTTGTCAGCCTTTGGAATCACAGTGTAACTGCCTAGCTCAGAAGAGCCCACTGAGGCAGCCCTTAACCCCAGTGTGCAGAAATTGTCAAAACGTGTTTTTCAGCAGAAATAAACACGTTTTGGCAACTTTGGTCATCACCATGTAACTTATAGGGCAGAAACAGCACACTTTTCAAAACGTGTTTTTCAGCCCGAAATAAACGCGTTTTGTCAGCCCTTGGAATCACAGTGTAACTGCCTAGCTCAGAAGAGCCCACTGAGGCAGCCCTTAACCCCAGTGCTCAGAAATTGTCAAAACGTGTTTTCCAGCAGAAATAAACACGTTTTGGCAACTTTGGTCACCACCATGTAACTTATAGGGCAGAAACAGCACAGTTTTCAAAACGTGTTTTTCAGCCCGAAATAAACGCGTTTTCTCAGCCCTTAGAATCGCAGTGTAACTGCCTGGCTCAGAAGACCACACTGAGTCAGCCCTTAACCCCAGTGCTCAGAAATTGTCAAAACGTGTTTTTCAGCAGAAATAAACAGGTTTTGGCAACTTTGGTCATCACCATGTAACTTATAGGGCAGAAACAGCACACTTTTCAAAACGTGTTTTTCAGCCCGAAATAAACGCGTTTTGTCAGCCCTTGGAATCACAGTGTAACTGCCTAGCTCAGAAGAGCCCACTGAGGCAGCCCTTAACCCCAGTGTGCAGAAATTGTCAAAACGTGTTTTTCAGCAGAAATAAACACGTTTTGGCAACTTTGGTCATCACCATGTAACTTATAGGGCAGAAACAGCACACTTTTCAAAACGTGTTTTTCAGCCCGAAATAAACGCGTTTTGTCAGCCCTTGGAATCACAGTGTAACTGCCTAGCTCAGAAGAGCCCACTGAGGCAGCCCTTAACCCCAGTGCTCAGAAATTGTCAAAACGTGTTTTCCAGCAGAAATAAACACGTTTTGGCAACTTTGGTCACCACCATGTAACTTATAGGGCAGAAACAGCACAGTTTTCAAAACGTGTTTTTCAGCCCGAAATAAACGCGTTTTCTCAGCCCTTAGAATCGCAGTGTAACTGCCTGGCTCAGAAGAGCACACTGAGTCAGCCCTTAACCCCAGTGCTCAGAAATTGTCAAAACGTGTTTTTCAGCAGAAATAAACACGTTTTGGCAACTTTGGTCATCACCATGTAACTTTTAGGGCAGAAACAGCACACTTTTCAAAACGTGTTTTTCAGCCCGAAATAAACGCGTTTTGTCAGCCCTTGGAATCACAGTGTAACTGCCTAGCTCAGAAGAGCCCACTGAGGCAGCCCTTAACCCCAGTGTGCAGAAATTGTCAAAACGTGTTTTTCAGCAGAAATAAACACGTTTTGGCAACTTTGGTCACCACCATGTAACTTATAGGGCAGAAACAGCACACTTTTCAAAACGTGTTTTTCAGCCCGAAATAAACGCGTTTTGTCAGCCCTTGGAATCACAGTGTAACTGCCTAGCTCAGAAGAGCCCACTGAGGCAGCCCTTAACCCCAGTGCTCAGAAATTGTCAAAACGTGTTTTCCAGCAGAAATAAACACGTTTTGGCAACTTTGGTCACCACCATGTAACTTATAGGGCAGAAACAGCACAGTTTTCAAAACGTGTTTTTCAGCCCGAAATAAACGCGTTTTCTCAGCCCTTAGAATCGCAGTGTAACTGCCTAGCTCAGAAGAGCCCACTGAGGCAGCCCTTAACCCCAGTGTGCAGAAATTGTCAAAACGTGTTTTTCAGCAGAAATAAACACGTTTTGGCAACTTTCGTCACCACCATGTAACTTATAGGGCAGAAACAGCACAGTTTTCAAAACGTGTTTTTCAGCCCGAAATAAACGCGTTTTGTCAGCCCTTGGAATCACAGTGTAACTGCCTAGCTCAGAAGAGCCCACTGAGGCAGCCCTTAACCCCAGTGTGCAGAAATTGTCAAAACGTGTTTTTCAGCAGAAATAAACACGTTTTGGCAACTTTGGTCATCACCATGTAACTTATAGGGCAGAAACAGCACACTTTTCAAAACGTGTTTTTCAGCCCGAAATAAACGCGTTTTGTCAGCCCTTGGAATCACAGAGTAACTGCCTAGCTCAGAAGAGCACACTGAGGCAGCCCTTAACCCCAGTGCTCAGAAATTGTCAAAACGTGTTTTTCAGCAGAAATAAACACGTTTTGGCAACTTTGGTCATCACCATGTAACTTTTAGGGCAGAAACAGCACACTTTTCAAAACGTGTTTTTCAGCCCGAAATAAACGCGTTTTGTCAGCCCTTGGAATCACAGTGTAACTGCCTAGCTCAGAAGAGCCCACTGAGGCAGCCCTTAACCCCAGTGCTCAGAAATTGTCAAAACGTGTTTTCCAGCAGAAATAAACACGTTTTGGCAACTTTGGTCACCACCATGTAACTTATAGGGCAGAAACAGCACAGTTTTCAAAACGTGTTTTTCAGCCCGAAATAAACGCGTTTTCTCAGCCCTTAGAATCGCAGTGTAACTGCCTGTCCCAGAAGAGCACACAGAGTCAGCCCTTAACCCCAGTGCTCAGAAATTGTCAAAACGTGTTTTTCAGCAGAAATAAACACGTTTTGGCAACTTTGGTCATCACCATGTAACTTATAGGGCAGAAACAGCACACTTTTCAAAACGTGTTTTTCAGCCCGAAATAAACGCGTTTTGTCAGCCCTTGGAATCACAGTGTAACTGCCTAGCTCAGAAGAGCCCACTGAGGCAGCCCTTAACCCCAGTATGCAGAAATTGTCAAAACGTGTTTTTCAGCAGAAATAAACACGTTTTGGCAACTTTGGTCACCACCATGTAACTTATAGGGCAAAAACAGCACAGTTTTCAAAACGTGTTTTTCAGCCCGAAATAAACGCGTTTTCTCAGCCCTTAGAATCGCAGTGTAACTGCCTGGCTCAGAAGAGCACACTGAGTCAGCCCTTAACCCCAGTGCTCAGAAATTGTCAAAACGTGTTTTTCAGCAGAAATAAACACGTTTTGGCAACTTTGGTCATCACCATGTAACTTATAGGGCAGAAACAGCACACTTTTCAAAACGTGTTTTTCAGCCCGAAATAAACGCGTTTTGTCAGCCCTTGGAATCACAGTGTAACTGCCTAGCTCAGAAGAGCCCACTGAGGCAGCCCTTAACCCCAGTGCTCAGAAATTGTCAAAACGTGTTTTCCAGCAGAAATAAACACGTTTTGGCAACTTTGGTCACCACCATGTAACTTATAGGGCAGAAACAGCACAGTTTTCAAAACGTGTTTTTCAGCCCGAAATAAACGCGTTTTCTCAGCCCTTAGAATCGCAGTGTAACTGCCTGTCTCAGAAGAGCACACTGAGTCAGCCTTTAACCCCAGTGCTCACAAATTGTCAAAACGTGTTTTTCAGCAGAAATAAACACGTTTTGGCAACTTTGGTCACCACCATGTAACTTATAGGGCAGAAACAGCACAGTTTTCAAAACGTGTTTTTCAGCCCGAAATAAACGCGTTTTCTCAGCCCTTAGAATCGCAGTGTAACTGCCTGTCTCAGAAGAGCACACTGAGTCAGCCCTTAACCCCAGTGCTCAGAAATTGTCAAAACGTGTTTTTCAGCAGAAATAAACACGTTTTGGCAACTTTGGTCATCACCATGTAACTTATAGGGCAGAAACAGCACACTTTTCAAAACGTGTTTTTCAGCCCGAAATAAACGCGTTTTGTCAGCCCTTGGAATCACAGTGTAACTGCCTAGCTCAGAAGAGCCCACTGAGGCAGCCCTTAACCCCAGTGTGCAGAAATTGTCAAAACGTGTTTTTCAGCAGAAATAAACACGTTTTGGCAACTTTGGTCATCACCATGTAACTTATAGGGCAGAAACAGCACACTTTTCAAAACGTGTTTTTCAGCCCGAAATAAACGCGTTTTGTCAGCCCTTGGAATCACAGTGTAACTGCCTAGCTCAGAAGAGCCCACTAAGGCAGCCCTTAACCCCAGTGCTCAGAAATTGTCAAAACGTGTTTTCCAGCAGAAATAAACACGTTTTGGCAACTTTGGTCACCACCATGTAACTTATAGGGCAGAAACAGCACAGTTTTCAAAACGTGTTTTTCAGCCGGAAATAAACGCGTTTTGTCAGCCCTTGGAATCACAGTGTAACTGCCTAGCTCAGAAGAGCCCACTGAGGCAGCCCTTAACCCCATTGTGCAGAAATTGTCAAAACGTGTTTTTCAGCAGAAATAAACACGTTTTGGCAACTTTGGTCATCACCATGTAACTTATAGGGCAGAAACAGCACACTTTTCAAAACGTGTTTTTCAGCCCGAAATAAACGCGTTTTGTCAGCCCTTGGAATCACAGAGTAACTGCCTAGCTCAGAAGACCACACTGAGTCAGCCCTTAACCCCAGTGCTCAGAAATTGTCAAAACGTGTTTTTCAGCAGAAATAAACACGTTTTGGCAACTTTGGTCATCACCATGTAACTTATAGGGCAGAAACAGCACACTTTTCAAAACGTGTTTTTCAGCCCGAAATAAACGCGTTTTGTCAGCCCTTGGAATCACAGTGTAACTGCCTAGCTCAGAAGAGCCCACTGAGGCAGCCCTTAACCCCAGTGTGCAGAAATTGTCAAAACGTGTTTTTCAGCAGAAATAAACACGTTTTGGCAACTTTGGTCATCACCATGTAACTTATAGGGCAGAAACAGCACACTTTTCAAAACGTGTTTTTCAGCCCGAAATAAACGCGTTTTGTCAGCCCTTGGAATCACAGTGTAACTGCCTAGCTCAGAAGAGCCCACTAAGGCAGCCCTTAACCCCAGTGCTCAGAAATTGTCAAAACGTGTTTTCCAGCAGAAATAAACACGTTTTGGCAACTTTGGTCACCACCATGTAACTTATAGGGCAGAAACAGCACAGTTTTCAAAACGTGTTTTTCAGCCGGAAATAAACGCGTTTTGTCAGCCCTTGGAATCACAGTGTAACTGCCTAGCTCAGAAGAGCCCACTGAGGCAGCCCTTAACCCCATTGTGCAGAAATTGTCAAAACGTGTTTTTCAGCAGAAATAAACACGTTTTGGCAACTTTGGTCATCACCATGTAACTTATAGGGCAGAAACAGCACACTTTTCAAAACGTGTTTTTCAGCCCGAAATAAACGCGTTTTGTCAGCCCTTGGAATCACAGAGTAACTGCCTAGCTCAGAAGAGCCCACTGAGGCAGCCCTTAACCCCAGTGCTCAGAAATTGTCAAAACGTGTTTTTCAGCAGAAATAAACACGTTTTGGCAACTTTGGTCATCACCATGTAACTTATAGGGCAGAAACAGCACACTTTTCAAAACGTGTTTTTCAGCCCGAAATAAACGCGTTTTCTCAGCCCTTAGAATCGCAGTGTAACTGCCTGTCTCAGAAGAGCACACTGAGTCAGCCCTTAACCCCAGTGCTCAGAAATTGTCAAAACGTGTTTTTCAGCAGAAATAAACACGTTTTGGCAACTTTGGTCATCACCATGTAACTTATAGGGCAGAAACAGCACACTTTTCAAAACGTGTTTTTCAGCCCGAAATAAACGCGTTTTGTCAGCCCTTGGAATCACAGTGTAACTGCCTAGCTCAGAAGAGCCCACTGAGGCAGCCCTTAACCCCAGTGTGCAGAAATTGTCATAACGTGTTTTTCAGCAGAAATAAACACGTTTTGGCAACTTTGGTCATCACCATGTAACTTATAGGGCAGAAACAGCACACTTTTCAAAACGTGTTTTTCAGCCCGAAATAAACGCGTTTTGTCAGCCCTTGGAATCACAGTGTAACTGCCTAGCTCAGAAGAGCCCACTAAGGCAGCCCTTAACCCCAGTGCTCAGAAATTGTCAAAACGTGTTTTCCAGCAGAAATAAACACGTTTTGGCAACTTTGGTCACCACCATGTAACTTATAGGGCAGAAACAGCACAGTTTTCAAAACGTGTTTTTCAGCCGGAAATAAACGCGTTTTGTCAGCCCTTGGAATCACAGTGTAACTGCCTAGCTCAGAAGAGCCCACTGAGGCAGCCCTTAACCCCAGTGTGCAGAAATTGTCAAAACGTGTTTTTCAGCAGAAATAAACACGTTTTGGCAACTTTGGTCATCACCATGTAACTTATAGGGCAGAAACAGCACACTTTTCAAAACGTGTTTTTCAGCCCGAAATAAACGCGTTTTGTCAGCCCTTGGAATCACAGAGTAACTGCCTAGCTCAGAAGAGCCCACTGAGGCAGCCCTTAACCCCAGTGCTCAGAAATTGTCAAAACGTGTTTTTCAGCAGAAATAAACACGTTTTGGCAACTTTGGTCATCACCATGTAACTTATAGGGCAGAAACAGCACAGTTTTCAAAACGTGTTTTTCAGCCCGAAATAAACGCGTTTTCTCAGCCCTTAGAATCGCAGTGTAACTGCCTGGCTCAGAAGACCACACTGAGTCAGCCCTTAACCCCAGTGCTCAGAAATTGTCAAAACGTGTTTTTCAGCAGAAATAAACACGTTTTGGCAACTTTGGTCATCACCATGTAACTTATAGGGCAGAAACAGCACAGTTTTCAAAACGTGTTTTTCAGCCCGAAATAAACGCGTTTTGTCAGCCCTTGGAATCACAGTGTAACTGCCTAGCTCAGAAGAGCCCACTGAGGCAGCCCTTAACCCCAGTGCTCAGAAATTGTCAAAACGTGTTTTCCAGCAGAAATAAACACGTTTTGGCAACTTTGGTCACCACCATGTAACTTATAGGGCAGAAACAGCACAGTTTTCAAAACGTGTTTTTCAGCCCGAAATAAACGCGTTTTCTCAGCCCTTAGAATCGCAGTGTAACTGCCTGTCTCAGAAGAGCACACTGAGTCAGCCCTTAACCCCAGTGCTCAGAAATTGTCAAAACGTGTTTTTCAGCAGAAATAAACACGTTTTGGCAACTTTGGTCATCACCATGTAACTTATAGGGCAGAAACAGCACACTTTTCAAAACGTGTTTTTCAGCCCGAAATAAACGCGTTTTGTCAGCCCTTGGAATCACAGTGTAACTGCCTAGCTCAGAAGAGCCCACTGAGGCAGCCCTTAACCCCAGTGTGCAGAAATTGTCAAAACGTGTTTTTCAGCAGAAATAAACACGTTTTGGCAACTTTGGTCATCACCATGTAACTTATAGGGCAGAAACAGCACACTTTTCAAAACGTGTTTTTCAGCCCGAAATAAACGCGTTTTGTCAGCCCTTGGAATCACAGAGTAACTGCCTAGCTCAGAAGAGCACACTGAGGCAGCCCTTAACCCCAGTCCTCAGAAATTGTCAAAACGTGTTTTTCAGCAGAAATAAACACGTTTTGGCAACTTTGGTCACCACCATGTAACTTATAGGGCAGAAACAGCACAGTTTTCAAAACGTGTTTTTCAGCCCGAAATAAACGCGTTTTGTCAGCCCTTGGAATCACAGAGTAACTGCCTAGCTCAGAAGAGCCCACTGAGGCAGCCCTTAACCCCAGTGCTCAGAAATTGTCAAAACGTGTTTTTCAGCAGAAATAAACACGTTTTGGCAACTTTGGTCATCACCATGTAACTTATAGGGCAGAAACAGCACAGTTTTCAAAACGTGTTTTTCAGCCCGAAATAAACGCGTTTTCTCAGCCCTTAGAATCGCAGTGTAACTGCCTGGCTCAGAAGAGCACACTGAGTCAGCCCTTAACCCCAGTGCTCAGAAATTGTCAAAACGTGTTTTTCAGCAGATATAAACACGTTTTGGCAACTTTGGTCATCACCATGTAACTTATAGGGCAGAAACAGCACACTTTTCAAAACGTGTTTTTCAGCCCGAAATAAACGCGTTTTGTCAGCCCTTGGAATCACAGTGTAACTGCCTAGCTCAGAAGAGCCCACTGAGGCAGCCCTTAACCCCAGTGTGCAGAAATTGTCAAAACGTGTTTTTCAGCAGAAATAAACACGTTTTGGCAACTTTGGTCATCACCATGTAACTTATAGGGCAGAAACAGCACACTTTTCAAAACGTGTTTTTCAGCCCGAAATAAACGCGTTTTGTCAGCCCTTGGAATCACAGAGTAACTGCCTAGCTCAGAAGAGCACACTGAGGCAGCCCTTAACCCCAGTCCTCAGAAATTGTCAAAACGTGTTTTTCAGCAGAAATAAACACGTTTTGGCAACTTTGGTCACCACCATGTAACTTATAGGGCAGAAACAGCACAGTTTTCAAAACGTGTTTTTCAGCCCGAAATAAACGCGTTTTGTCAGCCCTTGGAATCACAGAGTAACTGCCTAGCTCAGAAGAGCCCACTGAGGCAGCCCTTAACCCCAGTGCTCAGAAATTGTCAAAACGTGTTTTTCAGCAGAAATAAACACGTTTTGGCAACTTTGGTCATCACCATGTAACTTATAGGGCAGAAACAGCACAGTTTTCAAAACGTGTTTTTCAGCCCGAAATAAACGCGTTTTCTCAGCCCTTAGAATCGCAGTGTAACTGCCTGGCTCAGAAGAGCACACTGAGTCAGCCCTTAACCCCAGTGCTCAGAAATTGTCAAAACGTGTTTTTCAGCAGATATAAACACGTTTTGGCAACTTTGGTCATCACCATGTAACTTATAGGGCAGAAACAGCACAGTTTTCAAAACGTGTTTTTCAGCCCGAAATAAACGCGTTTTCTCAGCCCTTAGAATCGCAGTGTAACTGCCTGTCTCAGAAGAGCACACTGAGTCAGCCCTTAACCCCAGTGCTCAGAAATTGTCAAAACGTGTTTTTCAGCAGAAATAAACACGTTTTGGCAACTTTGGTCACCACCATGTAACTTATAGGGCAAAAACAGCACAGTTTTCAAAACGTGTTTTTCAGCCCGAAATAAACGCGTTTTCTCAGCCCTTAGAATCGCAGTGTAACTGCCTGGCTCAGAAGAGCACACTGAGTCAGCCCTTAACCCCAGTGCTCAGAAATTGTCAAAACGTGTTTTTCAGCAGAAATAAACACGTTTTGGCAACTTTGGTCATCACCATGTAACTTATAGGGCAGAAACAGCACACTTTTCAAAACGTGTTTTTCAGCCCGAAATAAACGCGTTTTGTCAGCCCTTGGAATCACAGTGTAACTGCCTAGCTCAGAAGAGCCCACTGAGGCAGCCCTTAACCCCAGTGCTCAGAAATTGTCAAAACGTGTTTTTCAGCAGAAATAAACACGTTTTGGCAACTTTGGTCATCACCATGTAACTTTTAGGGCAGAAACAGCACACTTTTCAAAACGTGTTTTTCAGCCCGAAATAAACGCGTTTTGTCAGCCCTTGGAATCACAGTGTAACTGCCTAGCTCAGAAGAGCCCACTGAGGCAGCCCTTAACCCCAGTGTGCAGAAATTGTCAAAACGTGTTTTTCAGCAGAAATAAACACGTTTTGGCAACTTTGGTCACCACCATGTAACTTATAGGGCAGAAACAGCACAGTTTTCAAAACGTGTTTTTCAGCCCGAAATAAACGCGTTTTCACAGCCCTTAGAATCGCAGTGTAACTGCCTGTCTCAGAAGAGCACACTGAGTTAGCCCTTAACCCCAGTGCTCAGAAATTGTCAAAACGTGTTTTTCAGCAGAAATAAACACGTTTTGGCAACTTTGGTCATCACCATGTAACTTATAGGGCAGAAACAGCACACTTTTCAAAACGTGTTTTTCAGCCCGAAATAAACGCGTTTTGTCAGCCCTTGGAATCACAGTGTAACTGCCTAGCTCAGAAGAGCCCACTGAGGCAGCCCTTAACCCCAGTGTGCAGAAATTGTCAAAACGTGTTTTTCAGCAGAAATAAACACGTTTTGGCAACTTTGGTCATCACCATGTAACTTATAGGGCAGAAACAGCACACTTTTCAAAACGTGTTTTTCAGCCCGAAATAAACGCGTTTTGTCAGCCCTTGGAATAACAGTGTAACTGCCTAGCTCAGAAGAGCCCACTGAGGCAGCCCTTAACCCCAGTGCTCAGAAATTGTCAAAACGTGTTTTCCAGCAGAAATAAACACGTTTTGGCAACTTTGGTCACCACCATGTAACTTATAGGGCAGAAACAGCACAGTTTTCAAAACGTGTTTTTCAGCCGGAAATAAACGCGTTTTGTCAGCCCTTGGAATCACAGTGTAACTGCCTAGCTCAGAAGAGCCCACTGAGGCAGCCCTTAACCCCAGTGTGCAGAAATTGTCAAAACGTGTTTTTCAGCAGAAATAAACACGTTTTGGCAACTTTGGTCATCACCATGTAACTTATAGGGCAGAAACAGCACAGTTTTCAAAACGTGTTTTTCAGCCCGAAATAAACGCGTTTTGTCAGCCCTTGGAATCACAGTGTAACTGCCTAGCTCAGAAGAGCCCACTGAGGCAGCCCTTAACCCCAGTGTGCAGAAATTGTCAAAACGTGTTTTTCAGCAGAAATAAACACGTTTTGGCAACTTTGGTCATCACCATGTAACTTATAGGGCAGAAACAGCACACTTTTCAAAACGTGTTTTTCAGCCCGAAATAAACGCGTTTTGTCAGCCCTTGGAATCACAGTGTAACTGCCTAGCTCAGAAGAGCCCACTGAGGCAGCCCTTAACCCCAGTGCTCAGAAATTGTCAAAACGTGTTTTCCAGCAGAAATAAACACGTTTTGGCAACTTTGGTCACCACCATGTAACTTATAGGGCAGAAACAGCACAGTTTTCAAAACGTGTTTTTCAGACCGAAATAAACGCGTTTTCTCAGCCCTTAGAATCGCAGTGTAACTGCATGGCTCAGAAGACCACACTGAGTCAGCCCTTAACCCCAGTGCTCAGAAATTGTCAAAACGTGTTTTTCAGCAGAAATAAACACGTTTTGGCAACTTTGGTCATCACCATGTAACTTATAGGGCAGAAACAGCACACTTTTCAAAACGTGTTTTTCAGCCCGAAATAAACGCGTTTTGTCAGCCCTTGGAATCACAGTGTAACTGCCTAGCTCAGAAGAGCCCACTGAGGCAGCCCTTAACCCCAGTGTGCAGAAATTGTCAAAACGTGTTTTTCAGCAGAAATAAACACGTTTTGGCAACTTTGGTCATCACCATGTAACTTATAGGGCAGAAACAGCACACTTTTCAAAACGTGTTTTTCAGCCCGAAATAAACGCGTTTTGTCAGCCCTTGGAATCACAGAGTAACTGCCTAGCTCAGAAGAGCACACTGAGGCAGCCCTTAACCCCAGTCCTCAGAAATTGTCAAAACGTGTTTTTCAGCAGAAATAAACACGTTTTGGCAACTTTGGTCACCACCATGTAACTTATAGGGCAGAAACAGCACAGTTTTCAAAACGTGTTTTTCAGCCCGAAATAAACGCGTTTTCTCAGCCCTTAGAATCGCAGTGTAACTGCCTGGCTCAGAAGAGCACACTGAGTCAGCCCTTAACCCCAGTGCTCAGAAATTGTCAAAACGTGTTTTTCAGCAGAAATAAACACGTTTTGGCAACTTTGGTCATCACCATGTAACTTATAGGGCAGAAACAGCACACTTTTCAAAACGTGTTTTTCAGCCCGAAATAAACGCGTTTTGTCAGCCCTTGGAATCACAGAGTAACTGCCTAGCTCAGAAGAGCCCACTGAGGCAGCCCTTAACCCCAGTGCTCAGAAATTGTCAAAACGTGTTTTTCAGCAGAAATAAACACGTTTTGGCAACTTTGGTCATCACCATGTAACTTATAGGGCAGAAACAGCACAGTTTTCAAAACGTGTTTTTCAGCCCGAAATAAACGCGTTTTCTCAGCCCTTAGAATCGCAGTGTAACTGCCTGGCTCAGAAGAGCACACTGAGTCAGCCCTTAACCCCAGTGCTCAGAAATTGTCAAAACGTGTTTTTCAGCAGATATAAACACGTTTTGGCAACTTTGGTCATCACCATGTAACTTATAGGGCAGAAACAGCACAGTTTTCAAAACGTGTTTTTCAGCCCGAAATAAACGCGTTTTCTCAGCCCTTAGAATCGCAGTGTAACTGCCTGTCTCAGAAGAGCACACTGAGTCAGCCCTTAACCCCAGTGCTCAGAAATTGTCAAAACGTGTTTTTCAGCAGAAATAAACACGTTTTGGCAACTTTGGTCACCACCATGTAACTTATAGGGCAAAAACAGCACAGTTTTCAAAACGTGTTTTTCAGCCCGAAATAAACGCGTTTTCTCAGCCCTTAGAATCGCAGTGTAACTGCCTGGCTCAGAAGAGCACACTGAGTCAGCCCTTAACCCCAGTGCTCAGAAATTGTCAAAACGTGTTTTTCAGCAGAAATAAACACGTTTTGGCAACTTTGGTCATCACCATGTAACTTATAGGGCAGAAACAGCACACTTTTCAAAACGTGTTTTTCAGCCCGAAATAAACGCGTTTTGTCAGCCCTTGGAATCACAGTGTAACTGCCTAGCTCAGAAGAGCCCACTGAGGCAGCCCTTAACCCCAGTGCTCAGAAATTGTCAAAACGTGTTTTTCAGCAGAAATAAACACGTTTTGGCAACTTTGGTCACCACCATGTAACTTATAGGGCAGAAACAGCACAGTTTTCAAAACGTGTTTTTCAGCCCGAAATAAACGCGTTTTCTCAGCCCTTAGAATCGCAGTGTAACTGCCTGGCTCAGAAGAGCACACTGAGTCAGCCCTTAACCCCAGTGCTCAGAAATTGTCAAAACGTGTTTTTCAGCAGAAATAAACACGTTTTGGCAACTTTGGTCACCACCATGTAACTTATAGGGCAGAAACAGCACAGTTTTCAAAACGTGTTTTTCAGCCCGAAATAAACGCGTTTTCACAGCCCTTAGAATCGCAGTGTAACTGCCTGTCTCAGAAGAGCACACTGAGTCAGCCCTTAACCCCAGTGCTCAGAAATTGTCAAAACGTGTTTTTCAGCAGAAATAAACACGTTTTGGCAACTTTGGTCATCACCATGTAACTTATAGGGCAGAAACAGCACACTTTTCAAAACGTGTTTTTCAGCCCGAAATAAACGCGTTTTGTCAGCCCTTGGAATCACAGTGTAACTGCCTAGCTCAGAAGAGCCCACTGAGGCAGCCCTTAACCCCAGTGTGCAGAAATTGTCAAAACGTGTTTTTCAGCAGAAATAAACACGTTTTGGCAACTTTGGTCATCACCATGTAACTTATAGGGCAGAAACAGCACACTTTTCAAAACGTGTTTTTCAGCCCGAAATAAACGCGTTTTGTCAGCCCTTGGAATAACAGTGTAACTGCCTAGCTCAGAAGAGCCCACTGAGGCAGCCCTTAACCCCAGTGCTCAGAAATTGTCAAAACGTGTCTTCCAGCAGAAATAAACACGTTTTGGCAACTTTGGTCACCACCATGTAACTTATAGGGCAGAAACAGCACAGTTTTCAAAACGTGTTTTTCAGCCGGAAATAAACGCGTTTTGTCAGCCCTTGGAATCACAGTGTAACTGCCTAGCTCAGAAGAGCCCACTGAGGCAGCCCTTAACCCCAGTGTGCAGAAATTGTCAAAACGTGTTTTTCAGCAGAAATAAACACGTTTTGGCAACTTTGGTCATCACCATGTAACTTATAGTGCAGAAACAGCACAGTTTTCAAAACGTGTTTTTCAGCCCGAAATAAACGCGTTTTGTCAGCCCTTGGAATCACAGTGTAACTGCCTAGCTCAGAAGAGCCCACTGAGGCAGCCCTTAACCCCAGTGTGCAGAAATTGTCAAAACGTGTTTTTCAGCAGAAATAAACACGTTTTGGCAACTTTGGTCATCACCATGTAACTTATAGGGCAGAAACAGCACACTTTTCAAAACGTGTTTTTCAGCCCGAAATAAACGCGTTTTGTCAGCCCTTGGAATCACAGTGTAACTGCCTAGCTCAGAAGAGCCCACTGAGGCAGCCCTTAACCCCAGTGCTCAGAAATTGTCAAAACGTGTTTTCCAGCAGAAATAAACACGTTTTGGCAACTTTGGTCACCACCATGTAACTTATAGGGCAGAAACAGCACAGTTTTCAAAACGTGTTTTTCAGCCCAAAATAAACGCGTTTTCTCAGCCCTTAGAATCGCAGTGTAACTGCCTGGCTCAGAAGACCACACTGAGTCAGCCCTTAACCCCAGTGCTCAGAAATTGTCAAAACGTGTTTTTCAGCAGAAATAAACACGTTTTGGCAACTTTGGTCATCACCATGTAACTTATAGGGCAGAAACAGCACACTTTTCAAAACGTGTTTTTCAGCCCGAAATAAACGCGTTTTGTCAGCCCTTGGAATCACAGTGTAACTGCCTAGCTCAGAAGAGCCCACTGAGGCAGCCCTTAACCCCAGTGTGCAGAAATTGTCAAAACGTGTTTTTCAGCAGAAATAAACACGTTTTGGCAACTTTGGTCATCACCATGTAACTTATAGGGCAGAAACAGCACACTTTTCAAAACGTGTTTTTCAGCCCGAAATAAACGCGTTTTGTCAGCCCTTGGAATCACAGAGTAACTGCCTAGCTCAGAAGAGCACACTGAGGCAGCCCTTAACCCCAGTGCTCAGAAATTGTCAAAACGTGTTTTTCAGCAGAAATAAACACGTTTTGGCAACTTTGGTCACCACCATGTAACTTATAGGGCATAAACAGCACAGTTTTCAAAACGTGTTTTTCAGCCCGAAATAAACGCGTTTTCTCAGCCCTTAGAATCGCAGTGTAACTGCCTGGCTCAGAAGAGCACACTGAGTCAGCCCTTAACCCCAGTGCTCAGAAATTGTCAAAACGTGTTTTTCAGCAGAAATAAACACGTTTTGGCAACTTTGGTCATCACCATGTAACTTATAGGGCAGAAACAGCACACTTTTCAAAACGTGTTTTTCAGCCCGAAATAAACGCATTTTGTCAGCCCTTGGAATCACAGTGTAACTGCCTAGCTCAGAAGAGCCCACTGAGGCAGCCCTTAACCCCAGTGTGCAGAAATTGTCAAAACGTGTTTTTCAGCAGAAATAAACACGTTTTGGCAACTTTGGTCACCACCATGTAACTTATAGGGCAGAAACAGCACAGTTTTCAAAACGTGTTTTTCAGCCCGAAATAAACGCGTTTTCACAGCCCTTAGAATCGCAGTGTAACTGCCTGTCTCAGAAGAGCACACTGAGTCAGCCCTTAACCCCAGTGCTCAGAAATTGTCAAAACGTGTTTTTCAGCAGAAATAAACACGTTTTGGCAACTTTGGTCATCACCATGTAACTTATAGGGCAGAAACAGCACACTTTTCAAAACGTGTTTTTCAGCCCGAAATAAACGCGTTTTGTCAGCCCTTGGAATCACAGTGTAACTGCCTAGCTCAGAAGAGCCCACTGAGGCAGCCCTTAACCCCAGTGTGCAGAAATTGTCAAAACGTGTTTTTCAGCAGAAATAAACACGTTTTGGCAACTTTGGTCATCACCATGTAACTTATAGGGCAGAAACAGCACACTTTTCAAAACGTGTTTTTCAGCCCGAAATAAACGCGTTTTGTCAGCCCTTGGAATAACAGTGTAACTGCCTAGCCCAGAAGAGCCCACTGAGGCAGCCCTTAACCCCAGTGCTCAGAAATTGTCAAAACGTGTTTTCCAGCAGAAATAAACACGTTTTGGCAACTTTGGTCACCACCATGTAACTTATAGGGCAGAAACAGCACAGTTTTCAAAACGTGTTTTTCAGCCGGAAATAAACGCGTTTTGTCAGCCCTTGGAATCACAGTGTAACTGCCTAGCTCAGAAGAGCCCACTGAGGCAGCCCTTAACCCCAGTGTGCAGAAATTGTCAAAACGTGTTTTTCAGCAGAAATAAACACGTTTTGGCAACTTTGGTCATCACCATGTAACTTATAGGGCAGAAACAGCACACTTTTCAAAACGTGTTTTTCAGCCCGAAATAAACGCGTTTTGTCAGCCCTTGGAATCACAGAGTAACTGCCTAGCTCAGAAGAGCCCACTGAGGCAGCCCTTAACCCCAGTGCTCAGAAATTGTCAAAACGTGTTTTTCAGCAGAAATAAACACGTTTTGGCAACTTTGGTCATCACCATGTAACTTATAGGGCAGAAACAGCACAGTTTTCAAAACGTGTTTTTCAGCCCGAAATAAACGCGTTTTCTCAGCCCTTAGAATCGCAGTGTAACTGCCTGTCTCAGAAGAGCACACTGAGTCAGCCCTTAACCCCAGTGCTCAGAAATTGTCAAAACGTGTTTTTCAGCAGAAATAAACACGTTTTGGCAACTTTGGTCATCACCATGTAACTTATAGGGCAGAAACAGCACACTTTTCAAAACGTGTTTTTCAGCACGAAATAAACGCGTTTTGTCAGCCCTTGGAATCACAGTGTAACTGCCTAGCTCAGAAGAGCCCACTGAGGCAGCCCTTAACCCCAGTGCTCAGAAATTGTCAAAACGTGTTTTTCAGCAGAAATAAACACGTTTTGGCAACTTTGGTCACCACCATGTAACTTATAGGGCAGAAACAGCAGAGTTTTCAAAACGTGTTTTTCAGCCCGAAATAAACGCGTTTTCTCAGCCCTTAGAATCGCAGTGTAACTGCCTGTCTCAGAAGAGCACACTGAGTCAGCCCTTAACCCCAGTGCTCAGAAATTGTCAAAACGTGTTTTTCAGCAGAAATAAACACGTTTTGGCAACTTTGGTCATCACCATGTAACTTATAGGGCAGAAACAGCACACTTTTCAAAACGTGTTTTTCAGCCCGAAATAAACGCGTTTTGTCAGCCCTTGGAATCACAGTGTAACTGCCTAGCTCAGAAGAGCCCACTGAGGCAGCCCTTAACCCCAGTGTGCAGAAATTGTCATAACGTGTTTTTCAGCAGAAATAAACACGTTTTGGCAACTTTGGTCACCACCATGTAACTTATAGGGCAGAAACAGCACACTTTTCAAAACGTGTTTTTCAGCCCGAAATAAACGCGTTTTGTCAGCCCTTGGAATCACAGTGTAACTGCCTAGCTCAGAAGAGCCCACTAAGGCAGCCCTTAACCCCAGTGCTCAGAAATTGTCAAAACGTGTTTTCCAGCAGAAATAAACACGTTTTGGCAACTTTGGTCACCACCATGTAACTTATAGGGCAGAAACAGCACAGTTTTCAAAACGTGTTTTTCAGCCGGAAATAAACGCGTTTTGTCAGCCCTTGGAATCACAGTGTAACTGCCTAGCTCAGAAGAGCCCACTGAGGCAGCCCTTAACCCCAGTGTGCAGAAATTGTCAAAACGTGTTTTTCAGCAGAAATAAACACGTTTTGGCAACTTTGGTCATCACCATGTAACTTATAGGGCAGAAACAGCACACTTTTCAAAACGTGTTTTTCAGCCCGAAATAAACGCGTTTTGTCAGCCCTTGGAATCACAGAGTAACTGCCTAGCTCAGAAGAGCCCACTGAGGCAGCCCTTAACCCCAGTGCTCAGAAATTGTCAAAACGTGTTTTTCAGCAGAAATAAACACGTTTTGGCAACTTTGGTCATCACCATGTAACTTATAGGGCAGAAACAGCACAGTTTTCAAAACGTGTTTTTCAGCCCGAAATAAACGCGTTTTCTCAGCCCTTAGAATCGCAGTGTAACTGCCTGGCTCAGAAGACCACACTGAGTCAGCCCTTAACCCCAGTGCTCAGAAATTGTCAAAACGTGTTTTTCAGCAGAAATAAACACGTTTTGGCAACTTTGGTCATCACCATGTAACTTATAGGGCAGAAACAGCACAGTTTTCAAAACGTGTTTTTCAGCCCGAAATAAACGCGTTTTGTCAGCCCTTGGAATCACAGTGTAACTGCCTAGCTCAGAAGAGCCCACTGAGGCAGCCCTTAACCCCAGTGCTCAGAAATTGTCAAAACGTGTTTTCCAGCAGAAATAAACACGTTTTGGCAACTTTGGTCACCACCATGTAACTTATAGGGCAGAAACAGCACAGTTTTCAAAACGTGTTTTTCAGCCCGAAATAAACGCGTTTTCTCAGCCCTTAGAATCGCAGTGTAACTGCCTGTCTCAGAAGAGCACACTGAGTCAGCCCTTAACCCCAGTGCTCAGAAATTGTCAAAACGTGTTTTTCAGCAGAAATAAACACGTTTTGGCAACTTTGGTCATCACCATGTAACTTATAGGGCAGAAACAGCACACTTTTCAAAACGTGTTTTTCAGCCCGAAATAAACGCGTTTTGTCAGCCCTTGGAATCACAGTGTAACTGCCTAGCTCAGAAGAGCCCACTGAGGCAGCCCTTAACCCCAGTGTGCAGAAATTGTCAAAACGTGTTTTTCAGCAGAAATAAACACGTTTTGGCAACTTTGGTCATCACCATGTAACTTATAGGGCAGAAACAGCACACTTTTCAAAACGTGTTTTTCAGCCCGAAATAAACGCGTTTTGTCAGCCCTTGGAATCACAGAGTAACTGCCTAGCTCAGAAGAGCACACTGAGGCAGCCCTTAACCCCAGTCCTCAGAAATTGTCAAAACGTGTTTTTCAGCAGAAATAAACACGTTTTGGCAACTTTGGTCACCACCATGTAACTTATAGGGCAGAAACAGCACAGTTTTCAAAACGTGTTTTTCAGCCCGAAATAAACGCGTTTTCTCAGCCCTTAGAATCGCAGTGTAACTGCCTGGCTCAGAAGAGCACACTGAGTCAGCCCTTAACCCCAGTTCTCAGAAATTGTCAAAACGTGTTTTTCAGCAGAAATAAACACGTTTTGGCAACTTTGGTCATCACCATGTAACTTATAGGGCAGAAACAGCACACTTTTCAAAACGTGTTTTTCAGCCCGAAATAAACGCGTTTTGTCAGCCCTTGGAATCACAGAGTAACTGCCTAGCTCAGAAGAGCCCACTGAGGCAGCCCTTAACCCCAGTGCTCAGAAATTGTCAAAACGTGTTTTTCAGCAGAAATAAACACGTTTTGGCAACTTTGGTCATCACCATGTAACTTATAGGGCAGAAACAGCACAGTTTTCAAAACGTGTTTTTCAGCCCGAAATAAACGCGTTTTCTCAGCCCTTAGAATCGCAGTGTAACTGCCTGGCTCAGAAGAGCACACTGAGTCAGCCCTTAACCCCAGTGCTCAGAAATTGTCAAAACGTGTTTTTCAGCAGATATAAACACGTTTTGGCAACTTTGGTCATCACCATGTAACTTATAGGGCAGAAACAGCACAGTTTTCAAAACGTGTTTTTCAGCCCGAAATAAACGCGTTTTCTCAGCCCTTAGAATCGCAGTGTAACTGCCTGTCTCAGAAGAGCACACTGAGTCAGCCCTTAACCCCAGTGCTCAGAAATTGTCAAAACGTGTTTTTCAGCAGAAATAAACACGTTTTGGCAACTTTGGTCACCACCATGTAACTTATAGGGCAAAAACAGCACAGTTTTCAAAACGTGTTTTTCAGCCCGAAATAAACGCGTTTTCTCAGCCCTTAGAATCGCAGTGTAACTGCCTGGCTCAGAAGAGCACACTGAGTCAGCCCTTAACCCCAGTGCTCAGAAATTGTCAAAACGTGTTTTTCAGCAGAAATAAACACGTTTTGGCAACTTTGGTCATCACCATGTAACTTATAGGGCAGAAACAGCACACTTTTCAAAACGTGTTTTTCAGCCCGAAATAAACGCGTTTTGTCAGCCCTTGGAATCACAGTGTAACTGCCTAGCTCAGAAGAGCCCACTGAGGCAGCCCTTAACCCCAGTGCTCAGAAATTGTCAAAACGTGTTTTTCAGCAGAAATAAACACGTTTTGGCAACTTTGGTCACCACCATGTAACTTATAGGGCAGAAACAGCACAGTTTTCAAAACGTGTTTTTCAGCCCGAAATAAACGCGTTTTCTCAGCCCTTAGAATCGCAGTGTAACTGCCTGGCTCAGAAGAGCACACTGAGTCAGCCCTTAACCCCAGTGCTCAGAAATTGTCAAAACGTGTTTTTCAGCAGAAATAAACACGTTTTGGCAACTTTGGTCATCACCATGTAACTTTTAGGGCAGAAACAGCACACTTTTCAAAACGTGTTTTTCAGCACGAAATAAACGCGTTTTGTCAGCCCTTGGAATCACAGTGTAACTGCATAGCTCAGAAGAGCCCACTGAGGCAGCCCTTAACCCCAGTGTGCAGAAATTGTCAAAACATGTTTTTCAGCAGAAATAAACACGTTTTGGCAACTTTGGTCACCACCATGTAACTTATAGGGCAGAAACAGCACAGTTTTCAAAACGTGTTTTTCAGCCCGAAATAAACGCGTTTTCACAGCCCTTAGAATCGCAGTGTAACTGCCTGTCTCAGAAGAGCACACTGAGTCAGCCCTTAACCCCAGTGCTCAGAAATTGTCAAAACGTGTTTTTCAGCAGAAATAAACACGTTTTGGCAACTTTGGTCATCACCATGTAACTTATAGGGCAGAAACAGCACACTTTTCAAAACGTGTTTTTCAGCCCGAAATAAACGCGTTTTGTCAGCCCTTGGAATCACAGTGTAACTGCCTAGCTCAGAAGAGCCCACTGAGGCAGCCCTTAACCCCAGTGTGCAGAAATTGTCAAAACGTGTTTTTCAGCAGAAATAAACACGTTTTGGCAACTTTGGTCATCACCATGTAACTTATAGGGCAGAAACAGCACACTTTTCAAAACGTGTTTTTCAGCCCGAAATAAACGCGTTTTGTCAGCCCTTGGAATAACAGTGTAACTGCCTAGCTCAGAAGAGCCCACTGAGGCAGCCCTTAACCCCAGTGCTCAGAAATTGTCAAAACGTGTTTTCCAGCAGAAATAAACACGTTTTGGCAACTTTGGTCACCACCATGTAACTTATAGGGCAGAAACAGCACAGTTTTCAAAACGTGTTTTTCAGCCGGAAATAAACGCGTTTTGTCAGCCCTTGGAATCACAGTGTAACTGCCTAGCTCAGAAGAGCCCACTGAGGCAGCCCTTAACCCCAGTGTGCAGAAATTGTCAAAACGTGTTTTTCAGCAGAAATAAACACGTTTTGGCAACTTTGGTCATCACCATGTAACTTATAGGGCAGAAACAGCACAGTTTTCAAAACGTGTTTTTCAGCCCGAAATAAACGCGTTTTGTCAGCCCTTGGAATCACAGTGTAACTGCCTAGCTCAGAAGATCCCACTGAGGCAGCCCTTAACCCCAGTGTGCAGAAATTGTCAAAACGTGTTTTTCAGCAGAAATAAACACGTTTTGGCAACTTTGGTCATCACCATGTAACTTATAGGGCAGAAACAGCACACTTTTCAAAACGTGTTTTTCAGCCCGAAATAAACGCGTTTTGTCAGCCCTTGGAATCACAGTGTAACTGCCTAGCTCAGAAGAGCCCACTGAGGCAGCCCTTAACCCCAGTGCTCAGAAATTGTCAAAACGTGTTTTCCAGCAGAAATAAACACGTTTTGGCAACTTTGGTCACCACCATGTAACTTATAGGGCAGAAACAGCACAGTTTTCAAAACGTGTTTTTCAGCCCGAAATAAACGCGTTTTCTCAGCCCTTAGAATCGCAGTGTAACTGCCTGGCTCAGAAGACCA
The DNA here is from genome assembly GCF_055471065.1 of Atractosteus spatula. NCBI lineage: Eukaryota > Metazoa > Chordata > Actinopteri > Semionotiformes > Lepisosteidae > Atractosteus > Atractosteus spatula. The sequence goes on along the minus strand of NW_028296647.1, from coordinate 72,678 downwards.
CACTGAGTCAGCCCTTAACCCCAGTGCTCAGAAATTGTCAAAACGTGTTTTTCAGCAGAAATAAACACGTTTTGGCAACTTTGGTCATCACCATGTAACTTATAGGGCAGAAACAGCACACTTTTCAAAACGTGTTTTTCAGCCCGAAATAAACGCGTTTTGTCAGCCCTTGGAATCACAGTGTAACTGCCTAGCTCAGAAGAGCCCACTGAGGCAGCCCTTAACCCCAGTGTGCAGAAATTGTCAAAACGTGTTTTTCAGCAGAAATAAACACGTTTTGGCAACTTTGGTCATCACCATGTAACTTATAGGGCAGAAACAGCACACTTTTCAAAACGTGTTTTTCAGCCCGAAATAAACGCGTTTTGTCAGCCCTTGGAATCACAGAGTAACTGCCTAGCTCAGAAGAGCACACTGAGGCAGCCCTTAACCCCAGTCCTCAGAAATTGTCAAAACGTGTTTTTCAGCAGAAATAAACACGTTTTGGCAACTTTGGTCACCACCATGTAACTTATAGGGCAGAAACAGCACAGTTTTCAAAACGTGTTTTTCAGCCCGAAATAAACGCGTTTTCTCAGCCCTTAGAATCGCAGTGTAACTGCCTGGCTCAGAAGAGCACACTGAGTCAGCCCTTAACCCCAGTGCTCAGAAATTGTCAAAACGTGTTTTTCAGCAGAAATAAACACGTTTTGGCAACTTTGGTCATCACCATGTAACTTATAGGGCAGAAACAGCACACTTTTCAAAACGTGTTTTTCAGCCCGAAATAAACGCGTTTTGTCAGCCCTTGGAATCACAGAGTAACTGCCTAGCTCAGAAGAGCCCACTGAGGCAGCCCTTAACCCCAGTGCTCAGAAATTGTCAAAACGTGTTTTTCAGCAGAAATAAACACGTTTTGGCAACTTTGGTCATCACCATGTAACTTATAGGGCAGAAACAGCACAGTTTTCAAAACGTGTTTTTCAGCCCGAAATAAACGCGTTTTCTCAGCCCTTAGAATCGCAGTGTAACTGCCTGGCTCAGAAGAGCACACTGAGTCAGCCCTTAACCCCAGTGCTCAGAAATTGTCAAAACGTGTTTTTCAGCAGATATAAACACGTTTTGGCAACTTTGGTCATCACCATGTAACTTATAGGGCAGAAACAGCACAGTTTTCAAAACGTGTTTTTCAGCCCGAAATAAACGCGTTTTCTCAGCCCTTAGAATCGCAGTGTAACTGCCTGTCTCAGAAGAGCACACTGAGTCAGCCCTTAACCCCAGTGCTCAGAAATTGTCAAAACGTGTTTTTCAGCAGAAATAAACACGTTTTGGCAACTTTGGTCACCACCATGTAACTTATAGGGCAAAAACAGCACAGTTTTCAAAACGTGTTTTTCAGCCCGAAATAAACGCGTTTTCTCAGCCCTTAGAATCGCAGTGTAACTGCCTGGCTCAGAAGAGCACACTGAGTCAGCCCTTAACCCCAGTGCTCAGAAATTGTCAAAACGTGTTTTTCAGCAGAAATAAACACGTTTTGGCAACTTTGGTCATCACCATGTAACTTATAGGGCAGAAACAGCACACTTTTCAAAACGTGTTTTTCAGCCCGAAATAAACGCGTTTTGTCAGCCCTTGGAATCACAGTGTAACTGCCTAGCTCAGAAGAGCCCACTGAGGCAGCCCTTAACCCCAGTGCTCAGAAATTGTCAAAACGTGTTTTTCAGCAGAAATAAACACGTTTTGGCAACTTTGGTCACCACCATGTAACTTATAGGGCAGAAACAGCACAGTTTTCAAAACGTGTTTTTCAGCCCGAAATAAACGCGTTTTCTCAGCCCTTAGAATCGCAGTGTAACTGCCTGGCTCAGAAGAGCACACTGAGTCAGCCCTTAACCCCAGTGCTCAGAAATTGTCAAAACGTGTTTTTCAGCAGAAATAAACACGTTTTGGCAACTTTGGTCATCACCATGTAACTTTTAGGGCAGAAACAGCACACTTTTCAAAACGTGTTTTTCAGCACGAAATAAACGCGTTTTGTCAGCCCTTGGAATCACAGTGTAACTGCCTAGCTCAGAAGAGCCCACTGAGGCAGCCCTTAACCCCAGTGTGCAGAAATTGTCAAAACGTGTTTTTCAGCAGAAATAAACACGTTTTGGCAACTTTGGTCACCACCATGTAACTTATAGGGCAGAAACAGCACAGTTTTCAAAACGTGTTTTTCAGCCCGAAATAAACGCGTTTTCACAGCCCTTAGAATCGCAGTGTAACTGCCTGTCTCAGAAGAGCACACTGAGTCAGCCCTTAACCCCAGTGCTCAGAAATTGTCAAAACGTGTTTTTCAGCAGAAATAAACACGTTTTGGCAACTTTGGTCATCACCATGTAACTTATAGGGCAGAAACAGCACACTTTTCAAAACGTGTTTTTCAGCCCGAAATAAACGCGTTTTGTCAGCCCTTGGAATCACAGTGTAACTGCCTAGCTCAGAAGAGCCCACTGAGGCAGCCCTTAACCCCAGTGTGCAGAAATTGTCAAAACGTGTTTTTCAGCAGAAATAAACACGTTTTGGCAACTTTGGTCATCACCATGTAACTTATAGGGCAGAAACAGCACACTTTTCAAAACGTGTTTTTCAGCCCGAAATAAACGCGTTTTGTCAGCCCTTGGAATAACAGTGTAACTGCCTAGCTCAGAAGAGCCCACTGAGGCAGCCCTTAACCCCAGTGCTCAGAAATTGTCAAAACGTGTTTTCCAGCAGAAATAAACACGTTTTGGCAACTTTGGTCACCACCATGTAACTTATAGGGCAGAAACAGCACAGTTTTCAAAACGTGTTTTTCAGCCGGAAATAAACGCGTTTTGTCAGCCCTTGGAATCACAGTGTAACTGCCTAGCTCAGAAGAGCCCACTGAGGCAGCCCTTAACCCCAGTGTGCAGAAATTGTCAAAACGTGTTTTTCAGCAGAAATAAACACGTTTTGGCAACTTTGGTCATCACCATGTAACTTATAGGGCAGAAACAGCACAGTTTTCAAAACGTGTTTTTCAGCCCGAAATAAACGCGTTTTGTCAGCCCTTGGAATCACAGTGTAACTGCCTAGCTCAGAAGAGCCCACTGAGGCAGCCCTTAACCCCAGTGTGCAGAAATTGTCAAAACGTGTTTTTCAGCAGAAATAAACACGTTTTGGCAACTTTGGTCATCACCATGTAACTTATAGGGCAGAAACAGCACACTTTTCAAAACGTGTTTTTCAGCCCGAAATAAACGCGTTTTGTCAGCCCTTGGAATCACAGTGTAACTGCCTAGCTCAGAAGAGCCCACTGAGGCAGCCCTTAACCCCAGTGCTCAGAAATTGTCAAAACGTGTTTTCCAGCAGAAATAAACACGTTTTGGCAACTTTGGTCACCACCATGTAACTTATAGGGCAGAAACAGCACAGTTTTCAAAACGTGTTTTTCAGCCCGAAATAAACGCGTTTTCTCAGCCCTTAGAATCGCAGTGTAACTGCCTGGCTCAGAAGACCACACTGAGTCAGCCCTTAACCCCAGTGCTCAGAAATTGTCAAAACGTGTTTTTCAGCAGAAATAAACACGTTTTGGCAACTTTGGTCATCACCATGTAACTTATAGGGCAGAAACAGCACACTTTTCAAAACGTGTTTTTCAGCCCGAAATAAACGCGTTTTGTCAGCCCTTGGAATCACAGTGTAACTGCCTAGCTCAGAAGAGCCCACTGAGGCAGCCCTTAACCCCAGTGTGCAGAAATTGTCAAAACGTGTTTTTCAGCAGAAATAAACACGTTTTGGCAACTTTGGTCATCACCATGTAACTTATAGGGCAGAAACAGCACACTTTTCAAAACGTGTTTTTCAGCCCGAAATAAACGCGTTTTGTCAGCCCTTGGAATCACAGAGTAACTGCCTAGCTCAGAAGAGCACACTGAGGCAGCCCTTAACCCCAGTGCTCAGAAATTGTCAAAACGTGTTTTTCAGCAGAAATAAACACGTTTTGGCAACTTTGGTCATCACCATGTAACTTATAGGGCAGAAACAGCACACTTTTCAAAACGTGTTTTTCAGCCCGAAATAAACGCGTTTTGTCAGCCCTTGGAATCACAGAGTAACTGCCTAGCTCAGAAGAGCACACTGAGGCAGCCCTTAACCCCAGTGCTCAGAAATTGTCAAAACGTGTTTTTCAGCAGAAATAAACACGTTTTGGCAACTTTGGTCATCACCATGTAACTTATAGGGCAGAAACAGCACACTTTTCAAAACGTGTTTTTCAGCCCGAAATAAACGCGTTTTGTCAGCCCTTGGAATCACAGTGTAATTGCCTAGCTCAGAAGAGCCCACTGAGGCAGCCCTTAACCCCAGTGTGCAGAAATTGTCAAAACGTGTTTTTCAGCAGAAATAAACACGTTTTGGCAACTTTGGTCATCACCATGTAACTTATAGGGCAGAAACAGCACACTTTTCAAAACGTGTTTTTCAGCCCGAAATAAACGCGTTTTGTCAGCCCTTGGAATCACAGTGTAACTGCCTAGCTCAGAAGAGCCCACTGAGGCAGCCCTTAACCCCAGTGCTCAGAAATTGTCAAACCGTGTTTTTCAGCAGAAATAAACACGTTTTGGCAACTTTGGTCACCACCATGTAACTTATAGGGCAGAAACAGCACAGTTTTCAAAACGTGTTTTTCAGCCCGAAATAAACGCGTTTTCTCAGCCCTTAGAATCGCAGTGTAACTGCCTGGCTCAGAAGAGCACACTGAGTCAGCCCTTAACCCCAGTGCTCAGAAATTGTCAAAACGTGTTTTTCAGCAGAAATAAACACGTTTTGGCAACTTTGGTCATCACCATGTAACTTTTAGGGCAGAAACAGCACAGTTTTCAAAACGTGTTTTTCAGCCGGAAATAAACGCGTTTTGTCAGCCCTTGGAATCACAGTGTAACTGCCTAGCTCAGAAGAGCCCACTGAGGCAGCCCTTAACCCCAGTGTGCAGAAATTGTCAAAACGTGTTTTTCAGCAGAAATAAACACGTTTTGGCAACTTTGGTCATCACCATGTAAATTATAGGGCAGAAACAGCACAGTTTTCAAAACGTGTTTTTCAGCCCGAAATAAACGCGTTTTGTCAGCCCTTGGAATCACAGTGTAACTGCCTAGCTCAGAAGAGCCCACTGAGGCAGCCCTTAACCCCAGTGTGCAGAAATTGTCAAAACGTGTTTTTCAGCAGAAATAAACACGTTTTGGCAACTTTGGTCATCACCATGTAACTTATAGGGCAGAAACAGCACACTTTTCAAAACGTGTTTTTCAGCCCGAAATAAACGCGTTTTGTCAGCCCTTGGAATCACAGTGTAACTGCCTAGCTCAGAAGAGCCCACTGAGGCAGCCCTTAACCCCAGTGCTCAGAAATTGTCAAAACGTGTTTTCCAGCAGAAATAAACACGTTTTAGCAACTTTGGTCACCACCATGTAACTTATAGGGCAGAAACAGCACAGTTTTCAAAACGTGTTTTTCAGCCCGAAATAAACGCGTTTTCTCAGCCCTTAGAATCGCAGTGTAACTGCCTGGCTCAGAAGAGCACACTGAGTCAGCCCTTAACCCCAGTGCTCAGAAATTGTCAAAACGTGTTTTTCAGCAGAAATAAACACGTTTTGGCAACTTTGGTCATCACCATGTAACTTTTAGGGCAGAAACAGCACAGTTTTCAAAACGTGTTTTTCAGCCGGAAATAAACGCGTTTTGTCAGCCCTTGGAATCACAGTGTAACTGCCTAGCTCAGAAGAGCCCACTGAGGCAGCCCTTAACCCCAGTGTGCAGAAATTGTCAAAACGTGTTTTTCAGCAGAAATAAACACGTTTTGGCAACTTTGGTCATCACCATGTAAATTATAGGGCAGAAACAGCACAGTTTTCAAAACGTGTTTTTCAGCCCGAAATAAACGCGTTTTGTCAGCCCTTGGAATCACAGTGTAACTGCCTAGCTCAGAAGAGCCCACTGAGGCAGCCCTTAACCCCAGTGTGCAGAAATTGTCAAAACGTGTTTTTCAGCAGAAATAAACACGTTTTGGCAACTTTGGTCATCACCATGTAACTTATAGGGCAGAAACAGCACACTTTTCAAAACGTGTTTTTCAGCCCGAAATAAACGCGTTTTGTCAGCCCTTGGAATCACAGTGTAACTGCCTAGCTCAGAAGAGCCCACTGAGGCAGCCCTTAACCCCAGTGCTCAGAAATTGTCAAAACGTGTTTTCCAGCAGAAATAAACACGTTTTAGCAACTTTGGTCACCACCATGTAACTTATAGGGCAGAAACAGCACAGTTTTCAAAACGTGTTTTTCAGCCCGAAATAAACGCGTTTTCTCAGCCCTTAGAATCGCAGTGTAACTGCCTGGCTCAGAAGACCACACTGAGTCAGCCCTTAACCCCAGTGCTCAGAAATTGTCAAAACGTGTTTTTCAGCAGAAATAAACACGTTTTGGCAACTTTGGTCATCACCATGTAACTTATAGGGCAGAAACAGCACAGTTTTCAAAACGTGTTTTTCAGCCCGAAATAAACGCGTTTTGTCAGCCCTTGGAATCACAGTGTAACTGCCTAGCTCAGAAGAGCCCACTGAGGCAGCCCTTAACCCCAGTGTGCAGAAATTGTCAAAACGTGTTTTTCAGCAGAAATAAACACGTTTTGGCAACTTTGGTCATCACCATGTAACTTATAGGGCAGAAACAGCACACTTTTCAAAACGTGTTTTTCAGCCCGAAATAAACGCGTTTTGTCAGCCCTTGGAATCACAGAGTAACTGCCTAGCTCAGAAGAGCACACTGAGGCAGCCCTTAACCCCAGTGCTCAGAAATTGTCAAAACGTGTTTTTCAGCAGAAATAAACACGTTTTGGCAACTTTGGTCATCACCATGTAACTTATAGGGCAGAAACAGCACACTTTTCAAAACGTGTTTTTCAGCCCGAAATAAACGCGTTTTGTCAGCCCTTGGAATCACAGAGTAACTGCCTAGCTCAGAAGAGCACACTGAGGCAGCCCTTAACCCCAGTGCTCAGAAATTGTCAAAACGTGTTTTTCAGCAGAAATAAACACGTTTTGGCAACTTTGGTCATCACCATGTAACTTATAGGGCAGAAACAGCACACTTTTCAAAACGTGTTTTTCAGCCCGAAATAAACGCGTTTTGTCAGCCCTTGGAATCACAGTGTAACTGCCTAGCTCAGAAGAGCCCACTGAGGCAGCCCTTAACCCCAGTGTGCAGAAATTGTCAAAACGTGTTTTTCAGCAGAAATAAACACGTTTTGGCAACTTTGGTCATCACCATGTAACTTATAGGGCAGAAACAGCACACTTTTCAAAACGTGTTTTTCAGCCCGAAATAAACGCGTTTTGTCAGCCCTTGGAATCACAGTGTAACTGCCTAGCTCAGAAGAGCCCACTGAGGCAGCCCTTAACCCCAGTGCTCAGAAATTGTCAAACCGTGTTTTTCAGCAGAAATAAACACGTTTTGGCAACTTTGGTCACCACCATGTAACTTATAGGGCAGAAACAGCACAGTTTTCAAAACGTGTTTTTCAGCCCGAAATAAACGCGTTTTCTCAGCCCTTAGAATCGCAGTGTAACTGCCTGGCTCAGAAGAGCACACTGAGTCAGCCCTTAACCCCAGTGCTCAGAAATTGTCAAAACGTGTTTTTCAGCAGAAATAAACACGTTTTGGCAACTTTGGTCATCACCATGTAACTTATAGGGCAGAAACAGCACACTTTTCAAAACGTGTTTTTCAGCCCGAAATAAACGCGTTTTGTCAGCCCTTGGAATCACAGAGTAACTGCCTAGCTCAGAAGAGCACACTGAGGCAGCCCTTAACCCCAGTGCTCAGAAATTGTCAAAACGTGTTTTTCAGCAGAAATAAACACGTTTTGGCAACTTTGGTCATCACCATGTAACTTATAGGGCAGAAACAGCACACTTTTCAAAACGTGTTTTTCAGCCCGAAATAAACGCGTTTTGTCAGCCCTTGGAATCACAGAGTAACTGCCTAGCTCAGAAGAGCACACTGAGGCAGCCCTTAACCCCAGTGCTCAGAAATTGTCAAAACGTGTTTTTCAGCAGAAATAAACACGTTTTGGCAACTTTGGTCATCACCATGTAACTTATAGGGCAGAAACAGCACACTTTTCAAAACGTGTTTTTCAGCCCGAAATAAACGCGTTTTGTCAGCCCTTGGAATCACAGTGTAATTGCCTAGCTCAGAAGAGCCCACTGAGGCAGCCCTTAACCCCAGTGTGCAGAAATTGTCAAAACGTGTTTTTCAGCAGAAATAAACACGTTTTGGCAACTTTGGTCATCACCATGTAACTTATAGGGCAGAAACAGCACACTTTTCAAAACGTGTTTTTCAGCCCGAAATAAACGCGTTTTGTCAGCCCTTGGAATCACAGTGTAACTGCCTAGCTCAGAAGAGCCCACTGAGGCAGCCCTTAACCCCAGTGCTCAGAAATTGTCAAACCGTGTTTTTCAGCAGAAATAAACACGTTTTGGCAACTTTGGTCACCACCATGTAACTTATAGGGCAGAAACAGCACAGTTTTCAAAACGTGTTTTTCAGCCCGAAATAAACGCGTTTTCTCAGCCCTTAGAATCGCAGTGTAACTGCCTGGCTCAGAAGAGCACACTGAGTCAGCCCTTAACCCCAGTGCTCAGAAATTGTCAAAACGTGTTTTTCAGCAGAAATAAACACGTTTTGGCAACTTTGGTCATCACCATGTAACTTTTAGGGCAGAAACAGCACAGTTTTCAAAACGTGTTTTTCAGCCGGAAATAAACGCGTTTTGTCAGCCCTTGGAATCACAGTGTAACTGCCTAGCTCAGAAGAGCCCACTGAGGCAGCCCTTAACCCCAGTGTGCAGAAATTGTCAAAACGTGTTTTTCAGCAGAAATAAACACGTTTTGGCAACTTTGGTCATCACCATGTAAATTATAGGGCAGAAACAGCACAGTTTTCAAAACGTGTTTTTCAGCCCGAAATAAACGCGTTTTGTCAGCCCTTGGAATCACAGTGTAACTGCCTAGCTCAGAAGAGCCCACTGAGGCAGCCCTTAACCCCAGTGTGCAGAAATTGTCAAAACGTGTTTTTCAGCAGAAATAAACACGTTTTGGCAACTTTGGTCATCACCATGTAACTTATAGGGCAGAAACAGCACACTTTTCAAAACGTGTTTTTCAGCCCGAAATAAACGCGTTTTGTCAGCCCTTGGAATCACAGTGTAACTGCCTAGCTCAGAAGAGCCCACTGAGGCAGCCCTTAACCCCAGTGCTCAGAAATTGTCAAAACGTGTTTTCCAGCAGAAATAAACACGTTTTAGCAACTTTGGTCACCACCATGTAACTTATAGGGCAGAAACAGCACAGTTTTCAAAACGTGTTTTTCAGCCCGAAATAAACGCGTTTTCTCAGCCCTTAGAATCGCAGTGTAACTGCCTGGCTCAGAAGACCACACTGAGTCAGCCCTTAACCCCAGTGCTCAGAAATTGTCAAAACGTGTTTTTCAGCAGAAATAAACACGTTTTGGCAACTTTGGTCATCACCATGTAACTTATAGGGCAGAAACAGCACAGTTTTCAAAACGTGTTTTTCAGCCCGAAATAAACGCGTTTTGTCAGCCCTTGGAATCACAGTGTAACTGCCTAGCTCAGAAGAGCCCACTGAGGCAGCCCTTAACCCCAGTGTGCAGAAATTGTCAAAACGTGTTTTTCAGCAGAAATAAACACGTTTTGGCAACTTTGGTCATCACCATGTAACTTATAGGGCAGAAACAGCACACTTTTCAAAACGTGTTTTTCAGCCCGAAATAAACGCGTTTTGTCAGCCCTTGGAATCACAGAGTAACTGCCTAGCTCAGAAGAGCACACTGAGGCAGCCCTTAACCCCAGTGCTCAGAAATTGTCAAAACGTGTTTTTCAGCAGAAATAAACACGTTTTGGCAACTTTGGTCATCACCATGTAACTTATAGGGCAGAAACAGCACACTTTTCAAAACGTGTTTTTCAGCCCGAAATAAACGCGTTTTGTCAGCCCTTGGAATCACAGAGTAACTGCCTAGCTCAGAAGAGCACACTGAGGCAGCCCTTAACCCCAGTGCTCAGAAATTGTCAAAACGTGTTTTTCAGCAGAAATAAACACGTTTTGGCAACTTTGGTCATCACCATGTAACTTATAGGGCAGAAACAGCACACTTTTCAAAACGTGTTTTTCAGCCCGAAATAAACGCGTTTTGTCAGCCCTTGGAATCACAGTGTAACTGCCTAGCTCAGAAGAGCCCACTGAGGCAGCCCTTAACCCCAGTGTGCAGAAATTGTCAAAACGTGTTTTTCAGCAGAAATAAACACGTTTTGGCAACTTTGGTCATCACCATGTAACTTATAGGGCAGAAACAGCACACTTTTCAAAACGTGTTTTTCAGCCCGAAATAAACGCGTTTTGTCAGCCCTTGGAATCACAGTGTAACTGCCTAGCTCAGAAGAGCCCACTGAGGCAGCCCTTAACCCCAGTGCTCAGAAATTGTCAAACCGTGTTTTTCAGCAGAAATAAACACGTTTTGGCAACTTTGGTCACCACCATGTAACTTATAGGGCAGAAACAGCACAGTTTTCAAAACGTGTTTTTCAGCCCGAAATAAACGCGTTTTCTCAGCCCTTAGAATCGCAGTGTAACTGCCTGGCTCAGAAGAGCACACTGAGTCAGCCCTTAACCCCAGTGCTCAGAAATTGTCAAAACGTGTTTTTCAGCAGAAATAAACACGTTTTGGCAACTTTGGTCATCACCATGTAACTTATAGGGCAGAAACAGCACACTTTTCAAAACGTGTTTTTCAGCCCGAAATAAACGCGTTTTGTCAGCCCTTGGAATCACAGAGTAACTGCCTAGCTCAGAAGAGCACACTGAGGCAGCCCTTAACCCCAGTGCTCAGAAATTGTCAAAACGTGTTTTTCAGCAGAAATAAACACGTTTTGGCAACTTTGGTCATCACCATGTAACTTATAGGGCAGAAACAGCACACTTTTCAAAACGTGTTTTTCAGCCCGAAATAAACGCGTTTTGTCAGCCCTTGGAATCACAGAGTAACTGCCTAGCTCAGAAGAGCACACTGAGGCAGCCCTTAACCCCAGTGCTCAGAAATTGTCAAAACGTGTTTTTCAGCAGAAATAAACACGTTTTGGCAACTTTGGTCATCACCATGTAACTTATAGGGCAGAAACAGCACACTTTTCAAAACGTGTTTTTCAGCCCGAAATAAACGCGTTTTGTCAGCCCTTGGAATCACAGTGTAATTGCCTAGCTCAGAAGAGCCCACTGAGGCAGCCCTTAACCCCAGTGTGCAGAAATTGTCAAAACGTGTTTTTCAGCAGAAATAAACACGTTTTGGCAACTTTGGTCATCACCATGTAACTTATAGGGCAGAAACAGCACACTTTTCAAAACGTGTTTTTCAGCCCGAAATAAACGCGTTTTGTCAGCCCTTGGAATCACAGTGTAACTGCCTAGCTCAGAAGAGCCCACTGAGGCAGCCCTTAACCCCAGTGCTCAGAAATTGTCAAACCGTGTTTTTCAGCAGAAATAAACACGTTTTGGCAACTTTGGTCACCACCATGTAACTTATAGGGCAGAAACAGCACAGTTTTCAAAACGTGTTTTTCAGCCCGAAATAAACGCGTTTTCTCAGCCCTTAGAATCGCAGTGTAACTGCCTGGCTCAGAAGAGCACACTGAGTCAGCCCTTAACCCCAGTGCTCAGAAATTGTCAAAACGTGTTTTTCAGCAGAAATAAACACGTTTTGGCAACTTTGGTCATCACCATGTAACTTTTAGGGCAGAAACAGCACAGTTTTCAAAACGTGTTTTTCAGCCGGAAATAAACGCGTTTTGTCAGCCCTTGGAATCACAGTGTAACTGCCTAGCTCAGAAGAGCCCACTGAGGCAGCCCTTAACCCCAGTGTGCAGAAATTGTCAAAACGTGTTTTTCAGCAGAAATAAACACGTTTTGGCAACTTTGGTCATCACCATGTAAATTATAGGGCAGAAACAGCACAGTTTTCAAAACGTGTTTTTCAGCCCGAAATAAACGCGTTTTGTCAGCCCTTGGAATCACAGTGTAACTGCCTAGCTCAGAAGAGCCCACTGAGGCAGCCCTTAACCCCAGTGTGCAGAAATTGTCAAAACGTGTTTTTCAGCAGAAATAAACACGTTTTGGCAACTTTGGTCATCACCATGTAACTTATAGGGCAGAAACAGCACACTTTTCAAAACGTGTTTTTCAGCCCGAAATAAACGCGTTTTGTCAGCCCTTGGAATCACAGTGTAACTGCCTAGCTCAGAAGAGCCCACTGAGGCAGCCCTTAACCCCAGTGCTCAGAAATTGTCAAAACGTGTTTTCCAGCAGAAATAAACACGTTTTAGCAACTTTGGTCACCACCATGTAACTTATAGGGCAGAAACAGCACAGTTTTCAAAACGTGTTTTTCAGCCCGAAATAAACGCGTTTTCTCAGCCCTTAGAATCGCAGTGTAACTGCCTGGCTCAGAAGACCACACTGAGTCAGCCCTTAACCCCAGTGCTCAGAAATTGTCAAAACGTGTTTTTCAGCAGAAATAAACACGTTTTGGCAACTTTGGTCATCACCATGTAACTTATAGGGCAGAAACAGCACAGTTTTCAAAACGTGTTTTTCAGCCCGAAATAAACGCGTTTTGTCAGCCCTTGGAATCACAGTGTAACTGCCTAGCTCAGAAGAGCCCACTGAGGCAGCCCTTAACCCCAGTGTGCAGAAATTGTCAAAACGTGTTTTTCAGCAGAAATAAACACGTTTTGGCAACTTTGGTCATCACCATGTAACTTATAGGGCAGAAACAGCACACTTTTCAAAACGTGTTTTTCAGCCCGAAATAAACGCGTTTTGTCAGCCCTTGGAATCACAGAGTAACTGCCTAGCTCAGAAGAGCACACTGAGGCAGCCCTTAACCCCAGTGCTCAGAAATTGTCAAAACGTGTTTTTCAGCAGAAATAAACACGTTTTGGCAACTTTGGTCATCACCATGTAACTTATAGGGCAGAAACAGCACACTTTTCAAAACGTGTTTTTCAGCCCGAAATAAACGCGTTTTGTCAGCCCTTGGAATCACAGAGTAACTGCCTAGCTCAGAAGAGCACACTGAGGCAGCCCTTAACCCCAGTGCTCAGAAATTGTCAAAACGTGTTTTTCAGCAGAAATAAACACGTTTTGGCAACTTTGGTCATCACCATGTAACTTATAGGGCAGAAACAGCACACTTTTCAAAACGTGTTTTTCAGCCCGAAATAAACGCGTTTTGTCAGCCCTTGGAATCACAGTGTAACTGCCTAGCTCAGAAGAGCCCACTGAGGCAGCCCTTAACCCCAGTGTGCAGAAATTGTCAAAACGTGTTTTTCAGCAGAAATAAACACGTTTTGGCAACTTTGGTCATCACCATGTAACTTATAGGGCAGAAACAGCACACTTTTCAAAACGTGTTTTTCAGCCCGAAATAAACGCGTTTTGTCAGCCCTTGGAATCACAGTGTAACTGCCTAGCTCAGAAGAGCCCACTGAGGCAGCCCTTAACCCCAGTGCTCAGAAATTGTCAAACCGTGTTTTTCAGCAGAAATAAACACGTTTTGGCAACTTTGGTCACCACCATGTAACTTATAGGGCAGAAACAGCACAGTTTTCAAAACGTGTTTTTCAGCCCGAAATAAACGCGTTTTCTCAGCCCTTAGAATCGCAGTGTAACTGCCTGGCTCAGAAGAGCACACTGAGTCAGCCCTTAACCCCAGTGCTCAGAAATTGTCAAAACGTGTTTTTCAGCAGAAATAAACACGTTTTTTTTCAACTTTGGTCATCACCATGTAACTTTTAGGGCAGAAACAGCACACTTTTCAAAACGTGTTTTTCAGCACGAAATAAACGCGTTTTGTCAGCCCTTGGAATCACAGTGTAACTGCCTAGCTCAGAAGAGCCCACTGAGGCAGCCCTTAACCCCAGTGTGCAGAAATTGTCAAAACGTGTTTTTCAGCAGAAATAAACACGTTTTGGCAACTTTGGTCACCACCATGTAACTTATAGGGCAGAAACAGCACAGTTTTCAAAACGTGTTTTTCATCCCGAAATAAACGCGTTTTCACAGCCCTTAGAATCGCAGTGTAACTGCCTAGCTCAGAAGAGCCCACTGAGGCAGCCCTTAACCCCAGTGTGCAGAAATTGTCAAAACGTGTTTTTCAGCACAAATAAACACGTTTTGGCAACTTTGGTCATCACCATGTAACTTATAGGGCAGAAACAGCACACTTTTCAAAACGTGTTTTTCAGCCCGAAATAAACGCGTTTTGTCAGCCCTTGGAATCACAGAGTAACTGCCTAGCTCAGAAGAGCACACTGAGGCAGCCCTTAACCCCAGTCCTCAGAAATTGTCAAAACGTGTTTTTCAGCAGAAATAAACACGTTTTGGCAACTTTGGTCACCACCATGTAACTTATAGGGCAGAAACAGCACAGTTTTCAAAACGTGTTTTTCAGCCCGAAATAAACGCGTTTTCTCAGCCCTTAGAATCTCAGTGTAACTGCCTGGCTCAGAAGAGCACACTGAGTCAGCCCTTAACCCCAGTGCTCAGAAATTGTCAAAACGTGTTTTTCAGCAGAAATAAACACGTTTTGGCAACTTTGGTCACCACCATGTAACTTATAGGGCAGAAACAGCACAGTTTTCAAAACGTGTTTTTCAGCCCGAAATAAACGCGTTTTCTCAGCCCTTAGAATCGCAGTGTAACTGCCTGGCTCAGAAGAGCACACTGAGTCAGCCCTTAACCCCAGTGCTCAGAAATTGTCAAAACGTGTTTTTCAGCAGAAATAAACACGTTTTGGCAACTTTGGTCATCACCATGTAACTTATAGGGCAGAAACAGCACACTTTTCAAAACGTGTTTTTCAGCCCGAAATAAACGCGTTTTGTCAGCCCTTGGAATCACAGTGTAACTGCCTAGCTCAGAAGAGCCCACTGAGGCAGCCCTTAACCCCAGTGTGCAGAAATTGTCAAAACGTGTTTTTCAGCAGAAATAAACACGTTTTGGCAACTTTGGTCACCACCATGTAACTTATAGGGCAGAAACAGCACAGTTTTCAAAACGTGTTTTTCAGCCCGAAATAAACGCGTTTTCTCAGCCCTTAGAATCGCAGTGTAACTGCCTGTCTCAGAAGAGCACACTGAGTCAGCCCTTAACCCCAGTGCTCAGAAATTGTCAAAACGTGTTTTTCAGCAGAAATAAACACGTTTTGGCAACTTTGGTCATCACCATGTAACTTATAGGGCAGAAACAGCACACTTTTCAAAACGTGTTTTTCAGCCCGAAATAAACGCGTTTTGTCAGCCCTTGGAATCACAGTGTAACTGCCTAGCTCAGAAGAGCCCACTGAGGCAGCCCTTAACCCCAGTGTGCAGAAATTGTCAAAACGTGTTTTTCAGCAGAAATAAACACGTTTTGGCAACTTTGGTCATCACCATGTAACTTATAGGGCAGAAACAGCACACTTTTCAAAACGTGTTTTTCAGCCCGAAATAAACGCGTTTTGTCAGCCCTTGGAATCACAGTGTAACTGCCTAGCTCAGAAGAGCCCACTGAGGCAGCCCTTAACCCCAGTGCTCAGAAATTGTCAAAACGTGTTTTCCAGCAGAAATAAACACGTTTTGGCAACTTTGGTCACCACCATGTAACTTATAGGGCAGAAACAGCACAGTTTTCAAAACGTGTTTTTCAGCCCGAAATAAACGCGTTTTCTCAGCCCTTAGAATCGCAGTGTAACTGCCTGGCTCAGAAGAGCACACTGAGTCAGCCCTTAACCCCAGTGCTCAGAAATTGTCAAAACGTGTTTTTCAGCAGAAATAAACACGTTTTGGCAACTTTGGTCATCACCATGTAACTTTTAGGGCAGAAACAGCACACTTTTCAAAACGTGTTTTTCAGCCCGAAATAAACGCGTTTTGTCAGCCCTTGGAATCACAGTGTAACTGCCTAGCTCAGAAGAGCCCACTGAGGCAGCCCTTAACCCCAGTGTGCAGAAATTGTCAAAACGTGTTTTTCAGCAGAAATAAACACGTTTTGGCAACTTTGGTCACCACCATGTAACTTATAGGGCAGAAACAGCACACTTTTCAAAACGTGTTTTTCAGCCCGAAATAAACGCGTTTTGTCAGCCCTTGGAATCACAGAGTAACTGCCTAGCTCAGAAGAGCACACTGAGGCAGCCCTTAACCCCAGTGCTCAGAAATTGTCAAAACGTGTTTTTCAGCAGAAATAAACACGTTTTGGCAACTTTGGTCATCACCATGTAACTTATAGGGCAGAAACAGCACACTTTTCAAAACGTGTTTTTCAGCCCGAAATAAACGCGTTTTGTCAGCCCTTGGAATCACAGAGTAACTGCCTAGCTCAGAAGAGCACACTGAGGCAGCCCTTAACCCCAGTGCTCAGAAATTGTCAAAACGTGTTTTTCAGCAGAAATAAACACGTTTTGGCAACTTTGGTCATCACCATGTAACTTATAGGGCAGAAACAGCACACTTTTCAAAACGTGTTTTTCAGCCCGAAATAAACGCGTTTTGTCAGCCCTTGGAATCACAGTGTAACTGCCTAGCTCAGAAGAGCCCACTGAGGCAGCCCTTAACCCCAGTGTGCAGAAATTGTCAAAACGTGTTTTTCAGCAGAAATAAACACGTTTTGGCAACTTTGGTCATCACCATGTAACTTATAGGGCAGAAACAGCACACTTTTCAAAACGTGTTTTTCAGCCCGAAATAAACGCGTTTTGTCAGCCCTTGGAATCACAGTGTAACTGCCTAGCTCAGAAGAGCCCACTGAGGCAGCCCTTAACCCCAGTGCTCAGAAATTGTCAAACCGTGTTTTTCAGCAGAAATAAACACGTTTTGGCAACTTTGGTCACCACCATGTAACTTATAGGGCAGAAACAGCACAGTTTTCAAAACGTGTTTTTCAGCCCGAAATAAACGCGTTTTCTCAGCCCTTAGAATCGCAGTGTAACTGCCTGGCTCAGAAGAGCACACTGAGTCAGCCCTTAACCCCAGTGCTCAGAAATTGTCAAAACGTGTTTTTCAGCAGAAATAAACACGTTTTGGCAACTTTGGTCATCACCATGTAACTTTTAGGGCAGAAACAGCACACTTTTCAAAACGTGTTTTTCAGCACGAAATAAACGCGTTTTGTCAGCCCTTGGAATCACAGTGTAACTGCCTAGCTCAGAAGAGCCCACTGAGGCAGCCCTTAACCCCAGTGTGCAGAAATTGTCAAAACGTGTTTTTCAGCAGAAATAAACACGTTTTGGCAACTTTGGTCACCACCATGTAACTTATAGGGCAGAAACAGCACAGTTTTCAAAACGTGTTTTTCATCCCGAAATAAACGCGTTTTCACAGCCCTTAGAATCGCAGTGTAACTGCCTAGCTCAGAAGAGCCCACTGAGGCAGCCCTTAACCCCAGTGTGCAGAAATTGTCAAAACGTGTTTTTCAGCACAAATAAACACGTTTTGGCAACTTTGGTCATCACCATGTAACTTATAGGGCAGAAACAGCACACTTTTCAAAACGTGTTTTTCAGCCCGAAATAAACGCGTTTTGTCAGCCCTTGGAATCACAGAGTAACTGCCTAGCTCAGAAGAGCACACTGAGGCAGCCCTTAACCCCAGTCCTCAGAAATTGTCAAAACGTGTTTTTCAGCAGAAATAAACACGTTTTGGCAACTTTGGTCACCACCATGTAACTTATAGGGCAGAAACAGCACAGTTTTCAAAACGTGTTTTTCAGCCCGAAATAAACGCGTTTTCTCAGCCCTTAGAATCTCAGTGTAACTGCCTGGCTCAGAAGAGCACACTGAGTCAGCCCTTAACCCCAGTGCTCAGAAATTGTCAAAACGTGTTTTTCAGCAGAAATAAACACGTTTTGGCAACTTTGGTCATCACCATGTAACTTATAGGGCAGAAACAGCACACTTTTCAAAACGTGTTTTTCAGCCCGAAATAAACGCGTTTTGTCAGCCCTTGGAATCACAGTGTAACTGCCTAGCTCAGAAGAGCCCACTGAGGCAGCCCTTAACCCCAGTGCTCAGAAATTGTCAAAACGTGTTTTTCAGCAGAAATAAACACGTTTTGGCAACTTTGGTCACCACCATGTAACTTATAGGGCAGAAACAGCACAGTTTTCAAAACGTGTTTTTCAGCCCGAAATAAACGCGTTTTCTCAGCCCTTAGAATCGCAGTGTAACTGCCTGGCTCAGAAGAGCACACTGAGTCAGCCCTTAACCCCAGTGCTCAGAAATTGTCAAAACGTGTTTTTCAGCAGAAATAAACACGTTTTGGCAACTTTGGTCATCACCATGTAACTTATAGGGCAGAAACAGCACACTTTTCAAAACGTGTTTTTCAGCCCGAAATAAACGCGTTTTGTCAGCCCTTGGAATCACAGTGTAACTGCCTAGCTCAGAAGAGCCCACTGAGGCAGCCCTTAACCCCAGTGTGCAGAAATTGTCAAAACGTGTTTTTCAGCAGAAATAAACACGTTTTGGCAACTTTGGTCACCACCATGTAACTTATAGGGCAGAAACAGCACAGTTTTCAAAACGTGTTTTTCAGCCCGAAATAAACGCGTTTTCTCAGCCCTTAGAATCGCAGTGTAACTGCCTGTCTCAGAAGAGCACACTGAGTCAGCCCTTAACCCCAGTGCTCAGAAATTGTCAAAACGTGTTTTTCAGCAGAAATAAACACGTTTTGGCAACTTTGGTCATCACCATGTAACTTATAGGGCAGAAACAGCACACTTTTCAAAACGTGTTTTTCAGCCCGAAATAAACGCGTTTTGTCAGCCCTTGGAATCACAGTGTAACTGCCTAGCTCAGAAGAGCCCACTGAGGCAGCCCTTAACCCCAGTGTGCAGAAATTGTCAAAACGTGTTTTTCAGCAGAAATAAACACGTTTTGGCAACTTTGGTCATCACCATGTAACTTATAGGGCAGAAACAGCACACTTTTCAAAACGTGTTTTTCAGCCCGAAATAAACGCGTTTTGTCAGCCCTTGGAATCACAGTGTAACTGCCTAGCTCAGAAGAGCCCACTGAGGCAGCCCTTAACCCCAGTGCTCAGAAATTGTCAAAACGTGTTTTCCAGCAGAAATAAACACGTTTTGGCAACTTTGGTCACCACCATGTAACTTATAGGGCAGAAACAGCACAGTTTTCAAAACGTGTTTTTCAGCCCGAAATAAACGCGTTTTCTCAGCCCTTAGAATCGCAGTGTAACTGCCTGGCTCAGAAGAGCACACTGAGTCAGCCCTTAACCCCAGTGCTCAGAAATTGTCAAAACGTGTTTTTCAGCAGAAATAAACACGTTTTGGCAACTTTGGTCATCACCATGTAACTTTTAGGGCAGAAACAGCACACTTTTCAAAACGTGTTTTTCAGCCCGAAATAAACGCGTTTTGTCAGCCCTTGGAATCACAGTGTAACTGCCTAGCTCAGAAGAGCCCACTGAGGCAGCCCTTAACCCCAGTGTGCAGAAATTGTCAAAACGTGTTTTTCAGCAGAAATAAACACGTTTTGGCAACTTTGGTCACCACCATGTAACTTATAGGGCAGAAACAGCACACTTTTCAAAACGTGTTTTTCAGCCCGAAATAAACGCGTTTTGTCAGCCCTTGGAATCACAGTGTAACTGCCTAGCTCAGAAGAGCCCACTGAGGCAGCCCTTAACCCCAGTGCTCAGAAATTGTCAAAACGTGTTTTCCAGCAGAAATAAACACGTTTTGGCAACTTTGGTCACCACCATGTAACTTATAGGGCAGAAACAGCACAGTTTTCAAAACGTGTTTTTCAGCCCGAAATAAACGCGTTTTCTCAGCCCTTAGAATCGCAGTGTAACTGCCTGGCTCAGAAGACCACACTGAGTCAGCCCTTAACCCCAGTGCTCAGAAATTGTCAAAACGTGTTTTCCAGCAGAAATAAACACGTTTTGGCAACTTTGGTCACCACCATGTAACTTATAGGGCAGAAACAGCACAGTTTTCAAAACGTGTTTTTCAGCCCGAAATAAACGCGTTTTGTCAGCCCTTGGAATCACAGTGTAACTGCCTAGCTCAGAAGAGCCCACTGAGGCAGCCCTTAACCCCAGTGTGCAGAAATTGTCAAAACGTGTTTTTCAGCAGAAATAAACACGTTTTGGCAACTTTGGTCATCACCATGTAACTTATAGGGCAGAAACAGCACACTTTTCAAAACGTGTTTTTCAGCCCGAAATAAACGCGTTTTGTCAGCCCTTGGAATCACAGAGTAACTGCCTAGCTCAGAAGAGCACACTGAGGCAGCCCTTAACCCCAGTGCTCAGAAATTGTCAAAACGTGTTTTTCAGCAGAAATAAACACGTTTTGGCAACTTTCGTCACCACCATGTAACTTATAGGGCAGAAACAGCACAGTTTTCAAAACGTGTTTTTCAGCCCGAAATAAACGCGTTTTGTCAGCCCTTGGAATCACAGTGTAACTGCCTAGCTCAGAAGAGCCCACTGAGGCAGCCCTTAACCCCAGTGTGCAGAAATTGTCAAAACGTGTTTTTCAGCAGAAATAAACACGTTTTGGCAACTTTGGTCATCACCATGTAACTTATAGGGCAGAAACAGCACACTTTTCAAAACGTATTTTTCAGCCCGAAATAAACGCGTTTTGTCAGCCCTTGGAATCACAGAGTAACTGCCTAGCTCAGAAGAGCACACTGAGGCAGCCCTTAACCCCAGTGCTCAGAAATTGTCAAAACGTGTTTTTCAGCAGAAATAAACACGTTTTGGCAACTTTGGTCATCACCATGTAACTTTTAGGGCAGAAACAGCACACTTTTCAAAACGTGTTTTTCAGCCCGAAATAAACGCGTTTTGTCAGCCCTTGGAATCACAGTGTAACTGCCTAGCTCAGAAGAGCCCACTGAGGCAGCCCTTAACCCCAGTGTGCAGAAATTGTCAAAACGTGTTTTTCAGCAGAAATAAACACGTTTTGGCAACTTTGGTCACCACCATGTAACTTATAGGGCAGAAACAGCACAGTTTTCAAAACGTGTTTTTCAGCCCGAAATAAACGCGTTTTCTCAGCCCTTAGAATCGCAGTGTAACTGCCTGTCCCAGAAGAGCACACAGAGTCAGCCCTTAACCCCAGTGCTCAGAAATTGTCAAAACGTGTTTTTCAGCAGAAATAAACACGTTTTGGCAACTTTGGTCATCACCATGTAACTTATAGGGCAGAAACAGCACACTTTTCAAAACGTGTTTTTCAGCCCGAAATAAACGCGTTTTGTCAGCCCTTGGAATCACAGTGTAACTGCCTAGCTCAGAAGAGCCCACTGAGGCAGCCCTTAACCCCAGTATGCAGAAATTGTCAAAACGTGTTTTTCAGCAGAAATAAACACGTTTTGGCAACTTTGGTCACCACCATGTAACTTATAGGGCAAAAACAGCACAGTTTTCAAAACGTGTTTTTCAGCCCGAAATAAACGCGTTTTCTCAGCCCTTAGAATCGCAGTGTAACTGCCTGGCTCAGAAGAGCACACTGAGTCAGCCCTTAACCCCAGTGCTCAGAAATTGTCAAAACGTGTTTTTCAGCAGAAATAAACACGTTTTGGCAACTTTGGTCATCACCATGTAACTTATAGGGCAGAAACAGCACACTTTTCAAAACGTGTTTTTCAGCCCGAAATAAACGCGTTTTGTCAGCCCTTGGAATCACAGTGTAACTGCCTAGCTCAGAAGAGCCCACTGAGGCAGCCCTTAACCCCAGTGCTCAGAAATTGTCAAAACGTGTTTTCCAGCAGAAATAAACACGTTTTGGCAACTTTGGTCACCACCATGTAACTTATAGGGCAGAAACAGCACAGTTTTCAAAACGTGTTTTTCAGCCCGAAATAAACGCGTTTTCTCAGCCCTTAGAATCGCAGTGTAACTGCCTGTCTCAGAAGAGCACACTGAGTCAGCCTTTAACCCCAGTGCTCACAAATTGTCAAAACGTGTTTTTCAGCAGAAATAAACACGTTTTGGCAACTTTGGTCACCACCATGTAACTTATAGGGCAGAAACAGCACAGTTTTCAAAACGTGTTTTTCAGCCCGAAATAAACGCGTTTTCTCAGCCCTTAGAATCGCAGTGTAACTGCCTGTCTCAGAAGAGCACACTGAGTCAGCCCTTAACCCCAGTGCTCAGAAATTGTCAAAACGTGTTTTTCAGCAGAAATAAACACGTTTTGGCAACTTTGGTCATCACCATGTAACTTATAGGGCAGAAACAGCACACTTTTCAAAACGTGTTTTTCAGCCCGAAATAAACGCGTTTTGTCAGCCCTTGGAATCACAGTGTAACTGCCTAGCTCAGAAGAGCCCACTGAGGCAGCCCTTAACCCCAGTGTGCAGAAATTGTCAAAACGTGTTTTTCAGCAGAAATAAACACGTTTTGGCAACTTTGGTCATCACCATGTAACTTATAGGGCAGAAACAGCACACTTTTCAAAACGTGTTTTTCAGCCCGAAATAAACGCGTTTTGTCAGCCCTTGGAATCACAGTGTAACTGCCTAGCTCAGAAGAGCCCACTAAGGCAGCCCTTAACCCCAGTGCTCAGAAATTGTCAAAACGTGTTTTCCAGCAGAAATAAACACGTTTTGGCAACTTTGGTCACCACCATGTAACTTATAGGGCAGAAACAGCACAGTTTTCAAAACGTGTTTTTCAGCCGGAAATAAACGCGTTTTGTCAGCCCTTGGAATCACAGTGTAACTGCCTAGCTCAGAAGAGCCCACTGAGGCAGCCCTTAACCCCATTGTGCAGAAATTGTCAAAACGTGTTTTTCAGCAGAAATAAACACGTTTTGGCAACTTTGGTCATCACCATGTAACTTATAGGGCAGAAACAGCACACTTTTCAAAACGTGTTTTTCAGCCCGAAATAAACGCGTTTTGTCAGCCCTTGGAATCACAGAGTAACTGCCTAGCTCAGAAGACCACACTGAGTCAGCCCTTAACCCCAGTGCTCAGAAATTGTCAAAACGTGTTTTTCAGCAGAAATAAACACGTTTTGGCAACTTTGGTCATCACCATGTAACTTATAGGGCAGAAACAGCACACTTTTCAAAACGTGTTTTTCAGCCCGAAATAAACGCGTTTTGTCAGCCCTTGGAATCACAGTGTAACTGCCTAGCTCAGAAGAGCCCACTGAGGCAGCCCTTAACCCCAGTGTGCAGAAATTGTCAAAACGTGTTTTTCAGCAGAAATAAACACGTTTTGGCAACTTTGGTCATCACCATGTAACTTATAGGGCAGAAACAGCACACTTTTCAAAACGTGTTTTTCAGCCCGAAATAAACGCGTTTTGTCAGCCCTTGGAATCACAGTGTAACTGCCTAGCTCAGAAGAGCCCACTAAGGCAGCCCTTAACCCCAGTGCTCAGAAATTGTCAAAACGTGTTTTCCAGCAGAAATAAACACGTTTTGGCAACTTTGGTCACCACCATGTAACTTATAGGGCAGAAACAGCACAGTTTTCAAAACGTGTTTTTCAGCCGGAAATAAACGCGTTTTGTCAGCCCTTGGAATCACAGAGTAACTGCCTAGCTCAGAAGACCACACTGAGTCAGCCCTTAACCCCAGTGCTCAGAAATTGTCAAAACGTGTTTTTCAGCAGAAATAAACACGTTTTGGCAACTTTGGTCATCACCATGTAACTTATAGGGCAGAAACAGCACACTTTTCAAAACGTGTTTTTCAGCCCGAAATAAACGCGTTTTGTCAGCCCTTGGAATCACAGTGTAACTGCCTAGCTCAGAAGAGCCCACTGAGGCAGCCCTTAACCCCAGTGTGCAGAAATTGTCAAAACGTGTTTTTCAGCAGAAATAAACACGTTTTGGCAACTTTGGTCATCACCATGTAACTTATAGGGCAGAAAC
The DNA here is from genome assembly GCF_055471065.1 of Atractosteus spatula. Lineage (NCBI taxonomy): Eukaryota > Metazoa > Chordata > Actinopteri > Semionotiformes > Lepisosteidae > Atractosteus > Atractosteus spatula. The sequence continues at coordinate 48,666 of NW_028296647.1, read as the reverse complement.
AGCACACTTTTCAAAACGTGTTTTTCAGCCCGAAATAAACGCGTTTTGTCAGCCCTTGGAATCACAGTGTAACTGCCTAGCTCAGAAGAGCCCACTAAGGCAGCCCTTAACCCCAGTGCTCAGAAATTGTCAAAACGTGTTTTCCAGCAGAAATAAACACGTTTTGGCAACTTTGGTCACCACCATGTAACTTATAGGGCAGAAACAGCACAGTTTTCAAAACGTGTTTTTCAGCCGGAAATAAACGCGTTTTGTCAGCCCTTGGAATCACAGTGTAACTGCCTAGCTCAGAAGAGCCCACTGAGGCAGCCCTTAACCCCATTGGGCAGAAATTGTCAAAACGTGTTTTTCAGCAGAAATAAACACGTTTTGGCAACTTTGGTCATCACCATGTAACTTATAGGGCAGAAACAGCACACTTTTCAAAACGTGTTTTTCAGCCCGAAATAAACGCGTTTTGTCAGCCCTTGGAATCACAGAGTAACTGCCTAGCTCAGAAGAGCCCACTGAGGCAGCCCTTAACCCCAGTGCTCAGAAATTGTCAAAACATGTTTTTCAGCAGAAATAAACACGTTTTGGCAACTTTGGTCATCACCATGTAACTTATAGGGCAGAAACAGCACAGTTTTCAAAACGTGTTTTTCAGCCCGAAATAAACGCGTTTTCTCAGCCCTTAGAATCGCAGTGTAACTGCCTGTCTCAGAAGAGCACACTGAGTCAGCCCTTAACCCCAGTGCTCAGAAATTGTCAAAACGTGTTTTTCAGCAGAAATAAACACGTTTTGGCAACTTTGGTCATCACCATGTAACTTATAGGGCAGAAACAGCACACTTTTCAAAACGTGTTTTTCAGCCCGAAATAAACGCGTTTTGTCAGCCCTTGGAATCACAGTGTAACTGCCTAGCTCAGAAGAGCCCACTGAGGCAGCCCTTAACCCCAGTGCTCAGAAATTGTCAAAACGTGTTTTTCAGCAGAAATAAACACGTTTTGGCAACTTTGGTCACCACCATGTAACTTATAGGGCAGAAACAGCAGAGTTTTCAAAACGTGTTTTTCAGCCCGAAATAAACGCGTTTTCTCAGCCCTTAGAATCGCAGTGTAACTGCCTGTCTCAGAAGAGCACACTGAGTCAGCCCTTAACCCCAGTGCTCAGAAATTGTCAAAACGTGTTTTTCAGCAGAAATAAACACGTTTTGGCAACTTTGGTCATCACCATGTAACTTATAGGGCAGAAACAGCACACTTTTCAAAACGTGTTTTTCAGCCCGAAATAAACGCGTTTTGTCAGCCCTTGGAATCACAGTGTAACTGCCTAGCTCAGAAGAGCCCACTGAGGCAGCCCTTAACCCCAGTGTGCAGAAATTGTCATAACGTGTTTTTCAGCAGAAATAAACACGTTTTGGCAACTTTGGTCATCACCATGTAACTTATAGGGCAGAAACAGCACACTTTTCAAAACGTGTTTTTCAGCCCGAAATAAACGCGTTTTGTCAGCCCTTGGAATCACAGTGTAACTGCCTAGCTCAGAAGAGCCCACTAAGGCAGCCCTTAACCCCAGTGCTCAGAAATTGTCAAAACGTGTTTTCCAGCAGAAATAAACACGTTTTGGCAACTTTGGTCACCACCATGTAACTTATAGGGCAGAAACAGCACAGTTTTCAAAACGTGTTTTTCAGCCGGAAATAAACGCGTTTTGTCAGCCCTTGGAATCACAGTGTAACTGCCTAGCTCAGAAGAGCCCACTGAGGCAGCCCTTAACCCCAGTGTGCAGAAATTGTCAAAACGTGTTTTTCAGCAGAAATAAACACGTTTTGGCAACTTTGGTCATCACCATGTAACTTATAGGGCAGAAACAGCACACTTTTCAAAACGTGTTTTTCAGCCCGAAATAAACGCGTTTTGTCAGCCCTTGGAATCACAGAGTAACTGCCTAGCTCAGAAGAGCCCACTGAGGCAGCCCTTAACCCCAGTGCTCAGAAATTGTCAAAACGTGTTTTTCAGCAGAAATAAACACGTTTTGGCAACTTTGGTCATCACCATGTAACTTATAGGGCAGAAACAGCACAGTTTTCAAAACGTGTTTTTCAGCCCGAAATAAACGCGTTTTCTCAGCCCTTAGAATCGCAGTGTAACTGCCTGGCTCAGAAGAGCACACTGAGTCAGCCCTTAACCCCAGTGCTCAGAAATTGTCAAAACGTGTTTTTCAGCAGAAATAAACACGTTTTGGCAACTTTGGTCATCACCATGTAACTTATAGGGCAGAAACAGCACAGTTTTCAAAACGTGTTTTTCAGCCCGAAATAAACGCGTTTTGTCAGCCCTTGGAATCACAGTGTAACTGCCTAGCTCAGAAGAGCCCACTGAGGCAGCCCTTAACCCCAGTGCTCAGAAATTGTCAAAACGTGTTTTCCAGCAGAAATAAACACGTTTTGGCAACTTTGGTCACCACCATGTAACTTATAGGGCAGAAATAGCACAGTTTTCAAAACGTGTTTTTCAGCCCGAAATAAACGCGTTTTCTCAGCCCTTAGAATCGCAGTGTAACTGCCTGTCTCAGAAGAGCACACTGAGTCAGCCCTTAACCCCAGTGCTCAGAAATTGTCAAAACGTGTTTTTCAGCAGAAATAAACACGTTTTGGCAACTTTGGTCATCACCATGTAACTTATAGGGCAGAAACAGCACACTTTTCAAAACGTGTTTTTCAGCCCGAAATAAACGCGTTTTGTCAGCCCTTGGAATCACAGAGTAACTGCCTAGCTCAGAAGAGCCCACTGAGGCAGCCCTTAACCCCAGTGCTCAGAAATTGTCAAAACGTGTTTTTCAGCAGAAATAAACACGTTTTGGCAACTTTGGTCATCACCATGTAACTTATAGGGCAGAAACAGCACAGTTTTCAAAACGTGTTTTTCAGCCCGAAATAAACGCGTTTTCTCAGCCCTTAGAATCGCAGTGTAACTGCCTGGCTCAGAAGAGCACACTGAGTCAGCCCTTAACCCCAGTGCTCAGAAATTGTCAAAACGTGTTTTTCAGCAGATATAAACACGTTTTGGCAACTTTGGTCATCACCATGTAACTTATAGGGCAGAAACAGCACAGTTTTCAAAACGTGTTTTTCAGCCCGAAATAAACGCGTTTTCTCAGCCCTTAGAATCGCAGTGTAACTGCCTGTCTCAGAAGAGCACACTGAGTCAGCCCTTAACCCCAGTGCTCAGAAATTGTCAAAACGTGTTTTTCAGCAGAAATAAACACGTTTTGGCAACTTTGGTCACCACCATGTAACTTATAGGGCAAAAACAGCACAGTTTTCAAAACGTGTTTTTCAGCCCGAAATAAACGCGTTTTCTCAGCCCTTAGAATCGCAGTGTAACTGCCTGGCTCAGAAGAGCACACTGAGTCAGCCCTTAACCCCAGTGCTCAGAAATTGTCAAAACGTGTTTTTCAGCAGAAATAAACACGTTTTGGCAACTTTGGTCATCACCATGTAACTTATAGGGCAGAAACAGCACACTTTTCAAAACGTGTTTTTCAGCCCGAAATAAACGCGTTTTGTCAGCCCTTGGAATCACAGTGTAACTGCCTAGCTCAGAAGAGCCCACTGAGGCAGCCCTTAACCCCAGTGCTCAGAAATTGTCAAAACGTGTTTTTCAGCAGAAATAAACACGTTTTGGCAACTTTGGTCACCACCATGTAACTTATAGGGCAGAAACAGCACAGTTTTCAAAACGTGTTTTTCAGCCCGAAATAAACGCGTTTTCTCAGCCCTTAGAATCGCAGTGTAACTGCCTGGCTCAGAAGAGCACACTGAGTCAGCCCTTAACCCCAGTGCTCAGAAATTGTCAAAACGTGTTTTTCAGCAGAAATAAACACGTTTTGGCAACTTTGGTCATCACCATGTAACTTTTAGGGCAGAAACAGCACACTTTTCAAAACGTGTTTTTCAGCACGAAATAAACGCGTATTGTCAGCCCTTGGAATCACAGTGTAACTGCCTAGCTCAGAAGAGCCCACTGAGGCAGCCCTTAACCCCAGTGTGCAGAAATTGTCAAAACGTGTTTTTCAGCAGAAATAAACACGTTTTGGCAACTTTGGTCACCACCATGTAACTTATAGGGCAGAAACAGCACAGTTTTCAAAACGTGTTTTTCAGCCCGAAATAAACGCGTTTTCACAGCCCTTAGAATCGCAGTGTAACTGCCTGTCTCAGAAGAGCACACTGAGTCAGCCCTTAACCCCAGTGCTCAGAAATTGTCAAAACGTGTTTTTCAGCAGAAATAAACACGTTTTGGCAACTTTGGTCATCACCATGTAACTTATAGGGCAGAAACAGCACACTTTTCAAAACGTGTTTTTCAGCCCGAAATAAACGCGTTTTGTCAGCCCTTGGAATCACAGTGTAACTGCCTAGCTCAGAAGAGCCCACTGAGGCAGCCCTTAACCCCAGTGTGCAGAAATTGTCAAAACGTGTTTTTCAGCAGAAATAAACACGTTTTGGCAACTTTGGTCATCACCATGTAACTTATAGGGCAGAAACAGCACACTTTTCAAAACGTGTTTTTCAGCCCGAAATAAACGCGTTTTGTCAGCCCTTGGAATCACAGTGTAACTGCCTAGCTCAGAAGAGCCCACTGAGGCAGCCCTTAACCCCAGTGTGCAGAAATTGTCAAAACGTGTTTTTCAGCAGAAATAAACACGTTTTGGCAACTTTGGTCATCACCATGTAACTTATAGGGCAGAAACAGCACACTTTTCAAAACGTGTTTTTCAGCCCGAAATAAACGCGTTTTGTCAGCCCTTGGAATCACAGAGTAACTGCCTAGCTCAGAAGAGCACACTGAGGCAGCCCTTAACCCCAGTGCTCAGAAATTGTCAAAACGTGTTTTTCAGCAGAAATAAACACGTTTTGGCAACTTTGGTCATCACCATGTAACTTTTAGGGCAGAAACAGCACACTTTTCAAAACGTGTTTTTCAGCACGAAATAAACGCGTTTTGTCAGCCCTTGGAATCACAGTGTAACTGCCTAGCTCAGAAGAGCCCACTGAGGCAGCCCTTAACCCCAGTGTGCAGAAATTGTCAAAACGTGTTTTTCAGCAGAAATAAACACGTTTTGGCAACTTTGGTCATCACCATGTAACTTATAGGGCAGAAACAGCACACTTTTCAAAACGTGTTTTTCAGCCCGAAATAAACGCGTTTTGTCAGCCCTTGGAATCACAGTGTAACTGCCTAGCTCAGAAGAGCCCACTGAGGCAGCCCTTAACCCCAGTGCTCAGAAATTGTCAAAACGTGTTTTTCAGCAGAAATAAACACGTTTTGGCAACTTTGGTCACCACCATGTAACTTATAGGGCAGAAACAGCACAGTTTTCAAAACGTGTTTTTCAGCCCGAAATAAACGCGTTTTCTCAGCCCTTAGAATCGCAGTGTAACTGCCTGGCTCAGAAGAGCACACTGAGTCAGCCCTTAACCCCAGTCTCAGAAATTGTCAAAACGTGTTTTTCAGCAGAAATAAACACGTTTTGGCAACTTTGGTCATCACCATGTAACTTTTAGGGCAGAAACAGCACACTTTTCAAAACGTGTTTTTCAGCCCGAAATAAACGCGTTTTGTCAGCCCTTGGAATCACAGTGTAACTGCCTAGCTCAGAAGAGCCCACTGAGGCAGCCCTTAACCCCAGTGTGCAGAAATTGTCAAAACGTGTTTTTCAGCAGAAATAAACACGTTTTGGCAACTTTGGTCACCACCATGTAACTTATAGGGCAGAAACAGCACAGTTTTCAAAACGTGTTTTTCAGCCCGAAATAAACGCGTTTTCTCAGCCCTTAGAATCGCAGTGTAACTGCCTGGCTCAGAAGAGCACACTGAGTCAGCCCTTAACCCCAGTGCTCAGAAATTGTCAAAACGTGTTTTTCAGCAGAAATAAACACGTTTTGGCAACTTTGGTCATCACCATGTAACTTATAGGGCAGAAACAGCACACTTTTCAAAACGTGTTTTTCAGCCCGAAATAAACGCGTTTTGTCAGCCCTTGGAATCACAGTGTAACTGCCTAGCTCAGAAGAGCCCACTGAGGCATCCCTTAACCCCAGTGCTCAGAAATTGTCAAAACGTGTTTTTCAGCAGAAATAAACACGTTTTGGCAACTTTGGTCACCACCATGTAACTTATAGGGCAGAAACAGCACAGTTTTCAAAACGTGTTTTTCAGCCCGAAATAAACGCGTTTTCTCAGCCCTTAGAATCGCAGTGTAACTGCCTGGCTCAGAAGAGCACACTGAGTCAGCCCTTAACCCCAGTGCTCAGAAATTGTCAAAACGTGTTTTTCAGCAGAAATAAACACGTTTTGGCAACTTTGGTCATCACCATGTAACTTATAGGGCAGAAACAGCACACTTTTCAAAACGTGTTTTTCAGCCCGAAATAAACGCGTTTTGTCAGCCCTTGGAATCACAGTGTAACTGCCTAGCTCAGAAGAGCCCACTGAGGCAGCCCTTAACCCCAGTGTGCAGAAATTGTCAAAACGTGTTTTTCAGCAGAAATAAACACGTTTTGGCAACTTTGGTCATCACCATGTAACTTATAGGGCAGAAACAGCACACTTTTCAAAACGTGTTTTTCAGCCCGAAATAAACGCGTTTTGTCAGCCCTTGGAATCACAGTGTAACTGCCTAGCTCAGAAGAGCCCACTGAGGCAGCCCTTAACCCCAGTGCTCAGAAATTGTCAAACCGTGTTTTTCAGCAGAAATAAACACGTTTTGGCAACTTTGGTCACCACCATGTAACTTATAGGGCAGAAACAGCACAGTTTTCAAAACGTGTTTTTCAGCCCGAAATAAACGCGTTTTCTCAGCCCTTAGAATCGCAGTGTAACTGCCTGGCTCAGAAGAGCACACTGAGTCAGCCCTTAACCCCAGTGCTCAGAAATTGTCAAAACGTGTTTTTCAGCAGAAATAAACACGTTTTGGCAACTTTGGTCATCACCATGTAACTTTTAGGGCAGAAACAGCACACTTTTCAAAACGTGTTTTTCAGCACGAAATAAACGCGTTTTGTCAGCCCTTGGAATCACAGTGTAACTGCCTAGCTCAGAAGAGCCCACTGAGGCAGCCCTTAACCCCAGTGTGCAGAAATTGTCAAAACGTGTTTTTCAGCAGAAATAAACACGTTTTGGCAACTTTGGTCACCACCATGTAACTTATAGGGCATAAACAGCACAGTTTTCAAAACTTGTTTTTCAGCCCGAAATAAACGCGTTTTCTCAGCCCTTAGAATCGCAGTGTAACTGCCTGGCTCAGAAGAGCACACTGAGTCAGCCCTTAACCCCAGTGCTCAGAAATTGTCAAAACGTGTTTTTCAGCAGAAATAAACACGTTTTGGCAACTTTGGTCATCACCATGTAACTTATAGGGCAGAAACAGCACACTTTTCAAAACGTGTTTTTCAGCCCGAAATAAACGCGTTTTGTCAGCCCTTGGAATCACAGTGTAACTGCCTAGCTCAGAAGAGCCCACTGAGGCAGCCCTTAACCCCAGTGTGCAGAAATTGTCAAAACGTGTTTTTCAGCAGAAATAAACACGTTTTGGCAACTTTGGTCACCACCATGTAACTTATAGGGCAGAAACAGCACAGTTTTCAAAACGTGTTTTTCAGCCCGAAATAAACGCGTTTTCTCAGCCCTTAGAATCGCAGTGTAACTGCCTGGCTCAGAAGAGCACACTGAGTCAGCCCTTAACCCCAGTGCTCAGAAATTGTCAAAACGTGTTTTTCAGCAGAAATAAACACGTTTTGGCAACTTTGGTCATCACCATGTAACTTTTAGGGCAGAAACAGCACACTTTTCAAAACGTGTTTTTCAGCACGAAATAAACGCGTTTTGTCAGCCCTTGGAATCACAGTGTAACTGCCTAGCTCAGAAGAGCCCACTGAGGCAGCCCTTAACCCCAGTGTGCAGAAATTGTCAAAACGTGTTTTTCAGCAGAAATAAACACGTTTTGGCAACTTTGGTCATCACCATGTAACTTATAGGGCAGAAACAGCACACTTTTCAAAACGTGTTTTTCAGCCCGAAATAAACGCGTTTTGTCAGCCCTTGGAATCACAGTGTAACTGCCTAGCTCAGAAGAGCCCACTGAGGCAGCCCTTAACCCCAGTGCTCAGAAATTGTCAAACCGTGTTTTTCAGCAGAAATAAACACGTTTTGGCAACTTTGGTCACCACCATGTAACTTATAGGGCAGAAACAGCACAGTTTTCAAAACGTGTTTTTCAGCCCGAAATAAACGCGTTTTCTCAGCCCTTAGAATCGCAGTGTAACTGCCTGGCTCAGAAGAGCACACTGAGTCAGCCCTTAACCCCAGTCTCAGAAATTGTCAAAACGTGTTTTTCAGCAGAAATAAACACGTTTTGGCAACTTTGGTCATCACCATGTAACTTTTAGGGCAGAAACAGCACACTTTTCAAAACGTGTTTTTCAGCCCGAAATAAACGCGTTTTGTCAGCCCTTGGAATCACAGTGTAACTGCCTAGCTCAGAAGAGCCCACTGAGGCAGCCCTTAACCCCAGTGTGCAGAAATTGTCAAAACGTGTTTTTCAGCAGAAATAAACACGTTTTGGCAACTTTGGTCACCACCATGTAACTTATAGGGCAGAAACAGCACAGTTTTCAAAACGTGTTTTTCAGCCCGAAATAAACGCGTTTTCTCAGCCCTTAGAATCGCAGTGTAACTGCCTGGCTCAGAAGAGCACACTGAGTCAGCCCTTAACCCCAGTGCTCAGAAATTGTCAAAACGTGTTTTTCAGCAGAAATAAACACGTTTTGGCAACTTTGGTCATCACCATGTAACTTATAGGGCAGAAACAGCACACTTTTCAAAACGTGTTTTTCAGCCCGAAATAAACGCGTTTTGTCAGCCCTTGGAATCACAGTGTAACTGCCTAGCTCAGAAGAGCCCACTGAGGCAGCCCTTAACCCCAGTGCTCAGAAATTGTCAAAACGTGTTTTTCAGCAGAAATAAACACGTTTTGGCAACTTTGGTCACCACCATGTAACTTATAGGGCAGAAACAGCACAGTTTTCAAAACGTGTTTTTCAGCCCGAAATAAACGCGTTTTCTCAGCCCTTAGAATCGCAGTGTAACTGCCTGGCTCAGAAGAGCACACTGAGTCAGCCCTTAACCCCAGTGCTCAGAAATTGTCAAAACGTGTTTTTCAGCAGAAATAAACACGTTTTGGCAACTTTGGTCATCACCATGTAACTTATAGGGCAGAAACAGCACACTTTTCAAAACGTGTTTTTCAGCCCGAAATAAACGCGTTTTGTCAGCCCTTGGAATCACAGTGTAACTGCCTAGCTCAGAAGAGCCCACTGAGGCAGCCCTTAACCCCAGTGTGCAGAAATTGTCAAAACGTGTTTTTCAGCAGAAATAAACACGTTTTGGCAACTTTGGTCATCACCATGTAACTTATAGGGCAGAAACAGCACACTTTTCAAAACGTGTTTTTCAGCCCGAAATAAACGCGTTTTGTCAGCCCTTGGAATCACAGTGTAACTGCCTAGCTCAGAAGAGCCCACTGAGGCAGCCCTTAACCCCAGTGCTCAGAAATTGTCAAACCATGTTTTTCAGCAGAAATAAACACGTTTTGGCAACTTTGGTCACCACCATGTAACTTATAGGGCAGAAACAGCACAGTTTTCAAAACGTGTTTTTCAGCCCGAAATAAACGCGTTTTCTCAGCCCTTAGAATCGCAGTGTAACTGCCTGGCTCAGAAGAGCACACTGAGTCAGCCCTTAACCCCAGTGCTCAGAAATTGTCAAAACGTGTTTTTCAGCAGAAATAAACACGTTTTGGCAACTTTGGTCATCACCATGTAACTTATAGGGCAGAAACAGCACACTTTTCAAAATGTGTTTTTCAGCCCGAAATAAACGCGTTTTGTCAGCCCTTGGAATCACAGTGTAACTGCCTAGCTCAGAAGAGCCCACTGAGGCAGCCCTTAACCCCAGTGTGCAGAAATTGTCAAAACGTGTTTTTCAGCAGAAATAAACACGTTTTGGCAACTTTGGTCATCACCATGTAACTTATAGGGCAGAAACAGCACACTTTTCAAAACGTGTTTTTCAGCCCGAAATAAACGCGTTTTGTCAGCCCTTGGAATCACAGAGTAACTGCCTAGCTCAGAAGAGCACACTGAGGCAGCCCTTAACCCCAGTCCTCAGAAATTGTCAAAACGTGTTTTTCAGCAGAAATAAACACGTTTTGGCAACTTTGGTCACCACCATGTAACTTATAGGGCAGAAACAGCACAGTTTTCAAAACGTGTTTTTCAGCCCGAAATAAACGCGTTTTCTCAGCCCTTAGAATCTCAGTGTAACTGCCTGGCTCAGAAGAGCACACTGAGTCAGCCCTTAACCCCAGTGCTCAGAAATTGTCAAAACGTGTTTTTCAGGAGAAATAAACACGTTTTGGCAACTTTGGTCATCACCATGTAACTTATAGGGCAGAAACAGCACACTTTTCAAAACGTGTTTTTCAGCCCGAAATAAACGCGTTTTGTCAGCCCTTGGAATCACAGTGTAACTGCCTAGCTCAGAAGAGCCCACTGAGGCAGCCCTTAACCCCAGTGCTCAGAAATTGTCAAAACGTGTTTTTCAGCAGAAATAAACACGTTTTGGCAACTTTGGTCACCACCATGTAACTTATAGGGCAGAAACAGCACAGTTTTCAAAACGTGTTTTTCAGCCCGAAATAAACGCGTTTTCTCAGCCCTTAGAATCGCAGTGTAACTGCCTGGCTCAGAAGAGCACACTGAGTCAGCCCTTAACCCCAGTGCTCAGAAATTGTCAAAACGTGTTTTTCAGCAGAAATAAACACGTTTTGGCAACTTTGGTCATCACCATGTAACTTATAGGGCAGAAACAGCACACTTTTCAAAACGTGTTTTTCAGCCCGAAATAAACGCGTTTTGTCAGCCCTTGGAATCACAGTGTAACTGCCTAGCTCAAAAGAGCCCACTGAGGCAGCCCTTAACCCCAGTGTGCAGAAATTGTCAAAACGTGTTTTTCAGCAGAAATAAACACGTTTTGGCAACTTTGGTCACCACCATGTAACTTATAGGGCAGAAACAGCACAGTTTTCAAAACGTGTTTTTCAGCCGCAAATAAACGCGTTTTGTCAGCCCTTGGAATCACAGTGTAACTGCCTAGCTCAGAAGAGCCCACTGAGGCAGCCCTTAACCCCAGTGTGCAGAAATTGTCAAAACGTGTTTTTCAGCAGAAATAAACACGTTTTGGCAACTTTGGTCATCACCATGTAACTTATAGGGCAGAAACAGCACAGTTTTCAAAACGTGTTTTTCAGCCCGAAATAAACGCGTTTTGTCAGCCCTTGGAATCACAGTGTAACTGCCTAGCTCAGAAGAGCCCACTGAGGCAGCCCTTAACCCCAGTGTGCAGAAATTGTCAAAACGTGTTTTTCAGCAGAAATAAACACGTTTTGGCAACTTTGGTCATCACCATGTAACTTATAGGGCAGAAACAGCACACTTTTCAAAACGTGTTTTTCAGCCCGAAATAAACGCGTTTTGTCAGCCCTTGGAATCACAGTGTAACTGCCTAGCTCAGAAGAGCCCACTGAGGCAGCCCTTAACCCCAGTGCTCAGAAATTGTCAAAACGTGTTTTCCAGCAGAAATAAACACGTTTTGGCAACTTTGGTCACCACCATGTAACTTATAGGGCAGAAACAGCACACTTTTCAAAACGTGTTTTTCAGCCCGAAATAAACGCGTTTTGTCAGCCCTTGGAATCACAGTGTAACTGCCTAGCTCAGAAGAGCCCACTGAGGCAGCCCTTAACCCCAGTGTGCAGAAATTGTCAAAACGTGTTTTTCAGCAGAAATAAACACGTTTTGGCAACTTTGGTCATCACCATGTAACTTATAGGGCAGAAACAGCACACTTTTCAAAACGTGTTTTTCAGCCCGAAATAAACGCGTTTTGTCAGCCCTTGGAATCACAGAGTAACTGCCTAGCTCAGAAGAGCACACTGAGGCAGCCCTTAACCCCAGTGCTCAGAAATTGTCAAAACGTGTTTTTCAGCAGAAATAAACACGTTTTGGCAACTTTGGTCACCACCATGTAACTTATAGGGCAGAAACAGCACAGTTTTCAAAACGTGTTTTTCAGCCCGAAATAAACGCGTTTTCTCAGCCCTTAGAATCGCAGTGTAACTGCCTGGCTCAGAAGAGCACACTGAGTCAGCCCTTAACCCCAGTGCTCAGAAATTGTCAAAACGTGTTTTTCAGCAGAAATAAACACGTTTTGGCAACTTTGGTCATCACCATGTAACTTATAGGGCAGAAACAGCACACTTTTCAAAACGTGTTTTTCAGCCCGAAATAAACGCGTTTTGTCAGCCCTTGGAATCACAGTGTAACTGCCTAGCTCAAAAGAGCCCACTGAGGCAGCCCTTAACCCCAGTGTGCAGAAATTGTCAAAACGTGTTTTTCAGCAGAAATAAACACGTTTTGGCAACTTTGGTCACCACCATGTAACTTATAGGGCAGAAACAGCACAGTTTTCAAAACGTGTTTTTCAGCCGCAAATAAACGCGTTTTGTCAGCCCTTGGAATCACAGTGTAACTGCCTAGCTCAGAAGAGCCCACTGAGGCAGCCCTTAACCCCAGTGTGCAGAAATTGTCAAAACGTGTTTTTCAGCAGAAATAAACACGTTTTGGCAACTTTGGTCATCACCATGTAACTTATAGGGCAGAAACAGCACAGTTTTCAAAACGTGTTTTTCAGCCCGAAATAAACGCGTTTTGTCAGCCCTTGGAATCACAGTGTAACTGCCTAGCTCAGAAGAGCCCACTGAGGCAGCCCTTAACCCCAGTGTGCAGAAATTGTCAAAACGTGTTTTTCAGCAGAAATAAACACGTTTTGGCAACTTTGGTCATCACCATGTAACTTATAGGGCAGAAACAGCACACTTTTCAAAACGTGTTTTTCAGCCCGAAATAAACGCGTTTTGTCAGCCCTTGGAATCACAGTGTAACTGCCTAGCTCAGAAGAGCCCACTGAGGCAGCCCTTAACCCCAGTGCTCAGAAATTGTCAAAACGTGTTTTCCAGCAGAAATAAACACGTTTTGGCAACTTTGGTCACCACCATGTAACTTATAGGGCAGAAACAGCACACTTTTCAAAACGTGTTTTTCAGCCCGAAATAAACGCGTTTTGTCAGCCCTTGGAATCACAGTGTAACTGCCTAGCTCAGAAGAGCCCACTGAGGCAGCCCTTAACCCCAGTGTGCAGAAATTGTCAAAACGTGTTTTTCAGCAGAAATAAACACGTTTTGGCAACTTTGGTCATCACCATGTAACTTATAGGGCAGAAACAGCACACTTTTCAAAACGTGTTTTTCAGCCCGAAATAAACGCGTTTTGTCAGCCCTTGGAATCACAGAGTAACTGCCTAGCTCAGAAGAGCACACTGAGGCAGCCCTTAACCCCAGTGCTCAGAAATTGTCAAAACGTGTTTTTCAGCAGAAATAAACACGTTTTGGCAACTTTGGTCATCACCATGTAACTTATAGGGCAGAAACAGCACACTTTTCAAAACGTGTTTTTCAGCCCGAAATAAACGCGTTTTGTCAGCCCTTGGAATCACAGTGTAATTGCCTAGCTCAGAAGAGCCCACTGAGGCAGCCCTTAACCCCAGTGTGCAGAAATTGTCAAAACGTGTTTTTCAGCAGAAATAAACACGTTTTGGCAACTTTGGTCATCACCATGTAACTTATAGGGCAGAAACAGCACACTTTTCAAAACGTGTTTTTCAGCCCGAAATAAACGCGTTTTGTCAGCCCTTGGAATCACAGTGTAACTGCCTAGCTCAGAAGAGCCCACTGAGGCAGCCCTTAACCCCAGTGCTCAGAAATTGTCAAACCGTGTTTTTCAGCAGAAATAAACACGTTTTGGCAACTTTGGTCACCACCATGTAACTTATAGGGCAGAAACAGCACAGTTTTCAAAACGTGTTTTTCAGCCCGAAATAAACGCGTTTTCTCAGCCCTTAGAATCGCAGTGTAACTGCCTGGCTCAGAAGAGCACACTGAGTCAGCCCTTAACCCCAGTGCTCAGAAATTGTCAAAACGTGTTTTTCAGCAGAAATAAACACGTTTTGGCAACTTTGGTCATCACCATGTAACTTTTAGGGCAGAAACAGCACAGTTTTCAAAACGTGTTTTTCAGCCGGAAATAAACGCGTTTTGTCAGCCCTTGGAATCACAGTGTAACTGCCTAGCTCAGAAGAGCCCACTGAGGCAGCCCTTAACCCCAGTGTGCAGAAAATGTCAAAACGTGTTTTTCAGCAGAAATAAACACGTTTTGGCAACTTTGGTCATCACCATGTAAATTATAGGGCAGAAACAGCACAGTTTTCAAAACGTGTTTTTCAGCCCGAAATAAACGCGTTTTGTCAGCCCTTGGAATCACAGTGTAACTGCCTAGCTCAGAAGAGCCCACTGAGGCAGCCCTTAACCCCAGTGTGCAGAAATTGTCAAAACGTGTTTTTCAGCAGAAATAAACACGTTTTGGCAACTTTGGTCATCACCATGTAACTTATAGGGCAGAAACAGCACACTTTTCAAAACGTGTTTTTCAGCCCGAAATAAACGCGTTTTGTCAGCCCTTGGAATCACAGTGTAACTGCCTAGCTCAGAAGAGCCCACTGAGGCAGCCCTTAACCCCAGTGCTCAGAAATTGTCAAAACGTGTTTTCCAGCAGAAATAAACACGTTTTGGCAACTTTGGTCACCACCATGTAACTTATAGGGCAGAAACAGCACAGTTTTCAAAACGTGTTTTTCAGCCCGAAATAAACGCGTTTTCTCAGCCCTTAGAATCGCAGTGTAACTGCCTGTCTCAGAAGACCACACTGAGTCAGCCCTTAACCCCAGTGCTCAGAAATTGTCAAAACGTGTTTTTCAGCAGAAATAAACACGTTTTGGCAACTTTGGTCATCACCATGTAACTTATAGGGCAGAAACAGCACAGTTTTCAAAACGTGTTTTTCAGCCCGAAATAAACGCGTTTTGTCAGCCCTTGGAATCACAGTGTAACTGCCTAGCTCAGAAGAGCCCACTGAGGCAGCCCTTAACCCCAGTGTGCAGAAATTGTCAAAACGTGTTTTTCAGCAGAAATAAACACGTTTTGGCAACTTTGGTCATCACCATGTAACTTATAGGGCAGAAACAGCACACTTTTCAAAACGTGTTTTTCAGCCCGAAATAAACGCGTTTTGTCAGCCCTTGGAATCACAGAGTAACTGCCTAGCTCAGAAGAGCACACTGAGGCAGCCCTTAACCCCAGTGCTCAGAAATTGTCAAAACGTGTTTTTCAGCAGAAATAAACACGTTTTGGCAACTTTGGTCATCACCATGTAACTTATAGGGCAGAAACAGCACACTTTTCAAAACGTGTTTTTCAGCCCGAAATAAACGCGTTTTGTCAGCCCTTGGAATCACAGTGTAACTGCCTAGCTCAGAAGAGCCCACTGAGGCAGCCCTTAACCCCAGTGTGCAGAAATTGTCAAAACGTGTTTTTCAGCAGAAATAAACACGTTTTGGCAACTTTGGTCATCACCATGTAACTTATAGGGCAGAAACAGCACACTTTTCAAAACGTGTTTTTCAGCCCGAAATAAACGCGTTTTGTCAGCCCTTGGAATCACAGTGTAACTGCCTAGCTCAGAAGAGCCCACTGAGGCAGCCCTTAACCCCAGTGCTCAGAAATTGTCAAACCGTGTTTTTCAGCAGAAATAAACACGTTTTGGCAACTTTGGTCACCACCATGTAACTTATAGGGCAGAAACAGCACAGTTTTCAAAACGTGTTTTTCAGCCCGAAATAAACGCGTTTTCTCAGCCCTTAGAATCGCAGTGTAACTGCCTGGCTCAGAAGAGCACACTGAGTCAGCCCTTAACCCCAGTGCTCAGAAATTGTCAAAACGTGTTTTTCAGCAGAAATAAACACGTTTTGGCAACTTTGGTCATCACCATGTAACTTTTAGGGCAGAAACAGCACACTTTTCAAAACGTGTTTTTCAGCACGAAATAAACGCGTTTTGTCAGCCCTTGGAATCACAGTGTAACTGCCTAGCTCAGAAGAGCCCACTGAGGCAGCCCTTAACCCCAGTGTGCAGAAATTGTCAAAACGTGTTTTTCAGCAGAAATAAACACGTTTTGGCAACTTTGGTCACCACCATGTAACTTATAGGGCAGAAACAGCACAGTTTTCAAAACGTGTTTTTCAGCCCGAAATAAACGCGTTTTCTCAGCCCTTAGAATCTCAGTGTAACTGCCTGGCTCAGAAGAGCACACTGAGTCAGCCCTTAACCCCAGTGCTCAGAAATTGTCAAAACGTGTTTTTCAGCAGAAATAAACACGTTTTGGCAACTTTGGTCATCACCATGTAACTTATAGGGCAGAAACAGCACACTTTTCAAAACGTGTTTTTCAGCCCGAAATAAACGCGTTTTGTCAGCCCTTGGAATCACAGTGTAACTGCCTAGCTCAGAAGAGCCCACTGAGGCAGCCCTTAACCCCAGTGCTCAGAAATTGTCAAAACGTGTTTTTCAGCAGAAATAAACACGTTTTGGCAACTTTGGTCACCACCATGTAACTTATAGGGCAGAAACAGCACAGTTTTCAAAACGTGTTTTTCAGCCCGAAATAAACGCGTTTTCTCAGCCCTTAGAATCGCAGTGTAACTGCCTGGCTCAGAAGAGCACACTGAGTCAGCCCTTAACCCCAGTGCTCAGAAATTGTCAAAACGTGTTTTTCAGCAGAAATAAACACGTTTTGGCAACTTTGGTCATCACCATGTAACTTATAGGGCAGAAACAGCACAGTTTTCAAAACGTGTTTTTCAGCCCGAAATAAACGCGTTTTGTCAGCCCTTGGAATCACAGTGTAACTGCCTAGCTCAGAAGAGCCCACTGAGGCAGCCCTTAACCCCAGTGTGCAGAAATTGTCAAAACGTGTTTTTCAGCAGAAATAAACACGTTTTGGCAACTTTGGTCACCACCATGTAACTTATAGGGCAGAAACAGCACAGTTTTCAAAACGTGTTTTTCAGCCCGAAATAAACGCGTTTTCTCAGCCCTTAGAATCGCAGTGTAACTGCCTGTCTCAGAAGAGCACACTGAGTCAGCCCTTAACCCCAGTGCTCAGAAATTGTCAAAACGTGTTTTTCAGCAGAAATAAACACGTTTTGGCAACTTTGGTCATCACCATGTAACTTATAGGGCAGAAACAGCACACTTTTCAAAACGTGTTTTTCAGCCCGAAATAAACGCGTTTTGTCAGCCCTTGGAATCACAGTGTAACTGCCTAGCTCAGAAGAGCCCACTGAGGCAGCCCTTAACCCCAGTGTGCAGAAATTGTCAAAACGTGTTTTTCAGCAGAAATAAACACGTTTTGGCAACTTTGGTCATCACCATGTAACTTATAGGGCAGAAACAGCACACTTTTCAAAACGTGTTTTTCAGCCCGAAATAAACGCGTTTTGTCAGCCCTTGGAATCACAGTGTAACTGCCTAGCTCAGAAGAGCCCACTGAGGCAGCCCTTAACCCCAGTGCTCAGAAATTGTCAAACCGTGTTTTTCAGCAGAAATAAACACGTTTTGGCAACTTTGGTCACCACCATGTAACTTATAGGGCAGAAACAGCACAGTTTTCAAAACGTGTTTTTCAGCCCGAAATAAACGCGTTTTCTCAGCCCTTAGAATCGCAGTGTAACTGCCTGGCTCAGAAGAGCACACTGAGTCAGCCCTTAACCCCAGTGCTCAGAAATTGTCAAAACGTGTTTTTCAGCAGAAATAAACACGTTTTGGCAACTTTGCTCATCACCATGTAACTTTTAGGGCAGAAACAGCACACTTTTCAAAACGTGTTTTTCAGCACGAAATAAACGCGTTTTGTCAGCCCTTGGAATCACAGTGTAACTGCCTAGCTCAGAAGAGCCCACTGAGGCAGCCCTTAACCCCAGTGTGCAGAAATTGTCAAAATGTGTTTTTCAGCAGAAATAAACACGTTTTGGCAACTTTGGTCACCACCATGTAACTTATAGGGCAGAAACAGCACAGTTTTCAAAACGTGTTTTTCAGCCCGAAATAAACGCGTTTTCACAGCCCTTAGAATCGCAGTGTAACTGCCTGTCTCAGAAGAGCACACTGAGTCAGCCCTTAACCCCAGTGCTCAGAAATTGTCAAAACGTGTTTCTCAGCAGAAATAAACACGTTTTGGCAACTTTGGTCATCACCATGTAACTTATAGGGCAGAAACAGCACACTTTTCAAAACGTGTTTTTCAGCCCGAAATAAACGCGTTTTGTCAGCCCTTGGAATCACAGTGTAACTGCCTAGCTCAGAAGAGCCCACTGAGGCAGCCCTTAACCCCAGTGTGCAGAAATTGTCAAAACGTGTTTTTCAGCAGAAATAAACACGTTTTGGCAACTTTGGTCATCACCATGTAACTTATAGGGCAGAAACAGCACACTTTTCAAAACGTGTTTTTCAGCCCGAAATAAACGCGTTTTGTCAGCCCTTGGAATAACAGTGTAACTGCCTAGCTCAGAAGAGCCCACTGAGGCAGCCCTTAACCCCAGTGCTCAGAAATTGTCAAAACGTGTTTTCCAGCAGAAATAAACACGTTTTGGCAACTTTGGTCACCACCATGTAACTTATAGGGCAGAAACAGCACAGTTTTCAAAACGTGTTTTTCAGCCGGAAATAAACGCGTTTTGTCAGCCCTTGGAATCACAGTGTAACTGCCTAGCTCAGAAGAGCCCACTGAGGCAGCCCTTAACCCCAGTGCTCAGAAATTGTCAAAACGTGTTTTCCAGCAGAAATAAACACGTTTTGGCAACTTTGGTCACCACCATGTAACTTATAGGGCAGAAACAGCACAGTTTTCAAAACGTGTTTTTCAGCCCGAAATAAACGCGTTTTCTCAGCCCTTAGAATCGCAGTGTAACTGCCTGGCTCAGAAGACCACACTGAGTCAGCCCTTAACCCCAGTGCTCAGAAATTGTCAAAACGTGTTTTTCAGCAGAAATAAACACGTTTTGGCAACTTTGGTCATCACCATGTAACTTATAGGGCAGAAACAGCACACTTTTCAAAACGTGTTTTTCAGCCCGAAATAAACGCGTTTTGTCAGCCCTTGGAATAACAGTGTAACTGCCTAGCTCAGAAGAGCCCACTGAGGCAGCCCTTAACCCCAGTGCTCAGAAATTGTCAAAACGTGTTTTCCAGCAGAAATAAACACGTTTTGGCAACTTTGGTCACCACCATGTAACTTATAGGGCAGAAACAGCACAGTTTTCAAAACGTGTTTTTCAGCCGGAAATAAACGCGTTTTGTCAGCCCTTGGAATCACAGTGTAACTGCCTAGCTCAGAAGAGCCCACTGAGGCAGCCCTTAACCCCAGTGCTCAGAAATTGTCAAAACGTGTTTTCCAGCAGAAATAAACACGTTTTGGCAACTTTGGTCACCACCATGTAACTTATAGGGCAGAAACAGCACAGTTTTCAAAACGTGTTTTTCAGCCCGAAATAAACGCGTTTTCTCAGCCCTTAGAATCGCAGTGTAACTGCCTGGCTCAGAAGACCACACTGAGTCAGCCCTTAACCCCAGTGCTCAGAAATTGTCAAAACGTGTTTTTCAGCAGAAATAAACACGTTTTGGCAACTTTGGTCATCACCATGTAACTTATAGGGCAGAAACAGCACACTTTTCAAAACGTGTTTTTCAGCCCGAAATAAACGCGTTTTGTCAGCCCTTGGAATCACAGTGTAACTGCCTAGCTCAGAAGAGCCCACTGAGGCAGCCCTTAACCCCAGTGTGCAGAAATTGTCAAAACGTATTTTTCAGCAGAAATAAACACGTTTTGGCAACTTTGGTCATCACCATGTAACTTAGAGGGCAGAAACAGCACACTTTTCAAAACGTGTTTTTCAGCCCGAAATAAACGCGTTTTGTCAGCCCTTGGAATCACAGAGTAACTGCCTAGCTCAGAAGAGCACACTGAGGCAGCCCTTAACCCCAGTGCTCAGAAATTGTCAAAACGTGTTTTTCAGCAGAAATAAACACGTTTTGGCAACTTTGGTCACCACCATGTAACTTATAGGGCATAAACAGCACAGTTTTCAAAACGTGTTTTTCAGCCCGAAATAACCGCGTTTTCTCAGCCCTTAGAATCGCAGTGTAACTGCCTGGCTCAGAAGAGCACACTGAGTCAGCCCTTAACCCCAGTGCTCAGAAATTGTCAAAACGTGTTTTTCAGCAGAAATAAACACGTTTTGGCAACTTTGGTCATCACCATGTAACTTTTAGGGCAGAAACAGCACACTTTTCAAAACGTGTTTTTCAGCACGAAATAAACGCGTTTTGTCAGCCCTTGGAATCACAGTGTAACTGCCTAGCTCAGAAGAGCCCACTGAGGCAGCCCTTAACCCCAGTGTGCAGAAATTGTCAAAACGTGTTTTTCAGCAGAAATAAACACGTTTTGGCAACTTTGGTCATCACCATGTAACTTATAGGGCAGAAACAGCACACTTTTCAAAACGTGTTTTTCAGCCCGAAATAAACGCGTTTTGTCAGCCCTTGGAATCACAGAGTAACTGCCTAGCTCAGAAGAGCCCACTGAGGCAGCCCTTAACCCCAGTGCTCAGAAATTGTCAAAACGTGTTTTTCAGCAGAAATAAACACGTTTTGGCAACTTTGGTCACCACCATGTAACTTATAGGGCATAAACAGCACAGTTTTCAAAACGTGTTTTTCAGCCCGAAATAAACGCGTTTTCTCAGCCCTTAGAATCGCAGTGTAACTGCCTGGCTCAGAAGAGCACACTGAGTCAGCCCTTAACCCCAGTGCTCAGAAATTGTCAAAACGTGTTTTTCAGCAGAAATAAACACGTTTTGGCAACTTTGGTCATCACAATGTAACTTATAGGGCAGAAACAGCACACTTTTCAAAACGTGTTTTTCAGCCCGAAATAAACGCGTTTTGTCAGCCCTTGGAATCACAGTGTAACTGCCTAGCTCAGAAGAGCCCACTGAGGCAGCCCTTAACCCCAGTGCTCAGAAATTGTCAAAACGTGTTTTTCAGCAGAAATAAACACGTTTTGGCAACTTTGGTCACCACCATGTAACTTATAGGGCAGAAACAGCACAGTTTTCAAAACGTGTTTTTCAGCCCGAAATAAACGCGTTTTCTCAGCCCTTAGAATCGCAGTGTAACTGCCTGGCTCAGAAGAGCACACTGAGTCAGCCCTTAACCCCAGTGCTCAGAAATTGTCAAAACGTGTTTTTCAGCAGAAATAAACACGTTTTGGCAACTTTGGTCACCACCATGTAACTTATAGGGCAGAAACAGCACAGTTTTCAAAACGTGTTTTTCAGCCCGAAATAAACGCGTTTTCTCAGCCCTTAGAATCGCAGTGTAACTGCCTGGCTCAGAAGAGCACACTGAGTCAGCCCTTAACCCCAGTGCTCAGAAATTGTCAAAACGTGTTTTTCAGCAGAAATAAACACGTTTTGGCAACTTTGGTCATCACCATGTAACTTATAGGGCAGAAACAGCACACTTTTCAAAACGTGTTTTTCAGCCCGAAATAAACGCGTTTTGTCAGCCCTTGGAATCACAGTGTAACTGCCTAGCTCAGAAGAGCCCACTGAGGCAGCCCTTAACCCCAGTGTGCAGAAATTGTCAAAACGTGTTTTTCAGCAGAAATAAACACGTTTTGGCAACTTTGGTCACCACCATGTAACTTATAGGGCAGAAACAGCACAGTTTTCAAAACGTGTTTTTCAGCCCGAAATAAACGCGTTTTCTCAGCCCTTAGAATCGCAGTGTAACTGCCTGTCTCAGAAGAGCACACTGAGTCAGCCCTTAACCCCAGTGCTCAGAAATTGTCAAAACGTGTTTTTCAGCAGAAATAAACACGTTTTGGCAACTTTGGTCACCACCATGTAACTTATAGGGCAGAAACAGCACACTTTTCAAAACGTGTTTTTCAGCCCGAAATAAACGCGTTTTGTCAGCCCTTGGAATCACAGTGTAACTGCCTAGCTCAGAAGAGCCCACTGAGGCAGCCCTTAACCCCAGTGTGCAGAAATTGTCAAAACGTGTTTTTCAGCAGAAATAAACACGTTTTGGCAACTTTGGTCACCACCATGTAACTTATAGGGCAGAAACAGCACAGTTTTCAAAACGTGTTTTTCAGCCCGAAATAAACGCGTTTTCTCAGCCCTTAGAATCGCAGTGTAACTGCCTGTCTCAGAAGAGCACACTGAGTCAGCCCTTAACCCCAGTGCTCAGAAATTGTCAAAACGTGTTTTTCAGCAGAAATAAACACGTTTTGGCAACTTTGGTCACCACCATGTAACTTATAGGGCAGAAACAGCACACTTTTCAAAACGTGTTTTTCAGCCCGAAATAAACGCGTTTTGTCAGCCCTTGGAATCACAGTGTAACTGCCTAGCTCAGAAGAGCCCACTGAGGCAGCCCTTAACCCCAGTGTGCAGAAATTGTCAAAACGTGTTTTTCAGCAGAAATAAACACGTTTTGGCAACTTTGGTCATCACCATGTAACTTATAGGGCAGAAACAGCACACTTTTCAAAACGTGTTTTTCAGCCCGAAATAAACGCGTTTTGTCAGCCCTTGGAATCACAGTGTAACTGCCTAGCTCAGAAGAGCCCACTGAGGCAGCCCTTAACCCCAGTGCTCAGAAATTGTCAAACCGTGTTTTTCAGCAGAAATAAACACGTTTTGGCAACTTTGGTCATCACCATGTAACTTATAGGGCAGAAACAGCACACTTTTCAAAACGTGTTTTTCAGCCCGAAATAAACGCGTTTTGTCAGCCCTTGGAATCACAGAGTAACTGCCTAGCTCAGAAGAGCCCACTGAGGCAGCCCTTAACCCCAGTGCTCAGAAATTGTCAAAACGTGTTTTTCAGCAGAAATAAACACGTTTTGGCAACTTTGGTCACCACCATGTAACTTATAGGACATAAACAGCACAGTTTTCAAAACGTGTTTTTCAGCCCGAAATAAACGCGTTTTCTCAGCCCTTAGAATCGCAGTGTAACTGCCTGGCTCAGAAGAGCACACTGAGGCAGCCCTTAACCCCAGTGTGCAGAAATTGTCAAAACGTGTTTTTCAGCAGAAATAAACACGTTTTGGCAACTTTGGTCATCACCATGTAACTTATAGGGCAGAAACAGCACACTTTTCAAAACGTGTTTTTCAGCCCGAAATAAACGCGTTTTGTCAGCCCTTGGAATCACAGTGTAACTGCCTAGCTCAGAAGAGCCCACTGAGGCAGCCCTTAACCCCAGTGTGCAGAAATTGTCAAAACGTGTTTTTCAGCAGAAATAAACACGTTTTGGCAACTTTGGTCACCACCATGTAACTTATAGGGCAGAAACAGCACAGTTTTCAAAACGTGTTTTTCAGCCCGAAATAAACGCGTTTTCACAGCCCTTAGAATCGCAGTGTAACTGCCTGTCTCAGAAGAGCACACTGAGTCAGCCCTTAACCCCAGTGCTCAGAAATTGTCAAAACGTGTTTTTCAGCAGAAATAAACACGTTTTGGCAACTTTGGTCATCACCATGTAACTTATAGGGCAGAAACAGCACACTTTTCAAAACGTGTTTTTCAGCCCGAAATAAACGCGTTTTGTCAGCCCTTGGAATCACAGTGTAACTGCCTAGGTCAGAAGAGCCCACTGAGGCAGCCCTTAACCCCAGTGTGCAGAAATTGTCAAAACGTGTTTTTCAGCAGAAATAAACACGTTTTGGCAACTTTGGTCATCACCATGTAACTTATAGGGCAGAAACAGCACACTTTTCAAAACGTGTTTTTCAGCCCGAAATAAACGCGTTTTGTCAGCCCTTGGAATCACAGAGTAACTGCCTAGCTCAGAAGAGCCCACTGAGGCAGCCCTTAACCCCAGTGCTCAGAAATTGTCAAAACGTGTTTTTCAGCAGAAATAAACACGTTTTGGCAACTTTGGTCACCACCATGTAACTTATAGGACATAAACAGCACAGTTTTCAAAACGTGTTTTTCAGCCCGAAATAAACGCGTTTTCTCAGCCCTTAGAATCGCAGTGTAACTGCCTGGCTCAGAAGAGCACACTGAGTCAGCCCTTAACCCCAGTGCTCAGAAATTGTCAAAACGTGTTTTTCAGCAGAAATAAACACGTTTTGGCAACTTTGGTCATCACCATGTAACTTATAGGGCAGAAACAGCACACTTTTCAAAACGTGTTTTTCAGCCCGAAATAAACGCGTTTTGTCAGCCCTTGGAATCACAGTGTAACTGCCTAGCTCAGAAGAGCCCACTGAGGCAGCCCTTAACCCCAGTGTGCAGAAATTGTCAAAACGTGTTTTTCAGCAGAAATAAACACGTTTTGGCAACTTTGGTCATCACCATGTAACTTATAGGGCAGAAACAGCACACTTTTCAAAACGTGTTTTTCAGCCCGAAATAAACGCGTTTTTCAGCCCTTGGAATCACAGAGTAACTGCCTAGCTCAGAAGAGCACACTGAGGCAGCCCTTAACCCCAGTGCTCAGAAATTGTCAAAACGTGTTTTTCAGCAGAAATAAACACGTTTTGGCAACTTTGGTCACCACCATGTAACTTATAGGGCATAAACAGCACAGTTTTCAAAACGTGTTTTTCAGCCCGAAATAACCGCGTTTTCTCATCCCTTAGAATCGCAGTGTAACTGCCTGGCTCAGAAGAGCACACTGAGTCAGCCCTTAACCCCAGTGCTCAGAAATTGTCAAAACGTGTTTTTCAGCAGAAATAAACACGTTTTGGCAACTTTGGTCATCACCATGTAACTTTTAGGGCAGAAACAGCACACTTTTCAAAACGTGTTTTTCAGCACGAAATAAACGCGTTTTGTCAGCCCTTGGAATCACAGTGTAACTGCCTAGCTCAGAAGAGCCCACTGAGGCAGCCCTTAACCCCAGTGTGCAGAAATTGTCAAAACGTGTTTTTCAGCAGAAATAAACACGTTTTGGCAACTTTGGTCATCACCATGTAACTTATAGGGCAGAAACAGCACACTTTTCAAAACGTGTTTTTCAGCCCGAAATAAACGCGTTTTGTCAGCCCTTGGAATCACAGAGTAACTGCCTAGCTCAGAAGAGCCCACTGAGGCAGCCCTTAACCCCAGTGCTCAGAAATTGTCAAAACGTGTTTTTCAGCAGAAATAAACACGTTTTGGCAACTTTGGTCACCACCATGTAACTTATAGGGCAGAAACAGCACAGTTTTCAAAACGTGTTTTTCAGCCCGAAATAAACGCGTTTTCTCAGCCCTTAGAATCGCAGTGTAAATGCCTGGCTCAGAAGAGCACACTGAGTCAGCCCTTAACCCCAGTGCTCAGAAATTGTCAAAACGTGTTTTTCAGCAGAAATAAACACGTTTTGGCAACTTTGGTCATCACCATGTAACTTATAGGGCAGAAACAGCACACTTTTCAAAACGTGTTTTTCAGCCCGAAATAAACGCGTTTTGTCAGCCCTTGGAATCACAGTGTAACTGCCTAGCTCAGAAGAGCCCACTGAGGCAGCCCTTAACCCCAGTGCTCAGAAATTGTCAAAACGTGTTTTTCAGCAGAAATAAACACGTTTTGGCAACTTTGGTCACCACCATGTAACTTATAAGGCAGAAACAGCACAGTTTTCAAAACGTGTTTTTCAGCCCGAAATAAACGCGTTTTCTCAGCCCTTAGAATCGCAGTGTAACTGCCTGGCTCAGAAGAGCACACTGAGTCAGCCCTTAACCCCAGTGCTCAGAAATTGTCAAAACGTGTTTTTCAGCAGAAATAAACACGTTTTGGCAACTTTGGTCATCACCATGTAACTTATAGGGCAGAAACAGCACACTTTTCAAAACGTGTTTTTCAGCCCGAAATAAACGCGTTTTGTCAGCCCTTGGAATCACAGTGTAACTGCCTAGCTCAGAAGAGCCCACTGAGGCAGCCCTTAACCCCAGTGTGCAGAAATTGTCAAAACGTGTTTTTCAGCAGAAATAAACACGTTTTGGCAACTTTGGTCACCACCATGTAACTTATAGGGCAGAAACAGCACAGTTTTCAAAACGTGTTTTTCAGCCCGAAATAAACGCGTTTTCTCAGCCCTTAGAATCGCAGTGTAACTGCCTGGCTCAGAAGAGCACACTGAGTCAGCCCTTAACCCCAGTTCTCAGAAATTGTCAAAACGTGTTTTTCAGCAGAAATAAACACGTTTTGGCAACTTTGGTCATCACCATGTAACTTATAGGGCAGAAACAGCACACTTTTCAAAACGTGTTTTTCAGCCCGAAATAAACGCGTTTTGTCAGCCCTTGGAATCACAGTGTAACTGCCTAGCTCAGAAGAGCCCACTGAGGCAGCCCTTAACCCCAGTGCTCAGAAATTGTCAAAACGTGTTTTTCAGCAGAAATAAACACGTTTTGGCAACTTTGGTCACCACCATGTAACTTATAGGGCAGAAACAGCACAGTTTTCAAAACGTGTTTTTCAGCCCGAAATAAACGCGTTTTCTCAGCCCTTAGAATCGCAGTGTAACTGCCTGGCTCAGAAGAGCACACTGAGTCAGCCCTTAACCCCAGTGCTCAGAAATTGTCAAAACGTGTTTTTCAGCAGAAATAAACACGTTTTGGCAACTTTGGTCATCACCATGTAACTTTTAGGGCAGAAACAGCACACTTTTCAAAACGTGTTTTTCAGCACGAAATAAACGCGTTTTGTCAGCCCTTGGAATCACAGTGTAACTGCCTAGCTCAGAAGAGCCCACTGAGGCAGCCCTTAACCCCAGTGTGCAGAAATTGTCAAAACGTGTTTTTCAGCAGAAATAAACACGTTTTGGCAACTTTGGTCACCACCATGTAACTTATAGGGCAGAAACAGCACAGTTTTCAAAACGTGTTTTTCAGCCCGAAATAAACGCGTTTTCACAGCCCTTAGAATCGCAGTGTAACTGCCTGTCTCAGAAGAGCACACTGAGTCAGCCCTTAACCCCAGTGCTCAGAAATTGTCAAAACGTGTTTTTCAGCAGAAATAAACACGTTTTGGCAACTTTGGTCATCACCATGTAACTTATAGGGCAGAAACAGCACACTTTTCAAAACGTGTTTTTCAGCCCGAAATAAACGCGTTTTGTCAGCCCTTGGAATCACAGTGTAACTGCCTAGCTCAGAAGAGCCCACTGAGGCAGCCCTTAACCCCAGTGTGCAGAAATTGTCAAAACGTGTTTTTCAGCAGAAATAAACACGTTTTGGCAACTTTGGTCATCACCATGTAACTTATAGGGCAGAAACAGCACACTTTTCAAAACGTGTTTTTCAGCCCGAAATAAACGCGTTTTGTCAGCCCTTGGAATCACAGAGTAACTGCCTAGCTCAGAAGAGCCCACTGAGGCAGCCCTTAACCCCAGTGCTCAGAAATTGTCAAAACGTGTTTTTCAGCAGAAATAAACACGTTTTGGCAACTTTGGTCACCACCATGTAACTTATAGGACATAAACAGCACACTTTTCAAAACGTGTTTTTCAGCCCGAAATAAACGCGTTTTCTCAGCCCTTAGAATCGCAGTGTAACTGCCTGGCTCAGAAGAGCACACTGAGTCAGCCCTTAACCCCAGTGCTCAGAAATTGTCAAAACGTGTTTTTCAGCAGAAATAAACACGTTTTGGCAACTTTGGTCATCACCATGTAACTTATAGGGCAGAAATAGCACACTTTTCAAAACGTGTTTTTCAGCCCGAAATAAACGCGTTTTGTCAGCCCTTGGAATCACAGAGTAACTGCCTAGCTCAGAAGAGCCCACTGAGGCAGCCCTTAACCCCAGTGCTCAGAAATTGTCAAAACGTGTTTTTCAGCAGAAATAAACACGTTTTGGCAACTTTGGTCACCACCATGTAACTTATAGGGCATAAACAGCACAGTTTTCAAAACGTGTTTTTCAGCCCGAAATAAACGCGTTTTCTCAGCCCTTAGAATCGCAGTGTAACTGCCTGGCTCAGAAGAGCACACTGAGTCAGCCCTTAACCCCAGTGCTCAGAAATTGTCAAAACGTGTTTTTCAGCAGAAATAACCACGTTTTGGCAACTTTGGTCATCACCATGTAACTTATAGGGCAGAAACAGCACACTTTTCAAAACGTGTTTTTCAGCCCGAAATAAACGCGTTTTGTCAGCCCTTGGAATCACAGTGTAACTGCCTAGCTCAGAAGAGCCCACTGAGGCAGCCCTTAACCCCAGTGCTCAGAAATTGTCAAAACGTGTTTTTCAGCAGAAATAAACACGTTTTGGCAACTTTGGTCACCACCATGTAACTTATAGGGCAGAAACAGCACAGTTTTCAAAACGTGTTTTTCAGCCCGAAATAAACGCGTTTTCTCAGCCCTTAGAATCGCAGTGTAACTGCCTGGCTCAGAAGAGCACACTGAGTCAGCCCTTAACCCCAGTGCTCAGAAATTGTCAAAACGTGTTTTTCAGCAGAAATAAACACGTTTTGGCAACTTTGGTCATTACCATGTAACTTTTAGGGCAGAAACAGCACACTTTTCAAAACGTGTTTTTCAGCACGAAATAAACGCGTTTTGTCAGCCCTTGGAATCACAGTGTAACTGCCTAGCTCAGAAGAGCCCACTTAGGCAGCTTTTAACCCCAGTGTGCAGAAATTGTCAAAACGTGTTTTTCAGCAGAAATAAACACGTTTTGGCAACTTTGGTCACCACCATGTAACTTATAGGGCAGAAACAGCACAGTTTTCAAAACGTGTTTTTCAGCCCGAAATAAACGCGTTTTCTCAGCCTTTAGAATCGCAGTGTAACTGCCTGGCTCAGAAGAGCACACTGAGTCAGCCCTTAACCCCAGTGCTCAGAAATTGTCAAAACGTGTTTTTCAGCAGAAATAAACACGTTTTGGCAACTTTGGTCATCACCATGTAACTTATAGGGCAGAAACAGCACACTTTTCAAAACGTGTTTTTCAGCCCGAAATAAACGCGTTTTGTCAGCCCTTGGAATCACAGTGTAACTGCCTAGCTCAGAAGAGCCCACTGAGGCAGCCCTTAACCCCAGTGCACAGAAATTGTCAAAACGTGTTTTTCAGCAGAAATAAACACGTTTTGGCAACTTTGGTCACCACCATGTAACTTATAGGGCAGAAACAGCACAGTTTTCAAAACGTGTTTTTCAGCCCGAAATAAACGCGTTTTCTCAGCCCTTAGAATCGCAGTGTAACTGCCTGGCTCAGAAGAGCACACTGAGTCAGCCCTTAACCCCAGTGCTCAGAAATTGTCAAAACGTGTTTTTCAGCAGAAATAAACACGTTTTGGCAACTTTGGTCATCACCATGTAACTTATAGGGCAGAAACAGCACACTTTTCAAAACGTGTTTTTCAGCCCGAAATAAACGCGTTTTGTCAGCCCTTGGAATCACAGTGTAACTGCCTAGCTCAGAAGAGCCCACTGAGGCAGCCCTTAACCCCAGTGTGCAGAAATTGTCAAAACGTGTTTTTCAGCAGAAATAAACACGTTTTGGCAACTTTGGTCACCACCATGTAACTTATAGGGCAGAAACAGCACAGTTTTCAAAACGTGTTTTTCAGCCCGAAATAAACGCGTTTTCTCAGCCCTTAGAATCGCAGTGTAACTGCCTGTCTCAGAAGAGCACACTGAGTCAGCCCTTAACCCCAGTGCTCAGAAATTGTCAAAACGTGTTTTTCAGCAGAAATAAACACGTTTTAGCAACTTTGGTCATCACCATGTAACTTATAGGGCAGAAACAGCACACTTTTCAAAACGTGTTTTTCAGCCCGAAATAAACGCGTTTTGTCAGCCCTTGGAATCACAGTGTAACTGCCTAGCTCAGAAGAGCCCACTGAGGCAGCCCTTAACCCCAGTGTGCAGAAATTGTCAAAACGTGTTTTTCAGCAGAAATAAACACGTTTTGGCAACTTTGGTCATCACCATGTAACTTATAGGGCAGAAACAGCACACTTTTCAAAACGTGTTTTTCAGCCCGAAATAAACGCGTTTTGTCAGCCCTTGGAATCACAGTGTAACTGCCTAGCTCAGAGGAGCCCACTGAGGCAGCCCTTAACCCCAGTGCTCAGAAATTGTCAAAACGTGTTTTTCAGCAGAAATAAACACGTTTTGGCAACTTTGGTCACCACCATGTAACTTATAGGGCAGAAACAGCACAGTTTTCAAAACGTGTTTTTCAGCCCGAAATAAACGCGTTTTCTCAGCCCTTAGAATCGCAGTGTAACTGCCTGGCTCAGAAGAGCACACTGAGTCAGCCCTTAACCCCAGTGCTCAGAAATTGTCAAAACGTGTTTTTCAGCAGAAATAAACACGTTTTGGCAACTTTGGTCATCACCATGTAACTTTTAAGGCAGAAACAGCACACTTTTCAAAACGTGTTTTTCAGCACGAAATAAACGCGTTTTGTCAGCCCTTGGAATCACAGTGTAACTGCCTAGCTCAGAAGAGCCCACTGAGGCAGCCCTTAACCCCAGTGTGCAGAAATTGTCAAAACGTGTTTTTCAGCAGAAATAAACACGTTTTGGCAACTTTGGTCACCACCATGTAACTTATAGGGCAGAAACAGCACAGTTTTCAAAACGTGTTTTTCAGCCCGAAATAAACGCGTTTTCACAGCCCTTAGAATCGCAGTGTAACTGCCTGTCTCAGAAGAGCACACTGAGTCAGCCCTTAACCCCAGTGCTCAGAAATTGTCAAAACGTGTTTTTCAGCAGAAATAAACACGTTTTGGCAACTTTGGTCATCACCATGTAACTTATAGGGCAGAAACAGCACACTTTTCAAAACGTGTTTTTCAGCCCGAAATAAACGCGTTTTGTCAGCCCTTGGAATCACAGTGTAACTGCCTAGCTCAGAAGAGCCCACTGAGGCAGCCCTTAACCCCAGTGCTCAGAAATTGTCAAAACGTGTTTTTCAGCAGAAATAAACACGTTTTGGCAACTTTGGTCACCACCATGTAACTTATAGGGCAGAAACAGCACAGTTTTCAAAACGTGTTTTTCAGCCCGAAATAAACGCGTTTTCTCAGCCCTTAGAATCGCAGTGTAACTGCCTGGCTCAGAAGAGCACACTGAGTCAGCCCTTAACCCCAGTGCTCAGAAATTGTCAAAACGTGTTTTTCAGCAGAAATAAACACGTTTTGGCAACTTTGGTCATCACCATGTAACTTATAGGGCAGAAACAGCACAGTTTTCAAAACGTGTTTTTCAGCCCGAAATAAACGCGTTTTGTCAGCCCTTGGAATCACAGTGTAACTGCCTAGCTCAGAAGAGCCCACTGAGGCAGCCCTTAACCCCAGTGTTCAGAAATTGTCAAAACGTGTTTTTCAGCAGAAATAAACACGTTTTGGCAACTTTGGTCATCACCATGTAACTTATAGGGCAGAAACAGCACACTTTTCAAAACGTGTTTTTCAGCCCGAAATAAACGCGTTTTGTCAGCCCTTGGAATCGCAGTGTAACTGCCTAGCTCAGAAGAGCACACTGAGGCAGCCCTTAACCCCAGTGCTCAGAAATTGTCAAAACGTGTTTTCCAGCAGAAATAAACACGTTTTGGCAACTTTGGTCACCACCATGTAACTTATAGGGCAGAAACAGCACAGTTTTCAAAACGTGTTTTTCAGCCCGAAATAAACGCGTTTTGTCAGCCCTTGGAATCACAGTGTAACTGCCTAGCTCAGAAGAGCCCACTGAGGCAGCCCTTAACCCCAGTGTGCAGAAATTGTCAAAACGTGTTTTTCAGCAGAAATAAACACGTTTTGGCAACTTTGGTCATCACCATGTAACTTATAGGGCAGAAACAGCACACTTTTCAAAACGTGTTTTTCAGCCCGAAATAAACGCGTTTTCTCAGCCCTTAGAATCGCAGTGTAACTGCCTGGCTCAGAAGAGCACACTGAGTCAGCCCTTAACCCCAGTGCTCAGAAATTGTCAAAACGTGTTTTTCAGCAGAAATAAACACGTTTTGGCAACTTTGGTCATCACCATGTAACTTATAGGGCAGAAACAGCACACTTTTCAAAACGTGTTTTTCAGCCCGAAATAAACGCGTTTTGTCAGCCCTTGGAATCACAGTGTAACTGCCTAGCTCAGAAGAGCCCACTGAGGCAGCCCTTAACCCCAGTGTGCAGAAATTGTCAAAACGTGTTTTTCAGCAGAAATAAACACGTTTTGGCAACTTTGGTCACCACCATGTAACTTATAGGGCAGAAACAGCACAGTTTTCAAAACGTGTTTTTCAGCCCGAAATAAACGCGTTTTCTCAGCCCTTAGAATCGCAGTGTAACTGCCTGGCTCAGAAGAGCACACTGAGTCAGCCCTTAACCCCAGTGCTCAGAAATTGTCAAAACGTGTTTTTCAGCAGAAATAAACACGTTTTGGCAACTTTGGTCATCACCATGTAACTTATAGGGCAGAAACAGCACACTTTTCAAAACGTGTTTTTCAGCCCGAAATAAACGCGTTTTGTCAGCCCTTGGAATCACAGTGTAACTGCCTAGCTCAGAAGAGCCCACTGAGGCAGCCCTTAACCCCAGTGTGCAGAAATTGTCAAAACGTGTTTTTCAGCAGAAATAAACACGTTTTGGCAACTTTGGTCACCACCATGTAACTTATAGGGCAGAAACAGCACAGTTTTCAAAACGTGTTTTTCAGCCCGAAATAAACGCGTTTTCTCAGCCCTTAGAATCGCAGTGTAACTGCCTGTCTCAGAAGAGCACACTGAGTCAGCCCTTAACCCCAGTGCTCAGAAATTGTCAAAACGTGTTTTTCAGCAGAAATAAACACGTTTTGGCAACTTTGGTCATCACCATGTAACTTATAGGGCAGAAACAGCACACTTTTCAAAACGTGTTTTTCAGCCCGAAATAAACGCGTTTTGTCAGCCCTTGGAATCACAGTGTAACTGCCTAGCTCAGAAGAGCCCACTGAGGCAGCCCTTAACCCCAGTGTGCAGAAATTGTCAAAACGTGTTTTTCAGCAGAAATAAACACGTTTTGGCAACTTTGGTCATCACCATGTAACTTATAGGGCAGAAACAGCACACTTTTCAAAACGTGTTTTTCAGCCCGAAATAAACGCGTTTTGTCAGCCCTTGGAATCACAGTGTAACTGCCTAGCTCAGAAGAGCCCACTGAGGCAGCCCTTAACCCCAGTGCTCAGAAATTGTCAAAACGTGTTTTTCAGCAGAAATAAACACGTTTTGGCAACTTTGGTCACCACCATGTAACTTATAGGGCAGAAACAGCACAGTTTTCAAAACGTGTTTTTCAGCCCGAAATAAACGCGTTTTCTCAGCCCTTAGAATCGCAGTGTAACTGCCTGGCTCAGAAGAGCACACTGAGTCAGCCCTTAACCCCAGTGCTCAGAAATTGTCAAAACGTGTTTTTCAGCAGAAATAACCACGTTTTGGCAACTTTGGTCATCACCATGTAACTTATAGGGCAGAAACAGCACACTTTTCAAAACGTGTTTTTCAGCCCGAAATAAACGCGTTTTGTCAGCCCTTGGAATCACAGTGTAACTGCCTAGCTCAGAAGAGCCCACTGAGGCAGCCCTTAACCCCAGTGCTCAGAAATTGTCAAAACGTGTTTTTCAGCAGAAATAAACACGTTTTGGCAACTTTGGTCACCACCATGTAACTTATAGGGCAGAAACAGCACACTTTTCAAAACGTGTTTTTCAGCCCGAAATAAACGCGTTTTGTCAGCCCTTGGAATCACAGTGTAACTGCCTAGCTCAGAAGAGCCCACTGAGGCAGCCCTTAACCCCAGTGTGCAGAAATTGTCAAAACGTGTTTTTCAGCAGAAATAAACACGTTTTGGCAACTTTGGTCACCACCATGTAACTTATAGGGCAGAAACAGCACAGTTTTCAAAACGTGTTTTTCAGCCCGAAATAAACGCGTTTTCTCAGCCCTTAGAATCGCAGTGTAACTGCCTGTCTCAGAAGAGCACACTGAGTCAGCCCTTAACCCCAGTGCTCAGAAATTGTCAAAACGTGTTTTTCAGCAGAAATAAACACGTTTTGGCAACTTTGGTCATCACCATGTAACTTATAGGGCAGAAACAGCACACTTTTCAAAACGTGTTTTTCAGCCCGAAATAAACGCGTTTTGTCAGCCCTTGGAATCACAGTGTAACTGCCTAGCTCAGAAGAGCCCACTGAGGCAGCCCTTAACCCCAGTGTGCAGAAATTGTCAAAACGTGTTTTTCAGCAGAAATAAACACGTTTTGGCAACTTTGGTCATCACCATGTAACTTATAGGGCAGAAACAGCACACTTTTCAAAACGTGTTTTTCAGCCCGAAATAAACGCGTTTTGTCAGCCCTTGGAATCACAGTGTAACTGCCTAGCTCAGAAGAGCCCACTGAGGCAGCCCTTAACCCCAGTGCTCAGAAATTGTCAAAACGTGTTTTTCAGCAGAAATAAACACGTTTTGGCAACTTTGGTCACCACCATGTAACTTATAGGGCAGAAACAGCACAGTTTTCAAAACGTGTTTTTCAGCCCGAAATAAACGCGTTTTCTCAGCCCTTAGAATCGCAGTGTAACTGCCTGGCTCAGAAGAGCACACTGAGTCAGCCCTTAACCCCAGTGCTCAGAAATTGTCAAAACGTGTTTTTCAGCAGAAATAACCACGTTTTGGCAACTTTGGTCATCACCATGTAACTTATAGGGCAGAAACAGCACACTTTTCAAAACGTGTTTTTCAGCCCGAAATAAACGCGTTTTGTCAGCCCTTGGAATCACAGTGTAACTGCCTAGCTCAGAAGAGCCCACTGAGGCAGCCCTTAACCCCAGTGCTCAGAAATTGTCAAAACGTGTTTTTCAGCAGAAATAAACACGTTTTGGCAACTTTGGTCACCACCATGTAACTTATAGGGCAGAAACAGCACAGTTTTCAAAACGTGTTTTTCAGCCCGAAATAAACGCGTTTTCTCAGCCCTTAGAATCGCAGTGTAACTGCCTGGCTCAGAAGAGCACACTGAGTCAGCCCTTAACCCCAGTGCTCAGAAATTGTCAAAACGTGTTTTTCAGCAGAAATAAACACGTTTTGGCAACTTTGGTCATCACCATGTAACTTTTAGGGCAGAAACAGCACACTTTTCAAAACGTGTTTTTCAGCACGAAATAAACGCGTTTTGTCAGCCCTTGGAATCACAGTGTAACTGCCTAGCTCAGAAGAGCCCACTGAGGCAGCCCTTAACCCCAGTGTGCAGAAATTGTCAAAACGTGTTTTTCAGCAGAAATAAACACGTTTTGGCAACTTTGGTCACCACCATGTAACTTATAGGGCAGAAACAGCACAGTTTTCAAAACGTGTTTTTCAGCCCGAAATAAACGCGTTTTCTCAGCCCTTAGAATCGCAGTGTAACTGCCTGGCTCAGAAGAGCACACTGAGTCAGCCCTTAACCCCAGTGCTCAGAAATTGTCAAAACGTGTTTTTCAGCAGAAATAAACACGTTTTGGCAACTTTGGTCATCACCATGTAACTTATAGGGCAGAAACAGCACACTTTTCAAAACGTGTTTTTCAGCCCGAAATAAACGCGTTTTGTCAGCCCTTGGAATCACAGTGTAACTGTCTAGCTCAGAAGAGCCCACTGAGGCAGCCCTTAACCCCAGTGCACAGAAATTGTCAAAACGTGTTTTTCAGCAGAAATAAACACGTTTTGGCAACTTTGGTCACCACCATGTAACTTATAGGGCAGAAACAGCACAGTTTTCAAAACGTGTTTTTCAGCCCGAAATAAACGCGTTTTCTCAGCCCTTAGAATCGCAGTGTAACTGCCTGGCTCAGAAGAGCACACTGAGTCAGCCCTTAACCCCAGTGCTCAGAAATTGTCAAAACGTGTTTTTCAGCAGAAATAAACACGTTTTGGCAACTTTGGTCATCACCATGTAACTTATAGGGCAGAAACAGCACACTTTTCAAAACGTGTTTTTCAGCCCGAAATAAACGCGTTTTGTCAGCCCTTGGAATCACAGTGTAACTGCCTAGCTCAGAAGAGCCCACTGAGGCAGCCCTTAACCCCAGTGTGCAGAAATTGTCAAAACGTGTTTTTCAGCAGAAATAAACACGTTTTGGCAACTTTGGTCACCACCATGTAACTTATAGGGCAGAAACAGCACAGTTTTCAAAACGTGTTTTTCAGCCCGAAATAAACGCGTTTTCTCAGCCCTTAGAATCGCAGTGTAACTGCCTGTCTCAGAAGAGCACACTGAGTCAGCCCTTAACCCCAGTGCTCAGAAATTGTCAAAACGTGTTTTTCAGCAGAAATAAACACGTTTTGGCAACTTTGGTCACCACCATGTAACTTATAGGGCAGAAACAGCACAGTTTTCAAAACGTGTTTTTCAGCCCGAAATAAACGCGTTTTCTCAGCCCTTAGAATCGCAGTGTAACTGCCTGGCTCAGAAGAGCACACTGAGTCAGCCCTTAAACCCAGTGCTCAGAAATTGTCAAAACGTGTTTTTCAGCAGAAATAAACACGTTTTGGCAACTTTGGTCATCACCATGTAACTTTTAGGGCAGAAACAGCACACTTTTCAAAACGTGTTTTTCAGCACGAAATAAACGCGTTTTGTCAGCCCTTGGAATCACAGTGTAACTGCCTAGCTCAGAAGAGCCCACTGAGGCAGCCCTTAACCCCAGTGTGCAGAAATTGTCAAAACGTGTTTTTCAGCAGAAATAAACACGTTTTGGCAACTTTGGTCACCACCATGTAACTTATAGGGCAGAAACAGCACAGTTTTCAAAACGTGTTTTTCAGCCCGAAATAAACGCGTTTTCACAGCCCTTAGAATCGCAGTGTAACTGCCTGTCTCAGAAGAGCACACTGAGTCAGCCCTTAACCCCA
The DNA here is from genome assembly GCF_055471065.1 of Atractosteus spatula. Classification (NCBI taxonomy): domain Eukaryota; kingdom Metazoa; phylum Chordata; class Actinopteri; order Semionotiformes; family Lepisosteidae; genus Atractosteus; species Atractosteus spatula. The sequence continues at coordinate 11,680 of NW_028296647.1, read as the reverse complement.
GTGCTCAGAAATTGTCAAAACGTGTTTTTCAGCAGAAATAAACACGTTTTGGCAACTTTGGTCATCACCATGTAACTTATAGGGCAGAAACAGCACACTTTTCAAAACGTGTTTTTCAGCCCGAAATAAACGCGTTTTGTCAGCCCTTGGAATCACAGTGTAACTGCCTAGCTCAGAAGAGCCCACTGAGGCAGCCCTTAACCCCAGTGTGCAGAAATTGTCAAAACGTGTTTTTCAGCAGAAATAAACACGTTTTGGCAACTTTGGTCATCACCATGTAACTTATAGGGCAGAAACAGCACACTTTTCAAAACGTGTTTTTCAGCCCGAAATAAACGCGTTTTGTCAGCCCTTGGAATCACAGTGTAACTGCCTAGCTCAGAAGAGCCCACTGAGGCAGCCCTTAACCCCAGTATTCAGAAATTGTCAAAACGTGTTTTCCAGCAGAAATAAACACGTTTTGGCAACTTTGGTCACCACCATGTAACTTATAGGGCAGAAACAGCACAGTTTTCAAAACGTGTTTTTCAGCCCGAAATAAACGCGTTTTGTCAGCCCTTGGAATCACAGTGTAACTGCCTAGCTCAGAAGAGCCCACTGAGGCAGCCCTTAACCCCAGTGTGCAGAAATTGTCAAAACGTGTTTTTCAGCAGAAATAAACACGTTTTGGCAACTTTGGTCATCACCATGTAACTTATAGGGCAGAAACAGCACACTTTTCAAAACGTGTTTTTCAGCCCGAAATAAACGCGTTTTGTCAGCCCTTGGAATCACAGAGTAACTGCCTAGCTCAGAAGAGCCCACTGAGGCAGCCCTTAACCCCAGTGCTCAGAAATTGTCAAAACGTGTTTTTCAGCAGAAATAAACACGTTTTGGCAACTTTGGTCATCACCATGTAACTTATAGGGCAGAAACAGCACAGTTTTCAAAACGTGTTTTTCAGCCCGAAATAAACGCGTTTTCTCAGCCCTTAGAATCGCAGTGTAACTGCCTGTCTCAGAAGAGCACACTGAGTCAGCCCTTAACCCCAGTGCTCAGAAATTGTCAAAACGTGTTTTTCAGCAGAAATAAACACGTTTTGGCAACTTTGGTCATCACCATGTAACTTATAGGGCAGAAACAGCACAGTTTTCAAAACGTGTTTTTCAGCCCGAAATAAACGCGTTTTGTCAGCCCTTGGAATCACAGTGTAACTGCCTAGCTCAGAAGAGCCCACTGAGGCAGCCCTTAACCCCAGTGTGCAGAAATTGTCAAAACGTGTTTTTCAGCAGAAATAAACACGTTTTGGCAACTTTGGTCATCACCATGTAACTTATAGGGCAGAAACAGCACACTTTTCAAAACGTGTTTTTCAGCCCGAAATAAACGCGTTTTGTCAGCCCTTGGAATCGCAGTGTAACTGCCTAGCTCAGAAGAGCACACTGAGGCAGCCCTTAACCCCAGTGCTCAGAAATTGTCAAAACGTGTTTTCCAGCAGAAATAAACACGTTTTGGCAACTTTGGTCACCACCATGTAACTTATAGGGCAGAAACAGCACAGTTTTCAAAACGTGTTTTTCAGCCCGAAATAAACGCGTTTTGTCAGCCCTTGGAATCACAGTGTAACTGCCTAGCTCAGAAGAGCCCACTGAGGCAGCCCTTAACCCCAGTGTGCAGAAATTGTCAAAACGTGTTTTTCAGCAGAAATAAACACGTTTTGGCAACTTTGGTCATCACCATGTAACTTATAGGGCAGAAACAGCACACTTTTCAAAACGTGTTTTTCAGCCCGAAATAAACGCGTTTTCTCAGCCCTTAGAATCGCAGTGTAACTGCCTGGCTCAGAAGAGCACACTGAGTCAGCCCTTAACCCCAGTGCTCAGAAATTGTCAAAACGTGTTTTTCAGCAGAAATAAACACGTTTTGGCAACTTTGGTCATCACCATGTAACTTATAGGGCAGAAACAGCACACTTTTCAAAACGTGTTTTTCAGCCCGAAATAAACGCGTTTTGTCAGCCCTTGGAATCACAGTGTAACTGCCTAGCTCAGAAGAGCCCACTGAGGCAGCCCTTAACCCCAGTGCACAGAAATTGTCAAAACGTGTTTTTCAGCAGAAATAAACACGTTTTGGCAACTTTGGTCACCACCATGTAACTTATAGGACATAAACAGCACAGTTTTCAAAACGTGTTTTTCAGCCCGAAATAAACGCGTTTTCTCAGCCCTTAGAATCGCAGTGTAACTGCCTGGCTCAGAAGAGCACACTGAGTCAGCCCTTAACCCCAGTGCTCAGAAATTGTCAAAACGTGTTTTTCAGCAGAAATAAACACGTTTTGGCAACTTTGGTCATCACCATGTAACTTATAGGGCAGAAACAGCACACTTTTCAAAACGTGTTTTTCAGCCCGAAATAAACGCGTTTTGTCAGCCCTTGGAATCACAGTGTAACTGCCTAGCTCAGAAGAGCCCACTGAGGCAGCCCTTAACCCCAGTGTGCAGAAATTGTCAAAACGTGTTTTTCAGCAGAAATAAACACGTTTTGGCAACTTTGGTCATCACCATGTAACTTATAGGGCAGAAACAGCACACTTTTCAAAACGTGTTTTTCAGCCCGAAATAAACGCGTTTTTCAGCCCTTGGAATCACAGAGTAACTGCCTAGCTCAGAAGAGCACACTGAGGCAGCCCTTAACCCCAGTGCTCAGAAATTGTCAAAACGTGTTTTTCAGCAGAAATAAACACGTTTTGGCAACTTTGGTCACCACCATGTAACTTATAGGGCAGAAACAGCACAGTTTTCAAAACGTGTTTTTCAGCCCGAAATAACCGCGTTTTCTCAGCCCTTAGAATCGCAGTGTAACTGCCTGGCTCAGAAGAGCACACTGAGTCAGCCCTTAACCCCAGTGCTCAGAAATTGTCAAAACGTGTTTTTCAGCAGAAATAAACACGTTTTGGCAACTTTGGTCATCACCATGTAACTTTTAGGGCAGAAACAGCACACTTTTCAAAACGTGTTTTTCAGCACGAAATAAACGCGTTTTGTCAGCCCTTGGAATCACAGTGTAACTGCCTAGCTCAGAAGAGCCCACTGAGGCAGCCCTTAACCCCAGTGTGCAGAAATTGTCAAAACGTGTTTTTCAGCAGAAATAAACACGTTTTGGCAACTTTGGTCATCACCATGTAACTTATAGGGCAGAAACAGCACACTTTTCAAAACGTGTTTTTCAGCCCGAAATAAACGCGTTTTGTCAGCCCTTGGAATCACAGAGTAACTGCCTAGCTCAGAAGAGCCCACTGAGGCAGCCCTTAACCCCAGTGCTCAGAAATTGTCAAAACGTGTTTTTCAGCAGAAATAAACACGTTTTGGCAACTTTGGTCACCACCATGTAACTTATAGGGCAGAAACAGCACAGTTTTCAAAACGTGTTTTTCAGCCCGAAATAAACGCGTTTTCTCAGCCCTTAGAATCGCAGTGTAAATGCCTGGCTCAGAAGAGCACACTGAGTCAGCCCTTAACCCCAGTGCTCAGAAATTGTCAAAACGTGTTTTTCAGCAGAAATAAACACGTTTTGGCAACTTTGGTCATCACCATGTAACTTATAGGGCAGAAACAGCACACTTTTCAAAACGTGTTTTTCAGCCCGAAATAAACGCGTTTTGTCAGCCCTTGGAATCACAGTGTAACTGCCTAGCTCAGAAGAGCCCACTGAGGCAGCCCTTAACCCCAGTGCTCAGAAATTGTCAAAACGTGTTTTTCAGCAGAAATAAACACGTTTTGGCAACTTTGGTCACCACCATGTAACTTATAAGGCAGAAACAGCACAGTTTTCAAAACGTGTTTTTCAGCCCGAAATAAACGCGTTTTCTCAGCCCTTAGAATCGCAGTGTAACTGCCTGGCTCAGAAGAGCACACTGAGTCAGCCCTTAACCCCAGTGCTCAGAAATTGTCAAAACGTGTTTTTCAGCAGAAATAAACACGTTTTGGCAACTTTGGTCATCACCATGTAACTTATAGGGCAGAAACAGCACACTTTTCAAAACGTGTTTTTCAGCCCGAAATAAACGCGTTTTGTCAGCCCTTGGAATCACAGTGTAACTGCCTAGCTCAGAAGAGCCCACTGAGGCAGCCCTTAACCCCAGTGTGCAGAAATTGTCAAAACGTGTTTTTCAGCAGAAATAAACACGTTTTGGCAACTTTGGTCACCACCATGTAACTTATAGGGCAGAAACAGCACAGTTTTCAAAACGTGTTTTTCAGCCCGAAATAAACGCGTTTTCTCAGCCCTTAGAATCGCAGTGTAACTGCCTGGCTCAGAAGAGCACACTGAGTCAGCCCTTAACCCCAGTGCTCAGAAATTGTCAAAACGTGTTTTTCAGCAGAAATAAACACGTTTTGGCAACTTTGGTCATCACCATGTAACTTATAGGGCAGAAACAGCACACTTTTCAAAACGTGTTTTTCAGCCCGAAATAAACGCGTTTTGTCAGCCCTTGGAATCACAGTGTAACTGCCTAGCTCAGAAGAGCCCACTGAGGCAGCCCTTAACCCCAGTGCTCAGAAATTGTCAAAACGTGTTTTTCAGCAGAAATAAACACGTTTTGGCAACTTTGGTCACCACCATGTAACTTATAGGGCAGAAACAGCACAGTTTTCAAAACGTGTTTTTCAGCCCGAAATAAACGCGTTTTCTCAGCCCTTAGAATCGCAGTGTAACTGCCTGGCTCAGAAGAGCACACTGAGTCAGCCCTTAACCCCAGTGCTCAGAAATTGTCAAAACGTGTTTTTCAGCAGAAATAAACACGTTTTGGCAACTTTGGTCATCACCATGTAACTTTTAGGGCAGAAACAGCACACTTTTCAAAACGTGTTTTTCAGCACGAAATAAACGCGTTTTGTCAGCCCTTGGAATCACAGTGTAACTGCCTAGCTCAGAAGAGCCCACTGAGGCAGCCCTTAACCCCAGTGTGCAGAAATTGTCAAAACGTGTTTTTCAGCAGAAATAAACACGTTTTGGCAACTTTGGTCACCACCATGTAACTTATAGGGCAGAAACAGCACAGTTTTCAAAACGTGTTTTTCAGCCCGAAATAAACGCGTTTTCACAGCCCTTAGAATCGCAGTGTAACTGCCTGTCTCAGAAGAGCACACTGAGTCAGCCCTTAACCCCAGTGCTCAGAAATTGTCAAAACGTGTTTTTCAGCAGAAATAAACACGTTTTGGCAACTTTGGTCATCACCATGTAACTTATAGGGCAGAAACAGCACACTTTTCAAAACGTGTTTTTCAGCCCGAAATAAACGCGTTTTGTCAGCCCTTGGAATCACAGTGTAACTGCCTAGCTCAGAAGAGCCCACTGAGGCAGCCCTTAACCCCAGTGTGCAGAAATTGTCAAAACGTGTTTTTCAGCAGAAATAAACACGTTTTGGCAACTTTGGTCATCACCATGTAACTTATAGGGCAGAAACAGCACACTTTTCAAAACGTGTTTTTCAGCCCGAAATAAACGCGTTTTGTCAGCCCTTGGAATCACAGAGTAACTGCCTAGCTCAGAAGAGCCCACTGAGGCAGCCCTTAACCCCAGTGCTCAGAAATTGTCAAAACGTGTTTTTCAGCAGAAATAAACACGTTTTGGCAACTTTGGTCACCACCATGTAACTTATAGGACATAAACAGCACACTTTTCAAAACGTGTTTTTCAGCCCGAAATAAACGCGTTTTCTCAGCCCTTAGAATCGCAGTGTAACTGCCTGGCTCAGAAGAGCACACTGAGTCAGCCCTTAACCCCAGTGCTCAGAAATTGTCAAAACGTGTTTTTCAGCAGAAATAAACACGTTTTGGCAACTTTGGTCATCACCATGTAACTTATAGGGCAGAAATAGCACACTTTTCAAAACGTGTTTTTCAGCCCGAAATAAACGCGTTTTGTCAGCCCTTGGAATCACAGAGTAACTGCCTAGCTCAGAAGAGCCCACTGAGGCAGCCCTTAACCCCAGTGCTCAGAAATTGTCAAAACGTGTTTTTCAGCAGAAATAAACACGTTTTGGCAACTTTGGTCACCACCATGTAACTTATAGGGCATAAACAGCACAGTTTTCAAAACGTGTTTTTCAGCCCGAAATAAACGCGTTTTCTCAGCCCTTAGAATCGCAGTGTAACTGCCTGGCTCAGAAGAGCACACTGAGTCAGCCCTTAACCCCAGTGCTCAGAAATTGTCAAAACGTGTTTTTCAGCAGAAATAACCACGTTTTGGCAACTTTGGTCATCACCATGTAACTTATAGGGCAGAAACAGCACACTTTTCAAAACGTGTTTTTCAGCCCGAAATAAACGCGTTTTGTCAGCCCTTGGAATCACAGTGTAACTGCCTAGCTCAGAAGAGCCCACTGAGGCAGCCCTTAACCCCAGTGCTCAGAAATTGTCAAAACGTGTTTTTCAGCAGAAATAAACACGTTTTGGCAACTTTGGTCACCACCATGTAACTTATAGGGCAGAAACAGCACAGTTTTCAAAACGTGTTTTTCAGCCCGAAATAAACGCGTTTTCTCAGCCCTTAGAATCGCAGTGTAACTGCCTGGCTCAGAAGAGCACACTGAGTCAGCCCTTAACCCCAGTGCTCAGAAATTGTCAAAACGTGTTTTTCAGCAGAAATAAACACGTTTTGGCAACTTTGGTCATTACCATGTAACTTTTAGGGCAGAAACAGCACACTTTTCAAAACGTGTTTTTCAGCACGAAATAAACGCGTTTTGTCAGCCCTTGGAATCACAGTGTAACTGCCTAGCTCAGAAGAGCCCACTTAGGCAGCTTTTAACCCCAGTGTGCAGAAATTGTCAAAACGTGTTTTTCAGCAGAAATAAACACGTTTTGGCAACTTTGGTCACCACCATGTAACTTATAGGGCAGAAACAGCACAGTTTTCAAAACGTGTTTTTCAGCCCGAAATAAACGCGTTTTCTCAGCCTTTAGAATCGCAGTGTAACTGCCTGGCTCAGAAGAGCACACTGAGTCAGCCCTTAACCCCAGTGCTCAGAAATTGTCAAAACGTGTTTTTCAGCAGAAATAAACACGTTTTGGCAACTTTGGTCATCACCATGTAACTTATAGGGCAGAAACAGCACACTTTTCAAAACGTGTTTTTCAGCCCGAAATAAACGCGTTTTGTCAGCCCTTGGAATCACAGTGTAACTGCCTAGCTCAGAAGAGCCCACTGAGGCAGCCCTTAACCCCAGTGCACAGAAATTGTCAAAACGTGTTTTTCAGCAGAAATAAACACGTTTTGGCAACTTTGGTCACCACCATGTAACTTATAGGGCAGAAACAGCACAGTTTTCAAAACGTGTTTTTCAGCCCGAAATAAACGCGTTTTCTCAGCCCTTAGAATCGCAGTGTAACTGCCTGGCTCAGAAGAGCACACTGAGTCAGCCCTTAACCCCAGTGCTCAGAAATTGTCAAAACGTGTTTTTCAGCAGAAATAAACACGTTTTGGCAACTTTGGTCATCACCATGTAACTTATAGGGCAGAAACAGCACACTTTTCAAAACGTGTTTTTCAGCCCGAAATAAACGCGTTTTGTCAGCCCTTGGAATCACAGTGTAACTGCCTAGCTCAGAAGAGCCCACTGAGGCAGCCCTTAACCCCAGTGTGCAGAAATTGTCAAAACGTGTTTTTCAGCAGAAATAAACACGTTTTGGCAACTTTGGTCACCACCATGTAACTTATAGGGCAGAAACAGCACAGTTTTCAAAACGTGTTTTTCAGCCCGAAATAAACGCGTTTTCTCAGCCCTTAGAATCGCAGTGTAACTGCCTGTCTCAGAAGAGCACACTGAGTCAGCCCTTAACCCCAGTGCTCAGAAATTGTCAAAACGTGTTTTTCAGCAGAAATAAACACGTTTTAGCAACTTTGGTCATCACCATGTAACTTATAGGGCAGAAACAGCACACTTTTCAAAACGTGTTTTTCAGCCCGAAATAAACGCGTTTTGTCAGCCCTTGGAATCACAGTGTAACTGCCTAGCTCAGAAGAGCCCACTGAGGCAGCCCTTAACCCCAGTGTGCAGAAATTGTCAAAACGTGTTTTTCAGCAGAAATAAACACGTTTTGGCAACTTTGGTCATCACCATGTAACTTATAGGGCAGAAACAGCACACTTTTCAAAACGTGTTTTTCAGCCCGAAATAAACGCGTTTTGTCAGCCCTTGGAATCACAGTGTAACTGCCTAGCTCAGAGGAGCCCACTGAGGCAGCCCTTAACCCCAGTGCTCAGAAATTGTCAAAACGTGTTTTTCAGCAGAAATAAACACGTTTTGGCAACTTTGGTCACCACCATGTAACTTATAGGGCAGAAACAGCACAGTTTTCAAAACGTGTTTTTCAGCCCGAAATAAACGCGTTTTCTCAGCCCTTAGAATCGCAGTGTAACTGCCTGGCTCAGAAGAGCACACTGAGTCAGCCCTTAACCCCAGTGCTCAGAAATTGTCAAAACGTGTTTTTCAGCAGAAATAAACACGTTTTGGCAACTTTGGTCATCACCATGTAACTTTTAAGGCAGAAACAGCACACTTTTCAAAACGTGTTTTTCAGCACGAAATAAACGCGTTTTGTCAGCCCTTGGAATCACAGTGTAACTGCCTAGCTCAGAAGAGCCCACTGAGGCAGCCCTTAACCCCAGTGTGCAGAAATTGTCAAAACGTGTTTTTCAGCAGAAATAAACACGTTTTGGCAACTTTGGTCACCACCATGTAACTTATAGGGCAGAAACAGCACAGTTTTCAAAACGTGTTTTTCAGCCCGAAATAAACGCGTTTTCACAGTCCTTAGAATCGCAGTGTAACTGCCTGTCTCAGAAGAGCACACTGAGTCAGCCCTTAACCCCAGTGCTCAGAAATTGTCAAAACGTGTTTTTCAGCAGAAATAAACACGTTTTGGCAACTTTGGTCATCACCATGTAACTTATAGGGCAGAAACAGCACACTTTTCAAAACGTGTTTTTCAGCCCGAAATAAACGCGTTTTGTCAGCCCTTGGAATCACAGTGTAACTGCCTAGCTCAGAAGAGCCCACTGAGGCAGCCCTTAACCCCAGTGCTCAGAAATTGTCAAAACGTGTTTTTCAGCAGAAATAAACACGTTTTGGCAACTTTGGTCACCACCATGTAACTTATAGGGCAGAAACAGCACAGTTTTCAAAACGTGTTTTTCAGCCCGAAATAAACGCGTTTTCTCAGCCCTTAGAATCGCAGTGTAACTGCCTGGCTCAGAAGAGCACACTGAGTCAGCCCTTAACCCCAGTGCTCAGAAATTGTCAAAACGTGTTTTTCAGCAGAAATAAACACGTTTTGGCAACTTTGGTCATCACCATGTAACTTATAGGGCAGAAACAGCACAGTTTTCAAAACGTGTTTTTCAGCCCGAAATAAACGCGTTTTGTCAGCCCTTGGAATCACAGTGTAACTGCCTAGCTCAGAAGAGCCCACTGAGGCAGCCCTTAACCCCAGTGTGCAGAAATTGTCAAAACGTGTTTTTCAGCAGAAATAAACACGTTTTGGCAACTTTGGTCATCACCATGTAACTTATAGGGCAGAAACAGCACAGGTTTTCAAAAACGTGTTTTTCAGCCCGAAATAAACGCGTTTTGTCAGCCCTTGGAATCGCAGTGTAACTGCCTAGCTCAGAAGAGCACACTGAGTCAGCCCTTAACCCCAGTGCTCAGAAATTGTCAAAACGTGTTTTTCCAGCAGAAATAAACACGTTTTGGCAACTTTGGTCATCACCATGTAACTTATAGGGCAGAAACAGCACAGTTTTCAAAACGTGTTTTTCAGCCCGAAATAAACGCGTTTTGTCAGCCCTTGGAATCACAGTGTAACTGCCTAGCTCAGAAGAGCCCACTGAGGCAGCCCTTAACCCCAGTGTGCAGAAATTGTCAAAACGTGTTTTTCAGCAGAAATAAACACGTTTTGGCAACTTTGGTCATCACCATGTAACTTATAGGGCAGAAACAGCACACTTTTCAAAACGTGTTTTTCAGCCCGAAATAAACGCGTTTTTCAGCCCTTAGAATCGCAGTGTAACTGCCTGGCTCAGAAGAGCACACTGAGTCAGCCCTTAAACCCCAGTGCTCAGAAATTGTCAAAACGTGTTTTTCAGCAGAAATAAACACGTTTTGGCAACTTTGGTCATCACCATGTAACTTATAGGGCAGAAACAGCACACTTTTCAAAACGTGTTTTTCAGCCCGAAATAAACGCGTTTGTCAGCCCTTGGAATCACAGTGTAACTGCCTAGCTCAGAAGAGCCCACTGAGGCAGCCCTTAACCCCCAGTGGTGCAGAAATTGTCAAAACGTGTTTTTCAGCAGAAATAAACACGTTTTGGCAACTTTGGTCACCACCATGTAACTTATAGGGCAGAAACAGCACAGTTTTCAAAACGTGTTTTTCAGCCCGAAATAAACGCGTTTTCTCAGCCTTAGAATCGCAGTGTAACTGCCTGGCTCAGAAGAGCACACTGAGTCAGCCCTTAACCCCAGTGCTCAGAATTGTCAAAACGTGTTTTTCAGCAGAAATAAACACGTTTTTGGCAAACTTTGGTCATCACCATGTAACTTATAGGGCAGAAACAGCACACTTTTTCAAAACGTGTTTTTCAGCCCGAAATAAACGCGTTTTGTCAGCCCTTGGAATCACAGTGTAACTGCCTAGCTCAGAAGAGCCCACTGAGGCAGCCCTTAACCCCAGTGGCAGAAATTGTCAAAACGTGTTTTTCAGCAGAAATAAACACGTTTTGGCAACTTTGGTCACCACCATGTAACTTATAGGGCAGAAACAGCACAGTTTTCAAAACGTGTTTTTCAGCCCGAAATAAACGCGTTTTGTCAGCCCTTAGAATCGCAGTGTAACTGCCTAGCTCAGAAGAGCCACTGAGTCAGCCCTTAACCCCAGTGCTCAGAAATTGTCAAAACGTGTTTTTCAGCAGAAATAAACACGTTTTGGCAACTTTGTCACACCATGTAACTTATAGGGCAGAAACAGCACAGTTTTCAAAACGTGTTTTTCAGCCCGAAATAAACGCGTTTCTCAGCCCTTGGAATCGCAGTGTAACTGCCTGGCTCAGAAGAGCACACTGAGGCAGCCCTTAACCCCAGTGTGCAGAAATTGTCAAAACGTGTTTTTCAGCAGAAATAAACACGTTTTGGCAACTTTGGTCATCACCATGTAACTTATAGGGCAGAAACAGCACATTTTCAAAACGTGTTTTTCAGCCCGAAATAAACGCGTTTTGTCAGCCCTTGGAATCACAGTGTAACTGCCTAGCTCAGAAGAGCCCACTGAGGCAGCCCTTAACCCCAGTGCTGCAGAAATTGTCAAAACGTGTTTTTCAGCAGAAATAAACACGTTTTGGCAACTTTGGTCTCACCATGTAACTTATTGGGCAGAAACAGCACAGTTTTCAAAACGTGTTTTTCAGCCCGAAATAACGCGTTTTGTCAGCCCTTGGAATCGCAGTGTAACTGCCTGGCTCAGAAGAGCACACTGAGTCAGCCCTTAACCCCAGTGCTCAGAAATTGTCAAAACGTGTTTTTCAGCAGAAATAAACACGTTTTGGCAACTTTGGTCATTACCATGTAACTTTTAGGGCAGAACAGCACACTTTCAAAAGTGTTTTTCAGCACGAAAATAAACGCGTTTTGTCAGCCTTGG